>NC_047071.1:18662577-19267226 GCF_902459465.1 Asterias rubens
AGAGTGACAATTGACTTTCATTCTCATTCATCAAATTAAATTCTGTCAGAGGACCTAGAAATACCATCGACCCGTTTAATTATTTGAGTGGGGAAAATGTTTGCAAGGCTTTGACGAATCTTGGTCAAGTTTTTAACAACCTACCCGTTCACCGAACTAATGAATGTTAAAAAAAAAAAAAAAAAAAAAAAAAAAAACTGAGAAGAAGAAATTAAAATAAGACCTGAAACGTCTATTGTAGCCCATTTACGTATGGGCCTGCCCATGTAATCAATCACATAATCATGTGTTTTATCCAACCAAAGGGTCATGCATCATGTCTTTAAACAATTGAGTTTTCAGAGGGTGTCACGAAGCTTTTTTATGTCCTCTCGGAGATCAGAGAAATAAATTAACAATTGTAATGTAAATGATAGTGTTCAAACCTCAGGTTATTGACCAGCTGAAGTATTTGAACAAGCCTGTGACGAATCCAACTCTAGTCAATTCTTTGTTCAACCCCCAAAAACACTTTAATTTCAGTAGAAGCATTTTCTGTGTGTCTGTTTAAAGTGAAACAGCCATACATCAGTCAAACCAATAAAGCGTTATCATACTTTCAGTTGAACGGAGAGTCTGTTTGTTTTTAATCTTCCCTTTTTCCGATTGTCATCTGTGAAATGGCTGTATTAGGTTATCCACGTGGAATAGAAGTACGAATGGAAGGTATTTCGAGAAGTAGCTGGAGAGTGTTTTGGGGAGGGCAAGGGAACACAACATCCTCTTTCAACGTGTTTGTGTTCCTTCTTTAAAATAAGAATCGCCTGTAAATGCACCATTACTTGGCTGCTGAGTCCATTTAAATTGGCTAATTCCGGAACAGGAATATGAATTAAGCTTGCATTTAATTGAGTAGAAAGTATAAGGGGAATGTGAAGGGACTAAAATATATATAAGTAGCGGTTTCAACGTCACTCATGAACGTTTCCAAATCTGGCGCATTAGATGACTTCACTCTTGTCGCCGTACTGTCTAATATTCCTCAGAGGGGTTGATACAATTGCCAAGAGAGCTGGAACCTTTTAAGCCATCTTGGAGATCTATAAAAACAAGTTTCATTGGAGATGGTTGAAGGCCTGACGAAACCTCTACCATTACACAATTGTTTCCCCCCTTCAGGCCGGTCTTTGCAAAATGCTCTTCGTTTTACGTTTATAATCACCAAGTCGTGCTCAACAATCCAAACCGAAAAGGAAACTTAAAGCTTTTCAGGAGATAATTGAAAGAAATGTCATGTTTTTGCATTCGTTAATGTTTTTGAAGATAACCCTTTCTTGTACCTCTTTATCGTACGTTATAAGACGAGATCTATACACGTGTAGACGTAGGTAAGCAATGCGATACCTGATCGCCTGTATGCACAGCTTAGAGGTAAAAATAAAGAGATGTATTCAATGTCCTCGTCTGTATTCCTCGGTTGCCTTGAAATGGACAACCTGCAAGTAGGCAGACGTGGGCTGGATTTCAATCAATTATATTTTTCGAGGCAAGATTTACACCATTTGTTTTTTACAAAATGATAGTACCATTTCTAGCCTTACGTATTCTTCACACAGGCCACAAAAGTTACAATTCCTACGAGTTTTTTTTTCCCGTTATGTGTTTGTGGTGAAATCCGATACGGGTTCACAGGAAGGATCACGATTGCTGGATGAAACCCCAAGAGAGTTTCCAAATCTTCTGCAATTGATCTTGTCGAACATTCGAGGATAGTCCTGGCAATTACGTGACCTGATTAGAACAGATAAGTAGATTGCAAATAGGTACTTAATGCCATGACGGCAGAGCACAGTAGTCAAATCGGCATAAATACGTGCATTTCATTTTGAACAACACTGTATCATCGTCAAAAAGAGTGAATTTGCCCTTGTAGGATTATTAACATAGCATTTATGCGACCTTGCAATTGACTGATGTGTTACCCTTGTCTGGTGAAACAGCCAGTCTTAGAACCGTTGGGAGTTCATCTTGCTCCAATTGTTCATTAATTCGTGATTTGTTTCTAGGAGTATAGTCACGGAATACATTGTACAAGATAGATACGAAAAAGGAAAAAAATACTGCAGAATTAAATCATGTTTAAAAAAATGTGTAAACTCGATGATTTGGAAAAATAATGATTATACTCACTGAAACCAACAACGTGTATACTCGTTACACATGCGCATTTTACTGTTCTCGAATCACCGACATCATTGTCACGTGAGAATATAATTTATGCTAATTTTTTAAAATGTTTAAACTATATGAACTGTGAGAGTGTAATTAGATTCACTGAAGTCATCATGCATACACTCAGTTCAAATTGAACTGTATTTGTTTCCATCACCATCATCATTGTCAGTAGGCCTATCATGTGATAATATTATCATCAATGACTAACATTTGTAAACTCTATGAATTTTGAGAGTGTAATGATATTCATGAAAGCCAATAACGAACACACTTATATTTTACATGTAAATTTGCTGTTCTCTCATCACCACCATCATTATCAGTATAACTGACATCGGTAGCGTCATTAAGACTGGGTTCAACCAAGTATAGGCTAGATCCCTCCCGGCCTTCCTTCATTGTATGGTTATTAACCACAAAGTTTTAAATTGATTTCAGAATCATTGTTGACAGACCAATTCTCACTGAAAACTGAGTAACCCTGTTGTCATCTCCCCAGGGACGTCGGGGAAACTTTATATTATGTTTGTACGGTTGATGGGATTTTAATGATGGCTTTTCAATATTCATATTCATTCATCAATCACATTTCACGTTTGATTAATACTCGTCGGGTCGAAGCATTCCGCTGTAGCTTGCTATTACCACAGGTTCACTCATCGATTTCTAGAGGAGCAAGGATCACGGCTCGTTTTGTGTAAACGGTTCTTCAGGAATTCTTATCGAATATGACATCGACTCTGAACCCCGCCGTCCGAACTTATCATTTGTGTTCGGCACTTGTATTTGTCTTTGCTGAAACTTCAAATTAACTTTAAAGATCCCAATTGGCATAATATGACGTCTTAAACAACGCATCTGAGTGGTTGCCGGAAAGCATCATGCGGTTAATACTTGCGTCGAAATACACAGGTGGATTAAACGGGGTACTCGGCAAAGTTTAATTTCAGGTTTCTGAGATGTGTTCTTGTTGCCATGGGAACTTGGTAAAATATAATGAATTGTTCCTGTGACAAAAATACTGAACTCCCCTGTAAGACGATAGCAATATAGACGATTGTCCAATGAAACTAAATACACGGTTGAACAATTACAGTTCCAGCCGGAGTTTATAGCTTCACGGAAGGCGCCATTGTTAGATCGCGGAACATCGCACACGGATTGAGTATCACTCACTGCTGGTCACATTTCTGTATAAAGTCATCCAGGGTTGCTTTTAATGATTCATTGCATTATAGCACCTACAACATCAACACAAACTCCAGAGGTTCCGTTTGTGCTAAAAGTAGCCACTGCACTTTTCCCTCTTCGCCACAATGATGTGGGACATATAACGCGTACGGGTGTAGCAGACACTGAGTGCGAATAGACCGCGGCTAAGGTGTGAAGTACAATGAAGTCAGCGACTTCAACGAGAAGGTTGAGAAAACAAAAAATGCTGCGTTTAGTCAGATGAAAACATTAAAATACTGTTCTTTGTACTCACTCCTTTCAAAGGATATTTATTTATAGTTATTTTAACTCGACATCCGTTTACCAAACAGTTTATTATAAAGGCGTGCTATCAAGCCTGTAACACTCCCGATGTACTGACATTTCAACGGTGTTTGGGTTTATTTGACAGGATTATATTCCAATTCCTTTTGTTTGGCCACCAATATACAATTACAAGAATAGTGTGTGAATGGTGTCATACTTGACTGTAAGTAAACTTATACCCCTCTCGATAATTGCAAAGGTCGCGGGTTTGAATCCCACCCGAATATTATAATACCCGTGGGTTTTGTTTAATATCAGAACTCGGGAAAGGTGTGAGTTGGCATATACAGTGCACGCCATCGGTGTATATATGGGTAAAACCAAAATGATTATTTGTTTCGATCCCCGCTGCAAATTTAACATTTTTTTTTAATGCCATCTCAAAGATGCGTATAATACATGTGACTGTGAAGTCAAGTCCATTTTTGATACGTCCATAGTGTATCTTGAGTAACGATTCAAACATGTCGTTGCTGGTAACAGCGTAGAAGAAATCAGCTGGCTTTTGTTTAGTATAATATATTCCCGCACTCTCTTTCCTTTGATGTTAACCATTGATGCTCTTAATTCGACCCCCTTAAATCATTAGAGCAAGTTACTGTGTAACCATGAAATCCTCAGTGGTGTAACCAGAGCATGGCGTAAAAGCAAGAACGGTGAACTTTCCGACAAAATGCACACAGTCTCTCCAGTAATCATTTATTAAAGACTTTTAGGGGAAGGTGTGCGCGGAGACAATGGTACAGTGCGAGGGGCTTGGGTGTGATAGCTTTCTAGAAGGGTGTAGATAGCCCCGACGGTGGTAATTATTGAAGGACTTTCTCATTAGTCATGAATTCCATGCAATAACACGGGCAAGACGAGCCTGGCTGCAAGGCAACGACGCCCGTTGCTTTTAACAGCACTGCCTTTAACTTCCCATTAGGAACATGTTAAAGACGGAATGCAAAATCTAATTGAGCTCGGTGAATGCTCCCATTGTCTCTCCCTTATATAGAGTCTTTACGAATTAACGATGGGAGGCAAAATTACAAGTCCCCAACCTCTTTTTTTAACTATCGCGTTGTATTGGATGGTCTTTCAAGGCTAAATTTAAAACTAGACGCTGACAAATGGGCCAAAATACAAGATCCGAAGGGAATGCAGCCGAAGCTACACATTTTTATGCCGTTTTCTTTTCAATAACATCAAAACAAATAATACAAAAACATGTTGCTGAAAACAATGTTTATGCCCAATATTTCGAACGTGACATCGCAATAATTTAGGCTATTGACAACATTCCTACTGGAAAGGTCTTAGCTATATAGTGACAGTTCAAACAAAAAGGTATTGATGAATTGGAGCAATTGAGTACCTAAATATGTCGACAGTATAGGATTAATTGGAGACACCCGATATCGCCTTCATTTTAAAACAGTAGCAATTTTTGAACCAATAGTCAAAGCAAAATAGTTCTCAAGTAGTGTACTTGTATCAGTTTACAGGAAATCACACTGCCGAGTAGCATGTCAAGACTGAAGAAGTGCTTCTTGTTACCAAATATCGGTCACCCAATATCAAATCTAACACAATTGCTTGAATCATTTCAAAAGCGAAATATGTTATTTGTATTATTTTGATATTTTGTAAACTAATTGTGTGACTTCACTCTTTTAATGTACAACTAATTATACTAAAAAGGTAGTTAACTTTATATGAAATTCCAGTGCTTGTTTTTACAACACACGGGGGCCTTGCCCATGGCTATAGTCTTCGACGTTACAGATGCATGCCTATGTTAAATGTATGCTACTTAATGTAAATCGGATAAACCCACTCTATAGATCAATATCATGTTATCATTCAATTACTATTTCATCCCATTCGGGTCCCCTGGCTGACAACAATATTCCTGTATCAATACTTTGTAGCCAGAATTCTGTTATTCGTATTCTTCTTTCAAACCCTTTCATTTTCTGTCAATACTTTGAGTTGGAATGTATAAACCATCGTCTATATCAATGTTGACACATTACAAAAGTTTAGATGAAGCAGCTCAACTAAATACAAAACATAGCGATAACATAATGTACATGATATATACGATTTCATCAATAGTTAATCAAGTACTGCCAGTCCAAATAGTGGTATCTGTTGCCTTACGGCAAAGAACATATTTGTGTTTGTTAATCTTTTTTTTTTTTTTTTTTTCATCATTATGATAATTTTCTTTATCGTGGTTAATTTTATATTGTTATCACCGTGTTACAATCCAACTGAACCCATTGGTCTTGTAACAGACCAACGCCGGACTCCATTCAGTTTGTTACTTAGTTTTGGGTCCATTTTGAATGTTATCACTACCGTAGTTATTATGTTAGCGCTTTTCTTGCTTGTTTTCATCGTGTTATCATTCGCCCGATTCAGGTTTTTCTGTGCACGTGTGAACTCAATTCAGTAATATTTTTAGTTGGGAGTCTGTTTCTCGATCTGTATTATATCCGCGAATTCATTCATATCCACTCATAGGATGAATTCAAATACCTTTGTTTTACTGGCAAACAAATAAATAAATATAGAAATATAAAATACGCCTGGCAAACAACAAACGTGAAACACGTTAATGTTATCAATTCTGTTCATCAATAATTGAACCAGAACTGCTCGTTCAAATAAAGGTTACAAAGTCCTTTCCGCCTCGGATGTTGTCATTTCCCAACTGTATCAGAAAATTAAATTTTATACAAAAAGAAGAAGTAGATCGGGTTAAATCCCCTTAAGTTAATGAATCAATCAAATTAATTTTCGCTTAAAGACAAAGTTACCCCTTTTGTTGACCGATCGATTGTTTTACCCCCCCCCCCCCCCCCCCCCCCCCCCCCCATTTAGCAATGGCCTATGCAATAATTTAGCCAACCTGTGGACGTTTTAACTTGAAAAGGTTGTAGCGTTTTGGTAAATGACGAAACGAAACAGAATGAGCGGTTATGTCCACACAGGAAGAACACTCCGTTACTGGATCACACGATCTGAGAAACGTTTAATGCATGGAACGCCTCTCATGGTGACATGATTGTTTTATTTCTTTTCAGTAAAACCACATTATACATAATAAAATCGCTTCAAAGTGTTAGATATTATCAACCGTTTTTTTTTTTTCACCTTCAAGTAAGTGCTTATGGTTATTGCGTTAAGGAGTAATAACCCAATGAATAGCATACACTCGCTAAAACAGAAGATCACCAAAAGCATCAGTTGATGATTAACCCTCAAAGCTGGAAAGAAACGTGGATCGAGCACAACATGTTCAATCGTGTCGGCCTGTGCATTATGAAGTTGCTGAGTTCCCCTTAGGGTCAAGATAAACTCGTTACCTTTAAAGTCGATGCAGCTTGAACATAAACCCTTTGAACCGAGTACGATAAGTGTTCATTGCATTTACTTAAACGATGATGTTAAAACAGCTACTAGAGCGGATTTTGTTTAAGGGTTGCTAGTTTAAACTGTATACAAATGTGTTTGTTTATTATTTAAAAGTAATTTTGAAACATTGTACACTTCTGGATATTACGCTAATCACGACCAAACAATAAGGCCACAACCTCAAGGTAAAAAAAAAAAAAAAAACTGGAAACACCCCAGCCGTTGACGGTGTGCGTCATGTTAATACTTTGAGGCCATTTTAATACAATTTCCATTAAGCAAAGATTAATTGTTGCCGTTCACGTTCAAGTTGTTTTTTAACGTTTAAATGTTTCAAAGTGTTACGAATAAATTGGTTGTTTTTTACTATCTTGATTTATTCGGCATTTAAACATGACAACAACACAATGCAGAGCAATACACTAACCAACTGACGAGGAAACATACAATCCAGCCAGCAACACATGCTAGGGGAAAAAAATAACCTAATAGATGTGACCTTGGGGCAACTGTTTCAAATGCTTCTGGTTAATAAAAACAAGAAAAATGAATGCCAGTTAGATCTCCGATGCTAATGTTCCATGAAACACATGCATAGTGGCTACAAACGTAACATGATTCAGTATTAACTATCCTTGAATTTATTCAGGACCTATTAAATTGATCAACTGGAAAGTGTTAAAAGAGGAAACAGGTGAGATGTGCATATCATTATGTTATTATTACAGTGACACGATTTAATATTTTGTTAGAGGCAAAGTTAGGAAGTGTTGACTTGTGCATATAAATTAGTAATTCCCTATCACAGAAGACTTGTTCACTTGAAGTGGTCTTGGTTTGCCGCTTGCAGATACATTAAAGATAAGTTATCGCTGTTTATCTGTGGTAACCTTTTTGTGAATACCAACTGTGGGAATCAGCCCGGACATCAACCGATGTATTAATACAATACGAATGCTGCGCCGTGTTATTAGTTTCGTAATTAATTGCTAAGTACAACCAATCAACCACTTTCGGGTTCTTTGTGGCTACAATGACTTCCAAAGAAACGACAAATTGAGTAAAACCAATTTTGAAACAGATCACCACTTAGAAATGTAACACTTTGAAATCTCCGACTTCGTTTGTATTTTAAGTTCAAACAGTTCCGACGTGTACAAATCGACACCTTGCTAACCGACCGCAAAATAAGGTTGTATCTAATTAATTGGTAATTTCCCCACTTCTCTGCGGCAGTTTTATAATTTTAAGCTGACGATCCAAACCATTTAATCACTCTTGTAAACAAGACAACTCTTATAAATTAATATAATGACTCGGGATTTATTAGGCAATACTATTCCCTCGTGTTCATTGAGTTGGCCATGTCTGATATAGATTACAGGAAAACCTCGAAATGTCATATTTAATTTCCTTTCGGGGGTGTGTCAATGTAAATTAGATGCGAATTGAAGCATTTTCAACCAAACAGCTTCCTCGGACATTACATTTTGAAGTTGACTTTCCTTAAGCCCATTGTCTTAGGCGGTGACGACACCATGTGAAGTCTCCTTATGAGAAGATACGGTTTGTACTGCTTCACGTTTCGGTCGGCGAGCTTGGAAATTTACCAGTCTGCTGCCACCTAGCGTTCACCGGTCTTCAGCTGAAAGCAATGAATGTGGTGTCGGATGTTTCAGCATACTTACGAGCATAACACGAGCTACTGGTCACAAACATGTAAAATCAAGAAAAATGATTGAAGGAAAAATAATAATTGATCAAGTAAGGAAACAAGTGAAAACACATCATCTTTACTGATGACAGTCAACTTGGGGAACCATGCGTTTCTTTAAAGGCAGTGGACATTATTGGTAAATGTCAAAGACTAGCCTTCACAGTTGATGTATCTCAACATATGCATAAAATAGCTAACCTGTGAAAATTTGAGCTCAATCGGTCATCGAAGTTGCGAGATAATAATGAAAGAAAAAACACCCCTGTCACACAAAGTTGTGTTCTTTCAGATGCTTGATTTCGAGACCTCAAATTCTAAATCTGAGGTCTCGAAATCAAATTCGTGGAAAATGACTTCTTTCTCGAAAACTACTCCACTTCAGAGAGAGCCGTTTCTCACAATGTTTTATACCATCAACCTCTCCCCATTACTCGTGCTCAAGAAAGGTTTTATGATAATAATTATTTTGAGTAATTACCAATAGTGTCCACTGCCTTTAAGAAACATCATATTTATATGTTTCTGTGCTTAATCTCATTAGTAGGGGAGATGGCCTTAGCTTTCACTCCACTGGACATCCGTCAGAGGCATAAACAAGAACAAAATCACAATTTAAAGCAAATAAGAGAAGCACAGACTTATGGAAAAGGCGTCCAGAGGAAAGAGGCGAAAATTATAGACAATCAAAGCTACTGGTTTACAAACGATGGAGTTGGTTGCAATCCAATAAGAGTAAAGTAGTTTGGACAAAAGGATGGTCAGTGTGAAAGGGTGGATTACTACATCATAAAGGTGGTTAACTGCATACGGGGTAATGGAGTGAGCATGAAAGGGCAATATTATAGAGTGCATGTGCACAACAGATAATGCAACTTACGATAGGGTGGGGGGGGGGGGCAGGAAGATAATTATTAGAGACTCCGGTTTGTTTTTTTTAACATAAATTTCAACTGACAAGATACTCGCTGCATGAGTGTTTCAAAGTTTGTTTTAAATGCAGTTAATTACCACATGTCGCATCACAGGTCCAAAGCAACGGTTGCATAGTCTAATGTCCCAAATGTGAATTATATCTTAATTGTATCTTTGTATAAAGTGTCATTGTGGAAGAAGTTCTCTTTTTTTGCAAGGATCGATAACTATTGTTGAAAGGTAGACGGACGTATATTTAGACACACAAAACCTTGCATTAAAATGTTAAGATTACACACAAGGTGAATATTCCGATAAAAAAAAAATTAAAATAAAAAACATGTAACTTGCCGGTTAATTACATTACTGAATTGCCCCAAATAATGTAGTTGTGCCTTGAGAGCTGCCCTATTTAATTGTTGCTGCACATTCATACATATAAGTGTGTGGCGGTATACCGCGGTAGTGCCAGTGAAGGTCATGCAGTGTTTTGATGTGCAAATGTACTGTTCACTAAATGACTGCAATATTGTCAGGGTATTGGAACTGGTGATAGGAAATGCGGAAGAAACATGGAAAATACTGTCGTTCTGTCGGGACGCTCAATACTTTCCATTTCAGTCTAAAATGGACGGAAACGTATATAGGAAACGTATTGGACACTTTGCCGAGTCGGTCCCAAAATGATCGTTCCCGTCTGTTTTTCAAAATCGAAGCAAGGTTGTATCGGCACGTATTTTGTTCTTTTATTTTATTTCTGTGGAGTTCGCGGTAGACGAGGTTGTTATATTATGTGATCTAAAACATATCTGTATGTGGGATAAATAAAACACAGTATATTTTGTTTGTGATTTGTCACATAAAATAACGAAGAGGAGCGACCTTTCAACTCACTAGACGAAGCATGGTGAAATGGAACTGTCGCCAGTCTGTTTTACTGTGTAGATTTCCATTGAATTGCACTTTGCTTGAGGCTGTGGGTCCCCTCATGTTCTTTCTGAGGATTCACCGTTTAAGTTGATCTTTCAGGTGGCAGTTTATGTTTCACTTGAGCATTCAGTGTGTCTGTGTGAGAGATTTCATTAACATGGCCTTCGGGATCAATGATAACACTCGATTATCTACGCGTTCAAACCGGATACTGAAGCAGTCTATAAGGCTCCTACTTTCACTGGTCCACGTTGCCTGGGACATTGGTTTGAATGCTAAGGATATTACATTGGAAAACAGAAGGTTACCTGCGAATGATTCGATTCGAGATAGGGCTTGGAGCATTGTCCATGTAGATATTTTAGCAAAATCGCATTGTCCAAACCAAAGTATTTAAAAATGCAAACCATGAAAGTACGAATGGAAACCCATTGTTCCTTACAATAAGTTTGTGTAAGTACACGAAGACAAGTAAGATGATCCTATTGAACGTCTCATGCAGACGGGAGGAAATATGAAAAACAATAAAGACGAATCTAAGAAGAGCAAAAAAAAATTAACAAGCTTATTGTAAAGTACAGGTGCGGGTTCAACTGACCTCAGACATCGATGGGTTTATCGGCAGTCTGGGAAGTCAGTATAGCTCTGTATAACGCATCACTATAAGACAGAGTACTTTAGTGTCATATGCCTCATTAATTCCCCACCCCACAGTAGTGTGGGTGGGTCTACGAGCAAATACTTACCTGTAGAGCGAATACTACAATTGCATTGTTCCCTATGCCGGCAGGCAAAAAGCTAAGAGTTTTACACACAATAGCGCCCTCAAGAGTCCTATCCCCGACGCCCTGTGACATGCGCACCACGTCGGCGTCCTCTTTTTCGTCAAGCGTTACGCGCCTAAGTTCTCAAGAAACCACTCGTATAGTGGGGTAGGAGGGAGGGTGCTCTACAGGTAAGTATTTGCTCGTAGACCCACCCACACTACTGTGGGGTGGGGGTCTACTTCACTCTACTTACCTGTAGAGCGAATACTACAATTGCATAGACTCGCACCGAGTAGGCGGTGGGTATACGCAGGCTATCGTATGTCTACATGGGCGTAGGACACGGGGCGTGCCTAAGAACCCCAACGGAGGGCCCTACGGGACGGGACGAGTTTGCGTTCTGGGGGACGGGTGACAAACATCCCCTTGATCAACTGGCTAAGGGCCCCGTTGTCTGAGACGGAGGAACCGTCTGGGAATCCGGGGTGGATCGCGGCGATGGCTGACCTGTAATTTCTGACCGTACCGGTCGTCAGGCCGCTATCTAGGAGATATACCAGGAAATCCCCCACCTCCCCTACGGAAGTATTGGTAGGATGGAGGGATTCCCGGCCACACCATTTAAAGAAATGGCGTAGTCGGCTGTTGTATACCTTCCTGGTGGAGGCCCGTCGATTGTTGCAGCCCGTTGCGAAAGGCCTGCTGAGCGGAAGGATCGCGTGACAGCACCCAGCACGTCAGGTGAGGATCCCCCGGAGCCGAATGGACCATCCCCGAACTGGGCTGGTACAGGATATCCGCTCGCCCTGGTAGGATCACCGGACGGTGGACCAGTAACCAGACGAGTCGTGGGAACCACGGTGGGCGGGGCCAGAACGGGGCTATGAGAAGGACCCGGCAATCCTCTTGCTCGTTCTTGGTCAGAACCCGAGAGACGAGCGAGATGGGTGGGAACGCATAGGCCAGTAGGCCGTCCCATTGTACTGATAGAGCGTCGATCTTCCACGCGTTGGGGTCTGGGCCCCTTGCGCAGTAGATTGGCAACTGGTGGTTCGCATGGGAGGCGAACAGGTCCACGTGTGGCCGGTCGATCAGGTGGAAGAGCGACCGAGCCACCTGTGGGAGAAGGGACCTCTCCGTGGGGGTAATCCAGCCCCTTGAGAGAGCGTCGGCTGTGACGTTCTCTACGCCCGGAATCAGGACTGCTGATAGTGCTGTTCCCCACTGTGTGCACCAGTGGATGAGATCTCAAGCCAGTGCACACAGGCGACCCGACCGGGTGCCCCCCTGGTGATTGATGTAGGCCACGACTGTGGCGTTGTCGCATCTCACCAGGACCGCACGGCCCCTGACGTCCGACTGGAAATGCCGTAGTGCGTTGGAGACTGCCAACATTTCCAGGACGTTGATGTGGGCCGATCGGTGTTCGGAACCCCACACGCCTGCGATTTGACGCGGGTGGAGGGTTGCCCCCCAGCCGAGGAGTGACGCGGACGAAAAGCCCGGCCCTGCAAGATATTCGCATCGGCTAGCCACCAGCGAAAGTGGGGGACTAGCCAGGGCGTGGTCGGCACCGGGTGGTGGATTCGGTGACGGATGGGCCTGTAAAAGGAGAGCAGGTGAAGTTGAAAGGGCCTCATCCTCAACCTGCAGAAGTCCACCAAATCCATCATGCTGGCCATAAGGCCCAACAGCCTGAGCCAGGCCAGCGCTGGGGCCACTACTGCCGGGAGGAAGAGAGAAACGCACTGTAGAAAGGTTCAGTAGGCGTTCCTCCGAAGGGCGGGCCAATCCCCTGCGCAGGTCGAGGGACACACCGAGAAAGGTGGGAACCTGCGAGGGGATAAGGTGGGATTTCTCGGTATTGATTATGAATCCGAGGTCGGAGGTCAGGCGCCAGGTATATTGGAGCGCTGCCTCCGTCTCCTCCCGAGAACGGCCCACGACCAACCAGTCGTCCAGATATACAAATATCATGATGCCCCGCCTCCGCAGTGCCGCCCCGATTGTCTTTACAATCCGGGTGAACACCCGAGGTGCGGTGGTGAGTCCGAATGGGAGCACCACAAATTCGTACAGGGTATCGTTGTATAGGAAACGTAGGAATTTGTGGTGCTCCGGCCTGACTGGGACGTGTAGGTATGCGTCCTTCAGGTCGAGACTCGCCGCCCATGCGGGCGTCACTATAGAACTCAGTAAAGTCCTGAGCGTCTCCATACGGAAACGCTTCGGACGGATGAACTTGTTGAGGGGTTTCAAGTTCAAAATCGGGCGCCACACGCCAGCCTCCTTCTTGGGAGTCAAGAAGAAGGTTGACATGAAGCCCGTCTGAGTCCATGAACGGGGGACGATACGCACCGCCCCCTTGGGGAGGAGGGCGTTTATTTCTTCCCCGAGGGAGCGGCGCTTTGCTAAGTCGGACGGTACGGGTGTTGGCCGGCTGAGCATGTCCGACGGGGGGGGGGGGGGGGGGGTCCTCGTACACTCGAGCGCGTAACCGCGGGCGATTGTTTCGAGGACCCACCGGTCGGAGGTCACTTGCCCCCAGGTGGGAGGCCGCTCGGAGTTTGTCAAGTCACTTGCGCCACGCCCCGGTATATCGGTACTAAGCGATTTGTTGGCCTTACCGGGGCGTTTCCCCTTCTGTCAGGCGGATCCCGGCGGAGACGGCGAGACCGTAAGGTCCCCCGCTCGGACGGTTACAGATCCGTCAGCCCCGGCAGCCGGCGATGGCTGAGGGGGTTGACTGGGAGATTGCTTTGGCGGCGACGTAATGTCACCGCCGCAATCCCCCGAGGACTCGGGCTGTCTCGGAGAGGTAGGTCCCCCCTACGTCGACAAGCCCTGTCCTCCCCAATTTCTTATAACTCATAATTAATCTCACTCTAGAATTTCTCAACAACTCTACTAGAAATTCTCAACGTTTTACAGACAATCCTACTATCGGATATCTGCTAAACTACACTCTTATTAGCTAAAAGGGGCAAAGAAATCTACCGCAATACGGACAATCACGTTCTTACGTCCGCTGCCTTTGCCGGCTAAGAGAAAAAGAGGGCGCCGACGTGGTGCGCATGTCACAGGGCGTCGGGGATAGGACTCTTGAGGGCGCTATTGTGTGTAAAACTCTTAGCTTTTTGCCTGCCGGCATAGGGAACAATGCAATTGTAGTATTCGCTCTACGGGTAAGTAGAGTGAAGTAGGCTCATGAGTATGTTCATGATGAGTAGGTGGGAACATTGACATACTCGAAGTGATGTGGAGATGCAGAAAATGTCCATAAAGGAACATTAACAAAACAACTTGTATAAGATCACAGATTCCGAAGGCTTACACGGTCTAATGATAATGATAGTAGAAAACATTCCTTGAAATATTTATGTCTGAAATGTCATTTGATAAGAATAAATAAAACTTAATTTCCCATTATTATCGCTCAGTGAGCGTTGTATGCGTTGTTGTAAATATAATTATGTCAAACAACACATGTAATCGGTGTTTCACTATTTTCTTGACCAAGATGGACGATCGTTCTCAAATTTGAACAGGTCTGTCAGTATAAGTATTTGGCTGATTCGTTTGAGGAATTAAAGTGCTTAAACTATCAGCAACTTTGTTTGGCACAAACCACTTGCGTATGTTCCTTTACAACATCATTCAGAGTATACTGAAGACCGTTATCAACAAGAAACTGCAGCCTAATTATAAATCACAGTTCAGGAATAATATAAAGCTTTCCACCATTCGAGTCTAATTTACCGTGAGGGATTCCGCGCATATAAATGAGAGCCGATAGGTCTTGGAAACCAAATCCACAGTTTTACCTGATAGTATTCTTAATTTATTTGGCATTGTTGAAGCTGCCATAACACTTTTGCGAATTATCTGGTCATAACTTAATTGTTTTTTTGCAAAGGGGAAGAGGGTAAAACAATAGTGCTTGGGGGTAAGACTATAATATGTCGGATGACTCATTCGCCAAGTTTAAAATAACGGTAACTTTGTTGTCATTGCTGTGAGAAATTCCGCCATATTAGTATGTTGGAGTTTCTTCATTTTCTTCTTTGTCATACAAGGTGCATATATCAATGACAAACATCCATTGATGGCGATTTACAACCATAAGTACACAACTGAATGAGAAAATCATATAACATTCAAAGATGTAGATGCAACCAAATTAGTTGTTGCAAACTGCTTACCACCCACAATGACCTATAACAGTAAAACATTCAAAACATGTTTACGGGCTGACGTTTCGACCGTTTCAGAGTCTTTCTCAGACGATCTTCACAATAAATTAAGAGACTGTGAGGCAAGTATGATAAAATCAATACATTACAGTCAAATACCTGAGGACCAATCGTAGAAACAAATAAAGATCTGGGTCAGCCGCGAGAGATGACAAAAATATCAAACTTAATTGAGTTTACAACCAGTCTGATAACGCCGCATTCTAACTGACAATCGGACTACTTGAATACTTTTCACATTTTATTCAATACAAAGCTGTCACTTACTTTTTCATGAAGGCCGAAGATTTGATCAAAATGCGATTTTCACTTTGCTAAGTGACTCTTTGGAAAGAAGACCTGAGCAAATACATTCATCTTTAGTGAATTTACAACACGTTCATGACATCGCGATGGTTTACATCATATTCGCATCCATTATTAACCTAAACTCATTAACTACTTTGATTTTTTTTTTTTTCAATAGCAAAGATATGGATTATGTAATACGTTTAAAGGAGTTCAGCAAAGAACTGAGCGTACAGTGCTAGTACACATCGGTGTATACGGGTAAAACTAAAACTTATATTCTTTATTCACGATGCAAATTTTCATCTATTAAGATGTTGTTCATAAAAGGATTCACCGTGTTACGTCCGGGATGACTGTAATGGACCGAATAGTGATAATTTCAAACCCCCTTTCTGACCAGTTTGAGGAGAAACACTCTCCTCTCTCTCACACTTACATGCAATTGTGTTAAAACGATTTTGCCTCTTCAGTTGAAGCGGTCATTAAATTTCATTCTGAGGCATTAGACATTGGGCATTAACAGCATTTTTTCGCAACTGAACTTAAAAGGTATTAAGTTTTCATCCATGCAAAATCTACGCTCAATTTGGCACAGTATGCCAAGCTAGAAATTTCAGCGAATTGCTGTTTCGAGTTAAGGGTTTTATGTTACAGTGATCAGGGCTTAGAATAGTCTACAACGAGGGATCTTATATGCCGCTTTTATTTGACACAAATGGCTCTAGAAAACCCAAAGTATTTTAAAGTGAATTTATTGTATTTTCTAGAAAATACGAAAAGGTTTACAATAGCTTAACAAAGCGACAAAAATGTGGGTTTGTTTTTCGCGTATTTATTGTTTGTTTAACGCAATCTACATACAAAATAACAATTAAAATTAAAACTTTCTGTGTTTTCGCAATTTCTTTTTCGCATTTCGTTTCACAAAATAAGTTTCTGTAAGCTTTTCGTAACTGATCTAAGCTCTTCTTTCGATGTCAAGTGACTTAATAATACTCGCGCGGTGATAATGCAGACATGATTTGTAATTATTCATGTAGCTCGAAATTTGATTTGTGTTAAGCGCTAGATGGCAGCAGGCTTACCAGGCAAATCCTCCGCGCTATCAGCGTTGACTGGTGAAAGCCACTCTCCGAGAGGTCCTCATCGTTCCGAGGACGAACAATGATCCGGCGAGTTGGTGCTCAGAGCGGCTGTCCTGAGTACCCCCCCCCCCCCCCCCCCCCGTTAAGGGGATCAAACGACAGTTATACATTCTAGTAGTCCATCAACTTGTAGATGTGCTAGATGGGGTGACTCATCCCAAACATCATTCACATAATAAGTCAATTCGTAGGCTAGAGATGAACTTTGAATTGACTGTTTTGGTTTTCTATTTTGTGTCTCTTTAAGCTGGCCTAGTATACTTTCGTTTAAATGATTATTTTCTTAGAAGTTATGACATTTTACCTGTTTGGCAACAACTATTTCGAATTATGGAAGCTCACACATGCAAAACAAAAACAAACATATATTAACATTATGTAAAAAATATATAAAGCAATAACAAAACTTATAACATAGTCTTCAGTAACTGAGAAAACACAAACGAGGAAAGTCATACATTAGGGTATTACTCGTATGGGTAAAAATTGTCAAGCAAACATTGACTATTTTTACCTATTTATTGCTTATACTAATTTTTTCTAATTAATTCTGTGTTTTTAAAATGTAATGTTTTTTTATCAAATTTGAATATTTTTGGTGCACACAGGAAAAACTTTTTACTTGTAATCTGTGATGAAATAAATAAATTGAATTGGTTGAATTGAATTGAATTGATTGATTGACTTAATTTAAAATTGTCTTCTTTTTTTTGAATTGTGTTCATTCAATCATTTACTTCAAAATTATTAGCCCATTATATTATGTTGTTATCATATTGTGAATCGGACCGGGCATCTCCCGAAAATCTAATTGTTTTTGCCCCTCTGTCGACACTTGATCAACGTTGAGAAAATTGAAAGACTCCCGGTTGAAATGATGTCATCCTGATGGTGCTTCTAGATACAGTAACCATGCCAAAATAGTTTGTATTTGTAAGTATTTTATAAATATATTATCAAGTAATTTCAGACGGCTGAGGTAGACGCACATGTCTAGTGACAAAAATTATTGAATTTCAATTATTCAAGGAAATCGGACAAACCGTATCGGATAATGTTGACGGTGAATTTCAGTTTCATACATCTATAATAAAAACACCCTTCACAGGGGAACATATCGTGAAGCGAGAACTAATTAATATTAACGGCAGGGAAAAGTCAGGCACTCTGTGATAAAATGAAGTAAATAACTCAAAATGTAAGAGTCTAGTGATATTTCGGCCTTAGTTCAAAATGTGGGAGAATGAATAAATCAGCGGTACCTCATACTGCACAGGGATTCAAATTGTGTTGCTTCAAAATATTTACATCGTTGACTCCTCGTTTTCTAGTTTCGAAAAGCTCCCGTGATCCATGAGTTATTCAGAAGGCGATTTAGCTCTCGTCAGGGAATTATAGACTAACTTTATTGCAGAAAGTCGCCCCAGCTGTACGCTGGGGGGGGGGGGGCAAGAAGCTTAAACTGCGCATGTATTATAACTGTGCTTTGTTTCAGCACCTTGCATCATCCTATCGTGAGATTGGGTATCACGGGGCTTTGTTCTTTTCATCAGTTATCATCCCGCGGTAATATTAATAGTTTTATTTTAGGATTCACTCTAAGGTCTGAACTGATTCTGACCGTATCAATTGCGTCTATCTGCCTGCTATAGGCTACTGCAAACACAGATTGCCAAACAGTGTAGTACGTACAGAGCTGAGTTTGATTAGCAAGGGGGTCTAGTGATGTCAAGTCGAGAGAAAAACATGTTGATTAGGGTGCTCGGGAGTTGCCCGGCTACGTACTTGTCCGGGATTGTTTATTTTACTGTGGTCACTTAAGACGATCACTTGTATTCAACCTCCACACAAAATAAATGTGCAACATAACACCCGAACAACAAGCCATCCAGCGCCGCGTCTAATCCGTTAGCAATTGCGAATCTACGTCAGCGCCGAGTCTATTTTATTACAAAAGGGTGCAAGCGGGGAAGATAACATAGGAAAGACAGGAGACGAATGGGGGATATTGGTTTTCCGAATCGCCAGGTAAACGCAAACCTCTGCTCTCTTTGGGAAATCTAGCTTTGGGAATTACAACAATGAATTAGTCATTGTTGAGCTTCTTTCAGGGCAATTGTAAGGTAGGAACTCCGGGCAAATTCTGCCGATTACAAGGCTTGGTAAGCAGCTGCTCGCCCCGAGTAACCTTAAAGAAGTTAGAGCAATATGATTTTAATTTAACTAAAATATTGGCTTTACTATACAATGTCAACGTTGAAACTGTCCACTTTATTTGTAGTTATTTGTAGACTCTTCCAGGTTTTGTTCTTCTTTTCAGGGGTTTCAATTATAATTTGAAAAACCGTGCGTAGATTAGTGTAAGATAGACAGGTTCGATCTCGGGGGAATTGCGTTCGGTTGCCGGGGAATCTGAATATTTGTATAAGATTACAAAGCAAGAAATCACATGTTGAAAATAACAATCTTGCTACAGCATCAAAGGGACAGATACAACAAGTCTCCAAATTGAAGTGCCATGGCTAGATTTACAGAACACTCTCAGACGAAGTCCAGTAGCTGATATAATCATTTTTTGATTGAAAACAGGAAGATTGCGAGTGCAACATGAAGCGCAGTATGACAGCAAACTCAGAAGAACATTAAAATAACGAGAACAAACCTGAACCGTAATTGATGTGTGTGTCTGTCTGCTATATAGGCCTACTGCCACTCCAATTCCTGATTAGGCAAGACTGATGCGGTCAGGAGTCTGATTCAATCATGATTTGGACAAACTATTCTAACAATGACAATAAATTAGTTGTAGGTAATGCTTTTCAGTAAAAATCACTTAATTTCGAAATTTATAATTTTATAGTGTGAACCTTTAAACTTTAACCTTTAAACGTGCTTTTAGTAGGCATACTATACACCTTATTGGGGTATAGACCTTATCGCAAATACCAATGCGCAAGCGCAGACTGTTGAATGAGGTGCATTGTGGGATAGATATGGATCAAATTTTGATACCAGCAAGACCACAATGCACCTAATTCCAAGCTTTACGCGCCGCCCCGGTATTTGCGATAAGGTCTATGGCGGACGTGATACGCGCGCGTCACACGCCGCGACTGATGCCACGCTTACCGTCATTAGGTTTAAGTGTAAACGCCGCGTCGCCCAAAAATGCGCACTTCACTGAATAACATACGTTCTATTTATATGGTCAATACGCACAAATTTACCACAACTTTACAGTGTTGTAGCATTGTGTCCGCCATACCTCAAAAAGGCTTATTGCAAACACTGTAAAAAAGTAACAAGTAAAAGCTGTCGGTTTAGCTGGGTCAATGATCTATTACAATAATCCTACTGTTCTGAGGAAAGATGCTACTGTTTTTACATTTCCTGAAGTTCTGAAGAATCACACATTTTGCATGTATGTTTGCCTTAGTGCGCTATGCTTTTGATGGCAGCCTTATACATTTAAACGATTTTATCATAACGAACGAGTTTCCCTGCCTTTAACGTGATTGTGTTTGTATACTGAAACAACTGTTCAACTGCCACGTGTTCATTTCAAAATAACCGCGCCATGTGAGTACCTAACTGATCTGTAAGGTAATTATTTCAATCTGCTGATCGTTATCAGTTACTACGTTCAAGTGGAATAATATAGGTCTATCGTCGACCTACTTTTGTAGGGCGAGGCGGGATCGGATGTAGGGGAATAGACACAAGTCACCTGCAATTCCATCAACCTTGTTATATTGTCTGCTTCCCAGCCCCCCCCCCCCCCGCACCCACATTGCAATTATTATAGCTGCTTGCAAAGAAAGGGCAGATTCATCGTTTATTTGGTTTTTATCGCGCAACACTCTGGCCCGGGATTGTCCTCAATCAAGATGCAGCCTAACGGCAACATCCAGACGATTTCCGGCTTCATTTCGGAAGGGCGGGGCTCGGCACAACATGCTATTATAAGGTGAACAAACGCTTGCTCCAAAAAAGTGTAACATCCCCGGCTAGTTTGTCCTCTTTTCCAATTTGTCACGAGTAAAGGTGTTTCGAAAATGATGTATTGTACTTTCGGTAACAAGTTTTGAATGAGAGATCGTGGGAAATTGATTGTGCCCTTTCACAGCACTGACATTGTCATGTTGTTGAACAGTCCATCGACGTACGTACTTTGTTATTGTTTTACTAGTGGCGACTTTCTTCAAATGTTAATGGATAGGATGTGAGTTAAGTAAACAGTGTCAGTAAAATGGTGCCACAAATCATTGTGTGTTTACCTGCTTGCGTTTATTAGTTAGAGAATTGTTTGTTTCATGTTCGTATTGTTGTTGCTCGTAATAGTGTGGTACATTGACAGCAAGCCCGAGCCCTAAAAGTAGCCCAAAGTAAACGTAGCCCAAGGAAGAACTTTGAACTTTGAGGTTCGCTCTGTCGAAAATAATTGTGTAGATGTTACTAACGTATACTTGTTAGTTATGCTTCACTCCTTAGCTAGGAGCTCCTTCTGTTCTGTTAAATGTTCAACTGTCTTTATACCATTTCGCGTGGCCATGGAGGGCGTAGAGGTGTGGCTTAGACCTCTTGGTAAAACAATTGTTCACGATTTTGTTTGCGCCGCTTCTTTGTTGTTGGTTTTCATGTGTTTATTTATTATTATTATTATTATTATTATTATTATTATTATTATTATTATTATTATTATTATTATTATTAAATTATTTTTATTTTTTTTTTTTTTGGGGGGGGGTCGAAAATAATCTGGCATCATTATAGATGAATGATCAACATTCCAGATAGGATAATTTTATAATTTGATATACGAGTCTGCGTCTGGATTTTGATTTTGTCAGTAGTACATTTAAGGACACGTTCAGGACTACAACATTAACATGGTTGTATCTAAGTAAACATTTAGGAGCTTACTACTTGGCCATTCTTTACACGTGTTCTTTCCAATGATAGATGCGTACCACAAGTAAAACCTGAAGTCATTCACTTCATCCCGAGTAAAGTTCAAGTTTAAACCTAGTAATTTTAAAGTTAATTATTCATCTATATAGTAATAATTTGTTTTACAATTTCGGACAATGTTAGCCTCAATTGTATAAGCAGAGGTCATCCAGTTAAGTGCAGAACTATGAACAAAGAAGAAGTAAACACTAAAAGATACACCTCGAGCAGGCGAAGCAGGGAGGTCACTCACCTCGCGTTACCTCGCGTTGATTAATTCAATCGGACCTGAGATATGCATTATGGACTAGAAATCGGATAGATAAGGTCAGTTTTCTCTAGTCAGCCGTACCATCTTCAGCCTTCAAGTTATGTTCAATAGAGTGCAGTAAGCGATGTGTGCGTGTGAGAATGTGTGTTTTTTAAAGCAACCCGGGTGATTCGAGTAACCGCGAGTTACTGTGACAGTTAAAGGTGCCATCTCGTCGCCAAAAAAGGGATGATGCTTTGGGAATTTGACTCTTGAACCGTGCACTGCAATAATTACAACTTGTTTGACTTTATTTTGATTCAGTGTCCCCTGTCTGTATGAATTAAATACGTTGTGCATTAACACCTTGACATTAGTTCTAGTTTACTTTTCTTCGGTTACCGATTCAAAGGGGCAGGCCACAACAAAATAATAATATCTTGAATAATTCAATTTGTAGTCTATATATATTTGGTTGTATTATTGTTGTTGTTGTTATTATTATTATTATTATTTATTTCAACACATTTGGCAGTAAACGTCAACAAATTTCATTTTGAAAGTAATTGAAGCAATTTTATTTGAAGAAAATTTAATCTAATAACAATTTATAAATCAGTATTCCAATCTGCAAGCACGCATTGACTCAGCCACTAGCAAATCTCGTGCATCACTTTGTGGCATCAAAGATTAAAGTACGACACGGTACCTTGCCAGGGGGTAAAGTATATCAAATAACACAATTAATAACTCACATTAAACATACCAATTTGGGTTAAGCGCAAACTTTTATCTCTTGGGCCCTTGGCTTAAAACAAAAATGAAGACAATAACGGCGACGAAAAAAAGGAAAATACAAATCAGTGTTTCGTTTTGACAAGAGGGTATAGTCTGATCTCGAGCTTGACACGATGCTTTTTAAACACTTTCCCCTCCAGGTTGTATAATATCATGTTCCGTACCTTCGAAATTACCAGATCAGCTCTCTGGGAGTTTGATTTGCTCGTTTTCCCCGTTTCTTAACTCAAAAGTGATGTACATACCCGAAGCAATTCTTTTTTTAACCGCAAACACAAAGTTAATATAATATTCCTGGTTAGGCGTCTGCTATTGGGGCTGATTTTCCTGTGATTTAACCGTCCTAACTACTTTATTTTGTTATGGAGTTCTACGCGACAAACGTTGTTGTGCGCGGCGACAGTGTGATGTCAGATAACAAGAGATGCCCCTATCGTTTCCGTCCTTCGAGTCGTGTTTTTTACTATGTTGTTTTTCTTTCTTTCCTCTGCGCCTCGCTGGTGATTGTTTCCATTTCATAAAGCAGTTCAATCAAGGACTTCATCCTAGATATTAACTGCTCAGTGGCGATTTGGACGGGATGGAAAACACGAATAGCGAATGTCGATCGGGTGCCTTTGTACTGCAGAAACTGCGTAGGACTAATAAAAATGTGATCCGAGATATTCGTGTGTATATTTTTTTAACACCAAGATAACTAACTGAGGGAATAAAGGGGTAGCGACTCGTTCTTTCACGGCCGTTTAGAACCGGCAGGGTCGTTGCCGTGTGATAAAGACCCGAGCCGAATGCGAGGGCCTTTATCACACGGCAACGACCCTGCAAGGTTTGAGAGAACGAGTCACTACTCTTTTGTTCACATTCATTCATAATGCCTTTTTGGTTAAAAGGTGTAATAAAGTAAGAAACTCTGTAAAACTTATCCGTTTTCCACATGATGTGCGACCTCCGTGTGTTGTATTGTTATGACTGAGGCGCTTATTTCCGACAGTTTCCGGCTCCGTTCGTGTGCTTGCGCGTGTAGTCTTGGTGCAGCACGTTCGTGCAGTCCTTTCACACACAGCGCGGCCAACTTACCGACAGCGCCCGCATCACAACTCGTTATCAACACTATTATTGTTAACGCTTCTTAGATTTGTTATTCCCTAACTATGAATCTGGATTTTTTTTTTTTTTTTTTTTTTTTTTTTTTTTTTTGCGATATCTTAAAAAACGCGACCCTCTTTTGAAAATGAAGTTTCCACATGGTTGTTTTCACGACTGTAACAATGCATTGTCAGTTACATTTGGTAGAAACAATACTGCACGGTTCCAACAGCAAAACAACAAGTTTCTATTGCCAACCACTACACCAACCAGGGCAATGTTAAAACCATTCATATTACGGGTTGTATTGTCTTCATGAAGAGGGTGCCGAGTATATCCTACGATATGGCTACATGATTTATCGGTCTGTCACCATCATACACCTCCTAACACAATCATGAAAATGTCAATTCCGTGAATTAAATATTCTTTCACCTGTTTCATAATAAGTTCTGACGTGCACCTGTCCGCCATTGATTTATATCCCGGATCAGCCAGCCATCCTACCCCCTACCAGCCCATCATTCATTCCTACCCTTTGTATATCACATTCTCGTTTGTCGGCATTTTCTATTTCATTGAACAAAATCGAAATGTAGGAAGAAAAGACTGTTCCGTATGACTATCACCTTTAAATTCGGTTCGACAGAATTTATTTTCTTTATTCCCCCGTCTGTGGACACTTCACATTAATGCCACGAACAGTCTTCCCGACTCGATTGATGCCAAAGAAAACCTCTTTTCAAGATTCACCGATCCACAATGTTCAGATTACTAAGTTCGATCTTAGCGAAGCGAAGCAACTGCTGATCCGCTCCTGGGGTAGAAAGAAACCCAAATATTTGCTAAGTACTCCGGGTAGAGCTTGTCCAACTGCGATAGAGCTTCAAGTGGTTTGACGAGAGCCGGTACGTTCGCTGCTTGCTAACACAACGTGTACATTATTGCAGGAGTCAGATTGTTTCGGTAATTTATGAAGCATAATTTATGGTTTAATTCCAACATAGGATGACTTGTATAAATCAGATGTTCAATCCCGAAGTAATTTATTCACAGGGGACTGGAAATGAACGAGATGTGTTTTTATGTCAGTTGAGTGATGATCAAGGCCATGACAAGGTTGTAGTGTAGGTTTTATTTAACAACTATCGTTTGTTTTTGCTATTGTAATTGCGTCAGTACTTACACGGATGAAGAAAGGGAAGATTACGGTACATAACAAGTTGTGTTTTAAGTATTCACAAATAATAAATATGAAAACAAAATAAAGGCAAACAAATTAACACAATGTAAAACCAATTTTGTTTAACTATCAATATTCTGATCGTACACACACACAATCGGCAAAGGAGATCTGATATGTCCCTCGATCTTGAGTGTGTGTCCTCACTACGAAATCATGGTTTGTTTCAGTTTATATCAACCTTGCTTAAAAACACTGGACACTATTGGTAATTGTCAAAGACCAGTCTTCTCACTTGCTGTATCTCAATTGGGCATAAAGGAACAAACCTGTGAAAATTTGGGCTCAATTGGTCGTCGAAGTTGTGAGATAACTATGAAAGAGAAAAAAAAACACCCTTGTCACACGAAGTTGTGTGCTTTCAGTCCGTGATTTCGAGACCTCGAGTTCTAAACCTGAGGTCTCGTAATCAAACTCCTGGAAAATTACTTCTTTCTCGAAAACAACGTTACTTCGGAGGGAGCCGTTTCTCACAACAGCTCCCAATTACTCATAACCAAGTAAGTTTTTATGCTAATAATTATTTTGAGTAATTACCAATAGTGTCCACTGCCTTTAAATGCGCGTAAAGTGTTATCATCACACGACCACATCGCATGGTGAGATATGTTGGCGCCTATCCACTCCCCAATCAAAAAGTTGTTGTACCTTTAACAACATCCATCTAGAAGCCTTTGAGTCCCGGTCTCGATCTCTCTTGAACCCTTTCCCTGATGGTCTCAGGAGCACGAACTCTCTACTGAAATTTAAATTCGACACAAGTTAAATATTTGAGGGGGACTTGAGTTCATGCCCATTTGTATCACAGAGGTGTTTATTTTATCGATTTCATGTTGTAATAAAAAACGCAAAATCATCGGACGGACGACAATCAACCGAATAAATGTCACCATGGCGAAGAAGATGTTAGTTGAAGTTCTTCGGAAGCAATCTTTGCGGGTCTCTGTTTCTGTGACTTTTTTTTTTCCCGGAGTAATTCGGACCGCCGAACGTGTTATTTTACAAAAAACAATCAATGCCTGGGTTACACTACTCACAATAAACGAAATTGAAAACTCGATTTAAAACCTAAAACAGTATATTCAAGCTAACATGCCCGTATGCACGGCCTAGTTTGTTGAAGTAACCGTTATTCGCTTCCATAGGAAGCGATTCGTTCTCATCATTACATTCTAATTGCGTAGTGTATAATGCCGTTTCTCTTATCACTCCACAGTTGTTTCTATGTTTTTACAACGTACAGTTCGTTTAACGCCGACGGGTTCAGTCTTCGAGAAACAATCGTAAAGGACAGGAACCTTGGCAACTTTAATGAATTAATACCTTCCTGGTACCAAGTCGTTTCAAATCAATCTCGGCAGATTAATAAAGGGGATGTATACACTTTATAATCACTCTCAGAATTAAAGGCACTATAAATTGTTGGGTAAAAAGTCTACAACAACTTTTGAAAGCATTACGCATTTTGGGAAACATTTGACTTCGAAGTAAAGTTGACAAGAAAAAAAAGTAATAAATATCATTTTGTTATGCCCCAAAATTCTAATCCGAGAAGCGTTGCTGTCAGTAACGTATTTTTAGGTTGTGTATTCCTGCTATAAATTAGCTCCGGATTTTCGGCAATATCTCAAACTGAAACTTTAGACATTAATTTTGTTCAAATGGAGATTTATTAAATAAGGGAATCAATGTGTGGTGAAGAGGTTTTCAACTAGTCCCAACAAGGCCTGGTTCTTGATAATTGTACCGAGACGAAGTAGAGGTAAATTATCGAGAAGCAGGCTTTGGCGGGTTTAAACCACTAGTTGAAAACCGATTCAACACACTTTGATTCCCATTTATTAATACCTTTTCGGTCAAAAACATCATCACTTTTTGGTCAAAAAGTAAAATAAATGCAAAAATTATAATTGTTCAATGACTTATTTCAACACAACACCCATCCAGCTATAAAATGGTAAAGCCCTCCGCCGCCCTCGGGTAAACAACTCCTTATAAGGGATTGCTGTGCGCGTCGCACTTATCGCGTGATGTGGCACAACTGTTTCAGCCGTTGCTCTCGACCAATATAAATGAAGAAACTGTCTTAAAAGAACAGGTGCAAGCTTGCGTGTCACGCCCATGAATTAACATTTTTTACCGGTCATAAACAAAGGGGTATACACACCCACTTGACGCGCTCTCCACCAATAGGAATAGCGAAACTGTCTGAGGTATTTATGAATGGCCATTTAGAATGGATTAAAACAGTTGAACAAATCCAATAACCAAGCGTGTACTATGTATTTAAGGGAAACTGAAATCCACTTGTACGTAAAAAAGTTCGCGTTATCCAACTACAAGGTTGGTCACTCAATCCTAATTGTTACCACCGTAATAACTGTGTTTGTGGAATAAGCTACCAAATACGACCCTAATCATCCTCTCGAATAGAGGATTTTCCCCAGTGTGGGATATACACATTATTATATTATCTTATAGTATCCTCACACAACCAAATTATGACCAACATTCGCTTATATGGTAGGATTTATACTTGAAATGACATCCACGATAAATGTATTGCATGATATACAGAGGACTCAAACGGATGTTGACGTATTTCCTTAACGGCATACATTTAGTCAGTCACTAGCTAGCCAATATTTTGATAGATCTGTTATGGCAACAGAGATGCTGAGACAGTGAATAGGGAGCCATTCCATTAGCATTAAATCGCGAAGGGCCTACAGTACTGTATCTCTTCGGAACTCCTTGCCCGGTGCATGTTTCTCTTCATCCTCTTCATCCTACATAACAATCTAATATATCCCATATATTTACGTAGTCACATATACTTCCACCATAGAAAGTTTCAAATCCTGCTTAAAGGAACATTTCAGACAGAACGATTTCAAGGGGTGTGTTGTACCATCACAATAACTAGACCAAAGTTTTGTGCAAATCTGTGACTTAAGACGAGTTTGCTTGTCCTACCGATTCTGTAATATTATTCTCTTTAACGTGTATAAATTATATGTTTTTCTTTCACCAGGTGACTGTTCAAGCCACTTGTTTGACGCTAACAGCCATGACGGTTGACCGTTACTATTTGATAGTACACGCAGTCAAGTCTCGAAACACACGCACTGTGATGAAAGCTGTAGTCATCAATGTGGCAATCTGGATCTGTAAGTTCTTATTGCATGCTACTACTATGCACATTACCACACACCGCAGGCCTCGCTGCACTCAATTTAGATATCTGTCAATGCCATTGCAGCTTAATTTGTTGGGTTGGAAGAGATTCATTTAGATATAAACTGCACAATATGATAAGACGTGGTAGCAGAAATAGTCATAGACTTAAGGATGATTTGCTCGATTCGTTGGCAGGAAGAAGGGTTTGGAGAAACCCCCACAGGTTCAGTGCAATTCACATTTCTTCCCATTACTGTCAAAAACACAGCATCACAATGCATATGCAATAATAACGAACAGAGTAGTTTATGCTTTGTACAGTCAAGGAAAGGAACAGTGAGTACGAAGGCTGATTTGATAAGCAGAGGCTTGTAGTATTATATCGACCTGTGGACAGACAAAGGCTAGGATTGGGGAAACAATCATATTTTGAAGTGAATACACAGACACAGACTGTGTTGTTGAAAGCAGTACAAGGCCCTTTCTCGTCGAAACGGAAACAAAACCAAACAGGTGAATGGAAAAAACTCATAATTGTAGACATATCCAGCTTGGATGTCGATATGTCTCCAGCTTGATTTACATAATGCCAAGCCGTTTTCTCACCCTCCCTCAACTTAATTGTGTTGAAGTCCAAATCGTCATCTCAGTTTACGCTGGAGAAAATGTATTTCTGAATTACTCAATTCGTTCCTTGTTTCCCCTCCAAACTCGCTGAGACTGTTCTGGCGGATATTTGCTCTTCCCGCTTAAAAACGTGTGTTTTCTTTGAAAGATCTCACGTTCCTGAGAAATTGATTCGTACCAGTGGGATCACGTTCATACATTTTTGCTCCAATCGAGTGTTTCTTTTTCTGTGGCTGTAACAAACCCAAATGTTATTCAAGGAAACAGTCAGGGATAAAGAAGACAGTCTGGGAAAAGGTCCTGCGGGAGCCATTTCTACCATTGTTTCAAACAAAATATAGGATGAGTATACTTGAGGTGACTCTGGGGGCTTTTACTTAAATTGAGTTGAGAGTGAGATATTAAATTGCATAATCGTAATAGTTATAACATTGAAACTTCACATTATTGCCGAAAAGGACCAGTAAGTGATATTATGAAACTAAATCCATATTTTGTCAAATAGACACGAGCTTCTACTATATTCAAAGGCTTTGGAAAATAAAGCCGAAATAATAATCGGGAAAACAAAAATATGAAAAAAAGAGCGGAATCAAACTTTACAGAGGTGGAATGAAATGTCGTTTTGAGCATGCTCATTTATTTGTAGTTACACTATTATTCCATTATTTTATTGATGCACTAAATATAACAGTTAATATTAAATGAATGCCACTGCAATTTATGTTCAATCCCTAAACGAAAATAACCCCGGTTTACATAAGTGCTGCTTTTGTGTTTCTTGTTTTTATTATTAGTTTCATCGCTGATACATATAGCTACGTATGTGTTCTCACGTATCGAGTACAAGGAAGAGGGTCAGTTTTGCGAAAGGCACTTCCCCGAAGGAGAGATCAGCACCAATACCATTTACGCCATATTCGCCTTTCTCGGCATGTACGCCATTCCTCTGCTTATTATTTTGTTCTGCTACGCCCAAATACTCCTTCAAATCTGGCAGAAGTCAACTGGACGGACTGAGAGTGCGCAAGCACAGTCGCGCGCTCTCCGGAGAAAGCGCAAAATCACCAAGATGGTTTTCATCGTCGTTTTGCTTTTTGCCATTTGTTGGGCTCCTATTCAAATATTCAGCACTTGGTTCCTATTTAACCCAGATGCCGCCAATGACGCAAACATGTACCTGCATGGTGCTTTCCTATGTTTGGCATACTCTAACAGCTGTGTCAATCCATTCGTTTACGCGTTCACAACCACCGGTTTCAAAAAGTACTTTCGGCAGTTATTCGGCCCGTGTTGTGGTAGTTGTCTTCAAGATAAATCACATACAACTGTTCCTGTTAAAACAAAAACGGATCGATTGACATCCATGAAGGAGGAATCGTCAATGTAACTGCATGCTGGGCCTACCCAAAGTTGGGCCTCCAAATTCGGAAAGTGATAAATTTAAACTTGTTTCTCATCCCTCCGTGTTATTTTTTGTTTCTTTGGCAGTCTCTTCTTTGATTCATCTCGCGACCCCTGTCTTCACAGCGGTTGACTCAGACAGCAATTGTGCCAATACGTTCCCGAATCCAGACGTAGATGCTAAAATCTACGGAGTGTATGCCTTCTTGGGAATGTACATCATCCCACTGATGTTGATTATGTTCTGCTACGCGAAAATTCTCATTCAAATCTGGCAAAAAACTTCGGGTGGAACGGAGAGCGCACAAGCCCACACCCGTGCCCTGAAAAGGAAAAGGAAAATCACACGAATGGTACTTATTGTGGTAGTTCTATTCGCGTTCTGCTGGGCGCCACTTCAAATATTCATCATCTGGACGAATTTTAATTATGCCCAAGTGTCAGAGATGAGGAAAGACGTTTTCCTTTTTCTGCGAGGTTCATTCCAATGTATGGCGTACGCCAATAGTTGCGTGAACCCATTTGTGTACGCGTTCACAACGACAAGCTTCAGAAAATACTTCAGAAAAATGTTCGCAACGTGCCGTGGAAACGTCTACAAGGATCGCACTAGTATCAGCATCAGTATGACAACTAAGACAGAGAGATTAGCAGCTGAAGAAGATTCTTCAATTTAAAACAGTGTGGATGAAACAACAAGACATTCTTAAAGCAGGAACACATCATACAGAATGAGAACACACAACGAAATAGAGAGGTTTACGGGACCGTTTGTAGTGGATATAGTAGAGCATCGTGTGTATTCAGAGCAGTGTTTGTATTTTGTGTTTGATACCGGTTAAGGTAAGAAAACATTGGAAATTGGAAACCGATACATGCAGAAGGAACAACGGAACACGAAAACGCTCTCAGTTTACTTGAACTAGGTCATTTCTGAAACGGGAAACGCGGATGTCGTGGGCATCATCGAAGAGCCGAGAGCCAAACGGACCAAACGGAGGAGAAACAACAGGCACGCTTTGATTGCCCTTCCTCCTTTTCAATCAGCCAGCCAGCCGAGCTTCCTTCTTCGGGCAACCCCTTTCCCCTCTGTGTGTGTCGTCTCCCTGTTAGTATGCTAATTTTTAACTAGCAAAGGGTCAAGTAACGCATTGGAAAATCCAAAGGGCAACACTGGGTAATGAGTTAATCCACTGAGTAAGTGTAGACAATGATTTACAAAGCATGCTTTAAAGGGGGCGAACGCAACAAAAAAATTATATGTGTGTATAAACTACATAAAATACGGGGGTGGCTAGATGGAAATGTGATAGAGAGGTTGCCAGGTATAATGGTATATTATTTTTAAAGACGGAGACATAAACTCGGTAATGTTTTCAATGAAAGAGGAAGACGAAATTAAATTAGCATTACATAATTGGTTTTGCTAGCAAAACAAAGTTGCTGGCAGTGTAAGCACTTTATGTAATCCACCATTGATATAGACTGACAAGCCTGTATAAGTTTGCGATTGGTCGGCCATCTGGGTCACGAGAGAATAGTGAAAAAACATTATCATACATTTCGCTTTGCGACGATGCCAAAGCAAACATATAATAGAACGCTCACTGAGCAATAAACCCCAAACACGAAACTAGATTATTTATTTCTCATTATCTTTGCACTTCAGACATAAATATTTCAAGGGATATTTTCTGCTATTATTTATCATCATCAGTATATCGTGTAAGTTTTATGTAAAACTGTGATCTTCGCGATTTGTTTGTTTTTTACCAATTATGTATATACAAATCTACGCAAATACTAATGTGTGTAAAGTGGATGTATTAAAATGTGCTGATTATCCGTCCAGTTTCAGTGAGACCCATGTATGTGTTGAACTCAAATCAAGCATACTTTAAAACTGGGTGGTCTCCTAGATAACTAGATGCATGTTCGCAGGCTATGGCATCACAGCGACATCATTGACTCGTGACAGGGAAGTAGAAACAAACACTTCTAATTGTAACCATGTGAACATTGAACATGACCTAAATATAGCCACCATGTGATCAATATTTATTGAATCTTTAACAGCAGTCACAGCACAATACTTAACCTGATTTCCAGCACCTTCTTATCTGAGGCATTTACCATGCGCTTGCCCGCACTCACATAATTCGAACGGGCAGACAAGCGCAAACCGAATGTTCAAAATTGTACAGAAACAGGCCAAGTGCGAGTGCTATTTGGTTGCGACAAAGACCATTAAATGGCTCCACTGGGCTGAGCTTTCAATATTTGACTTAATTTACGCTTTCCTCGGATGAAATTTACAACAATTGGAAACTAGACCTAATGTGATTTAGTTTTGACATCTTCTGAAATCAAAGACAATATTTGTTCTGACTTGAAAACGTCTTCAAGAATACATTGACAACAACTTAAGCAAAGTCATCCCTGGATTATTCTGGAAATTTTATCTAATATGATTTTGTGCCCGTTAAGGGGGTGACTTTGGAAACAGCCAACGTCGAATAACAATGCAAATCAAATCGCCTAGATATCGTTTTGTTTAGAACATCAAATGAAAATATAATTCAAAATGAGCTCAAACGTTTATGTATACTAAGCAGTATTTGTGATAGCAGTGCTGGAAACACCCGATAACTTTATTCCAAATGGCGCAAAAGGGTCAATAATAATATTACCACACGATCCAATTAAAAGTGTTGAACAAAATATGTTAATATCCCAATAGAGACATTACATGCCCATAATCTGCCAAGGTTATTTAAGTCCAACCACATCGTAAAATATATTTAGTGAAACACTCCTGTAAAAAAAAAATAACAACAACAACAACAACAACAACACAGTTTTAGGGTATAAATTAATTCGATCACAACCCCCACTTCACTTTGGATGCATTAATTGATATGTGATAATGTGTTAAAGGCAGTGGACACTATTGGTAATTGTCAAAGACTAGCCTTCATAGTTGGTGTATCTCAACATCTACATAAAATAACAAACCTGTGCAAATTTGAGCTCAATCGGTCATCGAACTTGCGAGATATGAATGAAAGAAACAAAAAACACCCTTGTCACACGAAGGTGTGTGCATTTAGATGGTTGATTTCGAGACCTCAAGTTCTAAATCTGAGGTCTCGAAATCAAATTTGTCGAAAATTACTTCTCTCCCGGAAACTATGGCACTTCAGACGGTGCCGTTTCTCACAATGTTTTATACCATCAACCTCTCCCTATTACTTGTCACCAAGAAAGGTTTTATGCTAATAATTATTTTGAGTAATTACCAATAGTGTCCACTGCCTTTAACATTAATTTGTATTTTCTCTCATATTCTACAACGAACTGCTTCTACAATTTAACACGAACTTGCTCACTGATTTTTTTTTAAACTTGTCTCGAAAGAGACCAACCTGTTGTTCGATAATGACGTCCATGGTGTCTTTATTTGTTTTCATATTATCAGTTTGTTCACTTTGTAACATGTTATGTATGCCTACGTCGATGACTGTGTCCATGGTAATGCTTATCAGTATCCAACTGATGTTTAATATATAATCCCCCCAAAAAGGTTTCCGCAATTATTTGTGCAGACGCTTTACTTGCATTACATAATTCATCACAAGGTAATTTATGTTCTGTAACGTATGTCTTTATGAGTTGTACATAAGTTATATTATCCACCCAATATATTGGTAACCTTAAACGACACAAAGAGGTACAGGTCCCAGAAAACGTTTCCATAGGGTGGCATTTTAATTGATCATAATTGTCATTTAAATGTGTTTCAAAATTAACATGGCTGTCAATGGAATTATAATATCGTGACGTCATAAATTGGCTGCTTATTTTGCGAAAACTGTTCAGGAAGACACCTTGGCATATTTTGTCCATACATGTTAACTTATACTACTACGTGATTTTTCTACATTTTTCGAAAGATTCCGCTTTTTTTGCACAAAGTTTTATTAAATGGTTGTCCATTATGTCTGAGCTTTTACGCTAATCTGACATAGTTGACAAATTAATTTATTGGCAAATGAAATTAATGAATGAACTTCAACTCAATTTACCAGGGCATGGTTTGTTTTTAAGATTTTGTTTCAGTACGACCCAATAGGTTAATTTATCAACATACATCTTTGATTGTTTAAGTTTTGGTAAATACAAGGTAGTGTGCAGATCCCTTTTCGAGCAAAAAGGGTGGTATGGAGAGATGGCCAATATGGGATCAGACGGTTTGCAAAAGGAACAAACTGGGTATATAAAAAGGATATTTGCTAAATTATCGCAAACAAATTAAGTGTGCAGTTTATTCTTGACAGTGCAGGTAAGTTATCAGGTGTACTTTATGTTTGATCATTGGATGTCATCTCTATACTATAAGCACTGTTGTGAGATACTTTGATTAATTTGTGTGAACTGTAACTTTTTCAAGATTTTAACCCATTTCATGTTGTGTATTTATGGACTTGTTTTAGTTTTTTTTTTTTTCTAAGTTACCTGTATTTTTTTTCTATTTTACTTTTTTTTTTTCTTTCTTTTTTTGAGGGGTGGATTTGGGTCTATATAATTATTTAAATAACAGGTATAACAATATTGTTCTCATTGTTGTTTTACAAATATTTCATTTGATCACATCATATGATAATACCACTATTGTTGTTGTTAACAGTTGAGCATAGCACTGTTAACAACTACTCTACTACAACTATGTTTTCAATCAGGGGAGCATCAACTTTAAAGGCAGTGGACACTATTGGTAATTACTCAAAATAATTATTAGCATAAAACCTTTCTTGGTGACGAGTAATGGGGAGAAAATTGGTGGTAAGAAAACATTGTGAGAAACAGCTCCCTCTGAAGTGCCATACTTTTGGAGGAAGAAGTAATTTTCCACGAATTTGATTTCGAGACCTCAAGTTTAAAACTTGAGGTCTCGAAATCAACCATCTAAACGCACACAACTTCACGTGACAAGGGTGTTTTCTTCTTTCATTATTATCTCGCAACTTTGATGACCGATTGAGCTCAAATGTTCACAGGTTTGTTATTTTATCACTGCCTTCAATTATAATATACCCGTTATTGTTGACTGACAACGTACACGGACATTGACATTATAGACAGTGGTTTGAATCTGGGTTTCAAACGAACTGTTTGACCGAGACATTTCTAAGTGATGGAAAGCACAATCGAAATACCAAGAGAAACAAAAAATAAATGTTACACGCGGTCCTTAACCGAGTGGATAAGTACATCGATGTTCGTGGACTAACTCAGATTTGGGATCGTGAGTACTTTACTGCTTAAGTAACCAAGAAAGAGGAATGTGTATATATAATGTAGATAATAATTCAATATTTAATAGAAGCTTTGGTAAGGTTATGTCTGCACGTCTACAACCCAAGCTAAAACGCGAGTCACTTTTTTTCTTATTCTCTCTTTTATTAAATTCAAAAGGAGAGAGTCGCACTCTATTGCAGATAGTTTTTCAGAAAGAAGGGTATCCTTTCGGTCAGTGAAAGCACTGACTGAGATTCACTTACAGGATCCTGTACCCAAAATAGGCACAAGGAATCCAATTACCTAAAGCAATGGTGTATCGTTTTCAATGGTTAGTTCGTTGACCATTTATTTAGCCCCCGAATAGTCCGCCTGCTCATTTTCAACACTTTCCTTTTCAATTTAACTTTCGAATTGCTTATTGTCAATGTTTCAATAGACGGTTATGTGTATATAATTACCCCCACATACATTTTACAATCGATTTCAGTTTCGAAACACCCTCAATGCAAGGTTGAAAGAATTGATTTGAATTGTTTTCTCCGCAGTTTAAGTAAGCATAATGAGTACCGAACAATACGGCAGTACACTGAACACATTGTTCTCCAGTGAAAAGTCATTTTGATTTTCTTTTATATCTTTGTTGTGCGACGCCTGCACAGTATTGCGAGTATAAAAGACATGTTCCATTCACAGATGACCTAAATATTTCGTCTATGTTTAGAATCGCTAGAGACCCTCGAAAGAGCCTCCTTCTGGTTTTAATCTGTGTATGTTTTAGACATCCAGGTCAGCGTTTGGATTTCAATGCAATACGCCCAGGTATAGAAAGGGGGTGTTTGTAAGCGTAATAACGACGGCTTTAGTCTGCGACAAATGACCCCTTTTTCAGCTGCATTATCTTTGGGTTGAATCACCTGCCTCCACGGCTTTATACCCTGCCTCCATGGCTTTTTGTAGTGGTTGTTTTTATTGAAATGACAGAAGCCTCTGGTGGGGATAACCGAAATAAAAATCAATGTACGAACAGCCCCGGGTAGGCCTACCTTCAATGGCGATTCTACGTAAAATCTCCTTCGTCTAGATTGTGTTTCAGTCCTTTAGTTTTATATCAACGAGAACGAGTGTTGTGCATGCCCACTATAAAAAGAAGCCAGTCAACGCTATTGCGCGTTTTTAAACATGACCCGAAGCCAAAGCCTCAATTTACCGATGAATTTGCAGCTTCGAATCACACTAACCTGACAATGAACGCCTCTCGATCCGTGTTCCGAGCTTGGAACTTCCCATTAAAAGCAAGCCGGAGTTGCGTACCTCGATATGCCACAGGCTCCGGACGATCCGAGGGGAAGAGAACGTTGGATATATTTCGGGTCTCTGAATGGAACAGGTACCAGTGCGCGAAGAAAAATAATTAATTGAGAGTGGAGGGTCAGGGCTACTGCCAAATTATCTACAAAACGTTGTTGTGACACTATAGTTATTGATCCATAACCGTCCAAAAGATACATCTTCTTTTCTCAGGAGATGTGCTGATAATTTTAGATCGATAATGAACATAATTTTTTGTAATTTTTTTTTAAAAACAAAAACAAAAACATTGTTTTGGTCCCGAGAACAGTGGCTTATTGTCGACATTTGTCTACAATCATATAGCAAATCATTACAACAGTCACATTAAAAAAGACTAAAATAATGATATTAACAATTAGGTCACAACATTTACAGAGAACTAACACTTTCTACAAAGTAAAAATCTAAACAAGAGAGTTGTTGTAAATAACCATAATAATCCACGTTTTATCTCGAAACCAGACGCAACCAAATCCATGAGTATATATTTTTAACAATAAACAGCAAACAAGGATCGCCAAAAGACACGACTTGTACATATTTTATTTTAAATCTGGCATATCGTTTATGAAAAACACACACAAACAAGTAAAATGAGCAAAAAAAAGCAAACAAACAAACAAACAAACACACGAAACAACAACAATCAACTATAGATAATTGTACTCGGAGGGAATTCCTCCCTTTGACATAACTCCTTTACTTGGGATCAAAGTACACTCTTCATATATCTGAAAACCATTGGTTTGAGTCCGTGCACACCCCCATGTCGTTAAGATGATCAAGTGGTTTTTGCGGCAAGCCACGAATAAGGTCATAACCTAAACACAAAGCTAAGGGTTGTTTTAGTTGAGTTGACAGGAGTTAAAGCAAGAGTTGTGTCTGTTAGTGGCCAGAACATCTGACGTCACCTTTGAGGCCCACGAGTAACGTCAGATATCGGCCTTGTGTGGCTGGCAGAGTCATGCCAGATGTACCTTTAACCTCTCATCCCATCCACCTGGAAATTCGAAGTCAATGCAGACGCAAACACATTACATAAATAATCAATAAATCACGTTTACATAAACAAACATTATGTCTACGCAGCAAACGATCGAAAGTGCAAGACGGAGCTGACAGACTACACCACCTCGGATCAATCAAACCATATGGAAATATTGTATACGTCACCCGTGTTTTACGAATGAAAAAATGGGCCTGTTGGAAAAGTGTATGACTTTGTCCTATAGATGGGTCCTATGTATTTATCCGCAATAATGGTGATAAAGACGTGCACTGGTCTACATGTGCCCAACAATTTCATTGGATACAATGATTTGATTGAATCAACATTCAGTTACTTTATATTTCCATATTGTATATCATGATTGTTCCGAGGTGACGTAATTTTCCAGCTCGCGCTTTCGTTCGTCTGCATACAAAGTGTGCATAATGTTTGTACATCGTGTAATGTTGTGTTGTCACTATGATGTGTATATGCATACATGAATATACACATGTCTGAATTGACTGCAAATCTCACCGTTTAATTGATGCGAGGTCAAATGTACCTCTGACAGCATCCGGTCATCGGGCAGTTATGCCATTATTCTATAGCCCCAAAGTGTGACGTCAGAAATTCAGGTCAGCCCGTAAACAGACTAGATGACTTGCTTACTATTCATCACAAGAGGGCTTCAAATCGTGTTGACCGAATAGATCTATAAAAACACAGCGGCATGGCGGAAAAAAAATTACTATTCCGCTGCACGTTTTCCTTTTCTCTGCATTGAAATTTCAAATCGATGGCGTTGTCATAATAATTGCCGCCTGCTTATCGACCGCAATCTCTTTACCAATGGGAAACACTTACTACTTATTTGGCTTGCTATTCAGGGGGTAAACTGTGGTTATCAAACCGAACATCATTTGACCTTGTCGGTTGACAATCTACAAAAATGTCACTGCGATCAATATGTTAGTCTTGATGTTCAGTCTGACAGCCATCAGACTCAAATCCCTGGTATTGTTTTTTTCTGTACCGAAATACCCGCACCCCCGTCAGATCGCTATGTACTAGTAAAATACGGGTTGTACGGTCAAAACGTAGACTTTCCGCCATTTCCGCCCAATTAGCGTCGTGGTGGTTAAGGCCTGTAACCGTCATATCTGCTTTACATAACTGATCTTTGACATTTTTATCAAACCCAGACTGAGTCAAGTTGAGGTTGTGAAACCAGACAACAAACGTAACTGCTTTAAACAGGCCAACCTGTGTGTGTGTTCTTCTTCGACATCTACTATAGGGTGTGCCACTTTTTGTTCGTCACATTTTACAATCGATGACATTTGTGCGGTCCCTTTGAAGCCTGTTTTCGAAATTACGCAGCTGCTGAAAACTAAACTACAACAGAAATTAATTGGTGCTTAAAGCCATTGGACACTTTCGGTAAACAGTATTGTCCAAGTCCCACACTTCGTGTATCACAACTTATATATAAAATAACAATTCTGTGGAAATTTAGGCTCAATCGGACATCGGAGTCGGGAGAAACTAACGGGAATACCCACTCCTGTTTTCGCGCGTTTTGCCGTGTCATGATAAATCCGTAATTCTCGCTAACGAGAATTTATATTGTTTTACTGTTTTTTTTTCAAAAAGTAAAGCATTTCATGGACTAATATTTCAAGAGAAGTCTTTCACCACTACCTTCTGTAAACCCTGTAAATTATTTGTAAATCTGTGAACTTTTTTTTTTTTTTTCTGTACCGAATAGGGTCCAATGGCTTTAAATAATTTGAGACAGCAGCTGGGCATGTCAATAAGTCACTTTACGAAAAAAAATCTTTATTGGGAAATGAAACCACTAGTAATATTTGTTTCGACCATCTAGGACACAGCTGGTAATGTTCAACACTAAGCAAGTTCCTACTCTAAATACTAGAATACTTCATATCAAAACGAATTTTGAAGCAAATCAGTTGACTTGTGTTCAACTCCTGCAAAACATTCGCTGCGGAAACAGCCATTATGACGTCCAAACTCGGAGAGAAGCAAAACATTATTATCAAGTTCGGGTTTTCAATGATAACATCACATCGTCCAAACCTTGTAGATTATCGATCTCAAAAGAAGGCATTTCTGAGCAGCGGCAGAAGCCATTCAGATAAACTGACGATAGAGAGAGTTGGAAAGAAAATACCGTAGCAGGAAGAAAGGAACACAAATATCATTTAAAAACATGAAGTAGATATTTCAAGGCGTACTATCTTGAAAAGCCTAGGGTCTATTGAAGAAATTAAATTAAACAACTGCAACGCAAAAACGGGCCATAATTCTTTGCGAATTAGTCTCAAGTTATTATTTTTTTTTTTTTTTTTGTGTTTTTTAACAAAACCCGCGACAACTTACAATACAATGAAAAACGCATCGCTACAGGCCTTAACCGTATTTTTCAGCCATTCAAAGTCGAAATAACATATAATAACAATCTGATTTGTACGAATATAAGTAGGCTTTTGTCACTCCCTTATGTAACAAAAGTATGCATGTGTATACGCAAGTGTATGACCTGAGTGTTTCTGAACGTTGTGTAGGCTGCTTCTCAAGGGAACAAACAATCTAATGATACAAACTCATTCAAAAGAAGAAAACAAGAGGGGTGAAATCAATGAGTGTTTTGCACAAAACGTTGTCTATTGGTACTCAGGAAATTAATTCATTTTAACAAACGCTAACAAACTGACATTTGCTGCAGTGGCCGATGTTCTATTGGATTATGCTTATAACTCAATTGAAAATTAATATCACAGTTATCCTTTGTTCTACTTGTATGTATTTGTTTTTGACACTGGCCGAATAAATAATAATAATAATAATAATAATAATAATAATAATAATAATAGTAATAAAAACTACAAGTGACATAAGCTGATATTTCTGCTAAGTTGCGACCCAGTTTTCCAAAGAAGCGTGTACTAATACGTCCTCCTGCCCACGCTAACTGCATTTGTATTTATAATTATTTGTTTTGCCCCGTTCTCTGACAACATTTTGACAATCTCCTCTACTGACAGACCTGACGATAATGACTGACGTTCCGAGTCGGACTGGGTAAACCCGACACTTTGCCGGGAAGGGGGCCTTTCCGAACGGTTTAAGCTGAAATTATCCACCAGAATGTGCTCCTCTAAATGCATTCATCAAGACCATGATTGGTTTATAGTTTTTCCCGTTTATTATTTTGTTTGTGTTATTCATCATCTTTGCCAAATGAGCACAAATACTGTGTTAATTTATATATTTTCACTTGCTTTTACTGCTCACATTAAACTTTTTTGGGGAAAAGAGGTTTGTATCGGATGTCAAATGTATAAGTAATTCACCGATGGAGACAGAATACAACAAACGGTTCAGTAGTGTATCCAGGGCTAGCTAGGTAATTTGTAAGAGATTTTAGAAATAATATGTATTTTTGTTATTACATTATTATATATATATATATATATTTTTTTTTTTTTTTTCATAGGTTAAAGGATTTAGGTACTTTTTCAAAATGTCCATAGATTTACATTAAACTTACAGGATTTGAAGATATTGACAGTGGAAAGCTTCCCTTCAAATATTACTTACTTAGAGGCTGTAGTTTTTACGTTACGTTTGTAAATGCTTAAAATAATTTTCGTCTCATGAGACGAAAATTATTTTCATGACATTGTTTTACTCATGTCCCAAAAACTACAGCACCTCAGCACCTATTATTTGTAGGGAAGCTTTCTGCTATCATTTTCTTCAAACTGTGTAAGTTTAGTGTAAATCTGTGGACATTGTGTTTTTTGTCCTACAAAAAGTACATACACCCTTTAAAGTGATAGTGTTGGTATTGGACCTTATATCAATCCTCCAAAGAAACCATATAGTACACAAACGGGTCTTAAACCTCATGGGTTTTACCAACAAGATATGTGACAGAGAATCACACAATTTAAATCATAGGGTGTTAAAAAATACACCATTGATTGGGCCAATATCATTTGTCATTCTGACTGCAGAATGGTTTACATTTATATTCTTTGTTGGTATCATAAAGTGACAACAACCATGGTGAGCATAACAAGTTTTGCAGAGTAGGCCTATAACCCCGACAGTACAGCGGTTGCTAAACATTGGTTAGAGAGGAGGGAGGGATGTGAATTGATTTTGTGTACGCAAGCCTAGCACTAGCAAAAACTTTCTCCCGGGTCGAATAAGTCAATTTAATTATAGCACAATCAAATACTTAAAAAAAAATTAAAAAAACAGCCACCCCTCCCCCTTCGTGTCTATTATTATTTTGTTTCCGCCTATGTATTTGTAAATATTGGTCACAGATCATCCGTCCAAAGTGAAAGTGTATTGTTCCGGAGGCTTTGATATCATTTATTGCCAGTTGGTGGAACATGCCTATTGAGTTGACTATAAGAGCTTTTGACTGATTTCATCCACAAGTACTTCTTTGGTGATGTTGAGCCGTTATACAATCATGTGTGATATACGTTCACATTATAGGTCATTTTGTCCAGGGTCAAACTTGATCGCGAGAGATGGCACTCGTTAATTAGCAATTTCAAACTTTGGTATTTAAACTTGGTAAAAGCTCGTACAATTCGTTTATGGCCTAGAAAGAATGGCTGCCATAGAATAAAAACCATGGTCAATGAGGCACAACGCCCAGTCCTTGTCATTTCTGAACCGCATCCTGACTTAAAACCATGCAGATGCTACAAACAATTTGAATATTGTATCCATGTTGAAGCCGCAAAGACAAAACGAAAAAAAAAAAATAATAAACGCTCACAGTTCATAAATGTTCAACTAAAGCGCACACTTATAGTGTCTTGCCATTTAAAGATAATTCACACGGAGTACCCTCAATGTTCATCTCTCGATGAAGACATCGATCAGACTTGCCGATGTTTAAAAAGACATGTCATTTTTGTCGTTAGAGTTTTGAACGAGACGCAGCTATAAGACGTGAGATGATATGGAGCAGCTGTCCCAGGTGGTTTTTAAGACTAGCAATGCCTCTTGCTGTTTCCTTATTAATAATGAGTAACTAATATATGCATCGGCAGTTTCCTTTTGTCGTTCAATGCTCAGCGGAGCAATTGTTAAAAGCTGCCTTTATCCAGGACAATCCCAAGAGAATTTGATAAGTTTTTAATGACGCATACATTTGCATAATTTCTTAGTTTGTAGGGATCAGCTGTTTCTGGTAAAAAGGTTGCCCGTTAATTATGTGTAAATAGGGCTAGCGTTTTGCTGCGACCTTTTACTGAACAACTATGGCGATGTATCGCATGGTTTTATCTTTTTGAATGTTAAATGTATATACACCCGTCAGCTGAATCGAAAAACAAACACAAATCAAGGTAAAGTGTTTGCAATTCATTTATTCATATAATTTATTGTATGTCCACTGTTACCGTTACTTTAATCTCTGTTGGAATGGACATAATTGTATTGGAAGTGTATTGAAATAAAATGAAATTGAAATGTATTGATTTACTTGTTTGTAACATTAAAACAGGAAGTTCATAACGATGTTCATAGTGTATACATTGTGTAATAACAATCACTGTAAATTTCATTGTTTGTGCTAATGACGTAAGACGTGACTGCGATCAATTTGTTGGTGTAATATTTATTTTCAGCTGATCATTATAAACAGTTGTAATTATGTTGTTTGATGTGAACTTACTGGTGGAAATTCAGTCAAGCAATTGTATCAATCTGCTTCTCAACACTATTTGTACCTATTTAGTACTAATATAATAGTAGTATTATGTTGTATATGTATATCAGCATCAGTAGAACAGCAACTAACAGCCGGAAAATGGGTCGTTCAAAAGGGTTACTGTCAGTAGTTTATTGCAAGTTAATAGTCTAATGTTGTTGTTTCCAATTATGCGGGCGTGCATACACGCAAACAGTCAAACCCCTTCTTTTTAGTTATTATTATTTCTTTAAGAGCAATCCCTGCTTCTATCCGATTCTGGTCACAGTAACTCCTCGGGGCGATTGGCACGTACACAAACAACTCCCAATCATAATGTCAGTGACTGGGTATGTTCATTTGGGTTTTACCCATATGGGTACACCGATGTGTTTTACCCATATGGGTACACCGATGTGTTTTACCCATATGGGTACACCGATGTGTTTTACCCATATGGGTACACCGATGTGTTTTACCCATATGGGTACACCGATGTGTTTTACCCATATGGGTACACCGATGTGTTTTACCCATATGGGTACACCGATGTGTTTTACCCATATGGGTACACCGATGTGTTTTACCCATATGGGTACACCGATGTGTTTTACCCATATGGGTACACCGATGTGTTTTACCCATATGGGTACACCGATTTAGCAGTGTATCCCAGTACTCACCCTAACTCTGTGGGGAAAAAATAATCACAGGCATATTGCTCAGGTTTGATTCGAAGCCACGACCTTTGCAGTGGGAATAGCCTGCAGATACGGTCTGTGCGAGGAAAGTTAAACTAAGCCCATTCATGTAGATCAGGTACGTCATTGTGTTCCTCAAGGAGTAAACCATAATATGACTGATCATACCTTGAATTGTACGCTCCAGTTAATAATTTTTCCTTTTTTTTAAGAAGAATGTAAAGAAACACAAACACAATAAACATGTTGTATCAAACCGGCTTTTGGCCTATTGATTTAAAAAAAAAAACGCACACGAAGGTATGTGGTTATTTTAAGAAGTAGAGTGAGTGATGTTTGATCAATATCCGCTAGCACAGAGTTTGATTACTCCTTGAACCAAATCCACTTCATGGAGAGGTTTGGCAATGTTACCGGAGCCTAAATCGTGACCACTGCTCTAGAAAAAAAAAAAAATCATGGAAAGCATCATAAAGTGAAGACAGTATTTTGTAATGATCATATACTATGAGGATTTAGACATGTGACCAAAAGAACTATAACAAGAAACGTAAATGGACAAAATGAAAAAAAACACTGCTTGTATTTTATTGTAATTACTATGGTGTACTGACGCACAGACAAATCGATATTTATGTAATTAACAAATATTTATGTAAGTTATTGAAATACTGTAAAACCTGTAATGACATAGTAGTTGGTATAGCATTTGTGCACGGAATATAATAAATATAAATATATATTTATCTTTGTCAAAATGTGAAAAGGAACTAACGAATAAAAGTTTTGCAGATACGCAATGTTATGCATGTATTCTGTTTTTCGAGTGTCATCATTCAACAGTGTGACCCGTAGGCTTTGGGACAAGGAGCAGGTAGAACGTCCTCATGCAGTCCCTCTCATTATAGAAGATGCAGTTGTCTTCTCAAGAGGTAGTGAACTGTCATACACTAAAATGTATATGTGTCTCTGTTAATATACTGCTATTACAAAGGCTATAATATGTCGCCGTGCAACATGTAACAGACACAAACAGGGTGTGTGTAACTGCCGGAAATGTGTTTTTACCCTTTTCTCGTACGAGAACAGGCGGTTCAACTAATTTTGTCATAGTATTGAATAAATTTACGACACGTTATTTTTAGTTTATACTGCCTTAGAAAAAAAGGTACCACTAAAAATACGTAAGTAAATGACATTTACAACAATTTACTTCGCTTACCGATCAGTTTTAAACTGTAACCGCTGTGATTCAACTTCAAGAGGAAGGGGAATGTCAAGTTCAATGGGAGACTTTTGGAACGCTTGGTGGCAGCAGACTTACTTAGGTAAAGTCCATTGTTCTTGGTAATGTGTGCATGCTCAAAATTACGTGAACAATTGGAGTTGTAAGTCTGCTGCCACCTAGCGTCCCTAATGTATCCCCTTTTGCTAGGTACCCATTTGTCGAGAGATATAGTCTTCAAGAGAGTTGGGCAAAAAGAAAAGTTCGAAGTTCACATTTAAATGGTGCATATTCCCAATATTTTGTCAACATCCAAATCATGTCATAGTTATGAGACAAGTTGGTTTCTACAAATGGGATGGGATGTTTTGGTTCTTTCTTGACTTTTACAATATCCGATCAAGATAGTCTTGAATTAGAGCTTTTTACTAAAAACATAATCCTACTATATGAATGTTAAGATCCATTACTTGATGAAAACCAGCAGCGTCATGTCGCACATTTTGCCCCGAAAAGGTCACTTATGGACCACACATTAGACCCATTTATGTCATCACATGTTTTGGGGATTGAACTATTTTGCTCTAACGGGGTATCGAAGATAATGTTTAGGCCTACCCCTCTCGCGCGAGGACTATTATGTTTTGGAAAATAAGTACATGGCAACTTTGTATTTGTCATTCCCATTCTTCTTTAGAGGCAGGGTATACATATTGTCGTTTGAACCGTTCGAATGTCTATAAACCTAAATAAATGTACACGTACAAGCAATAAAAGTCATTAAAACTCATTTCAAAATGTGGTTTACGTGAATGTCTAAGATATCGCCAAAAGTCCGGAGCGAACATGTCCTCGCAGGAAGGGTAACCCTATATATGAATACACAGTCTGGGAAGCTTCAACAAAGTACCATCGATTATCGTTATAAACAATATGGGGAACGACTGTCGTTGGGGAGGAGGAGGGGGCGGGGGCTCCATGTGCAGTTATGGATAGCAGTAAACATACTCCAACAAATAGTTATGTTTTCATAGAAGCGGGATTCAAAACAGTTACGACCGAGTATTTTACAAGTTTGAGCACTCTATACATTTTCCAAATGACGATCAGAGCATAATGATGAAAACGTTGAGGTGAAACCAACGGTTCTTTTCAGAACCACCCCAACTCATTTAGAGATAGTCATTTACATGGTGTTACCGCAAACCTTTCTATACTAATGTCTTATGATCCACAGTGTAAAACCACACTGACAAAAAAACCTCTGACTCGCTGTATTTTACCCCTTTAGTTACCCCCCATCTCTCTCCTTCTCTTTCGTATGTTGCCTGTTCGATTATTTAAGGTGGAAGATAGTTTCCGAGCCATTGTCGGTTAGCGTCATCCACCTCAGCGAAACCTGTTACTCCGTTGGGAGCCGATTGGACTCGATAGTCGTCAGTATTGATGTAGTCTGCAGTTTGCTCGGTAGCGTCACAGTCTCGCGCTGTGGGAACGGGGGCAATGCCCGAAAGCTGTATGGGGGCCTCAGTTCGACGAAGAAGCTCGAGGGAGAAACTACTGGATGAAGGCTCTGCTTTGTGTAGTCCGGTGAGTTTTGGTCACCTAGGTTAAGAAATCATTTGCGTGGCGGGGAAATTATGCATCGAAACTTAAAGGCCGGCTTCAGACTGCTCCGAAAAAAATGTAGATGTTACATGTTTGTAATAGATGCAGTCCATAGGAAACAGATCACAAATATAACGAGTCTATTTACCTCACGTTAAAACATGGTACAAATTATGTTTTTTTCCGAAACACTCTGAGCCAAAATTCCTTTAAAAAAAAACGTGATGTCAAACAAACCCGCGGGACAAAGGAATTATGACTTCATCGGCGCTATTTGGTGTGGAAAATAGTGCCCTCAACTGGCCAAAGCTGGACAATTGTGCACAAACTCTGATGGGAAAAAGCGTAAGTGACGTCAATGTGTCATTGCACATTCTCGTCTGAAAAAGCCGCGCGGAGAGGTGCTTTTTTGACTTGAATTATTGTTTACTAAATGCAATTTTTGAGAGTAAATTGGTTATGAACCGGTATCATCGATGTCTTGTTGGTCGCAAAAGGGTAATAGTTGAAATATTGAGATCATGCTGTATAACCATTGTTTAACAAGAAACTGTGTGACGAAGAGAGTGATTTTGTTATTGTGTACAACAGGCTAGAGTGTGGGAGGGTTATTGCTCCTATCATATACAAAGGTTGAATTTCCAGAAGAGCAATGATGGGTTTCATCTAGGCTGGGTCAAGTTTGCTGGTTCTAGGGGCAGTTGTCCAGAAAGTGTTTGTGCTTGCACTTCATCCTTCTCCTGGGATAAGCCTAAAATGGTGCGTCTAAAGCTGTTTAAGTTAGTGTCTATCGAGTGTGATCCATTGAGGTCCAGAAACAGACTGGTGGTTGTTGGTGGTTTGCTCGTTCGTGAGCAGAGGTCTGGATAGTATTTTTGGGCTGGCACTTCAGCACTCTCACGAGATACCTACCAGGTATCGATTGCAGGCTTCCCGGTTTGTCTTTTTGCTCGATGTTTGATGATGGCAAAAACCTTGTGTCGGATCTGTGAATTTTTCAGTGGTTACTTATCCAATGTGTAGATCGAAGGCGAAGGAAAAACGTTGTGTCAGTTCCAGCTTGGGCTTAGATCCCAAGTTGGACATTTTGTAGGTTCTGGCCCAGAACCAAACCATTTTCACTGAGGCCGAGACAGTGTTCAGGGGTGCAGTAGATTTTAGCATATCTTTTCGGAAAGGTGTTAAAGTCAAACTCATGTCTGAGTTCCTGAACATTAGCCTTAATAAACTCATGGTCGTGAGCCATGATTCTATGGTGCCCATGATTTATTATGGAAGTTGTGATGAAGATGTGTAAAATGGTTTCGATGCCATGAGCTGGTGCACAAACTGCGAGTTAGTTAAAATATTGTTTTATATGGTACGATTTGAGTGGGTGAAGTCAATGAATGAAACTGGGTCATCAGCTAAGTGGTGTTGATGCTTTCTTTGTCAAGGTTTCCAGGTCGTCTTTGGATATCTCCATTGAAGTGGTCGTTTGATATAGGGCTTGGTGATCTCCATCCTAGCTTGAGCTAATTCATGGTTATCTGGTACCCTAGCGAGATCCACTGCTTGGCAGATGTTGTTAGCACCTTGCAGTGTTATGTATTTATTATGTATTGCTTGAATTTTGTTCCCTTCAAAAAACCTTCACAGCCTCGAGTATAGAGGTTAAATTGAGTGTTTGTTTTACAACAAGTGAAGGTGGACGTTTATGAGATATGAGAACGTGTACGTTTAGATATGAGAACGTGTACGTTTGGATATGAGAACGTGTACGTTTAGATATGAAAACGTGTACGTTTGGATATGAGAACGTGTACGTTTAGATATGAAAACGTGTACGTTTGGATATGAGAATGTGTACGTTTAGTAATCATTCTTAAAACTAGTGATAATACATTATCATTGGTTAGAAGTAAAGCAGTTCGCGACAATATAAAGCATTTTGGTAGATCAATGACAAGGGTAGTTGGGTGAAACATCTCAGAACACATTGTAAATGTTTAGGTTTGCCTCAGCTTTTCTGCCAACAAAATACAAAGTATCGGTTAAAGATTGTATTCCAGAGAACAGATTAGAAGCTGTTTTGCCTTACTGGGTTGCATAATAAGGGATCACTTGTGGAAGCCACGTTAAGTGGGCACCAGTTTGACAGCTGAGTTAGCGTTGTAGTGGTTGATAGTGGTGGAATTTTGTTCAAAGTGACACTCTTAGTGTGTTGTATCATCACAGCTAGCCAATTATTTAAGCTCACACAGTCCGGAGGCGGATGGCACCACGGCGACCATTCTACATTCTGGTTTATAAACGCAAACATGTGAATCTGTTGCTTGTGCTGTAGGCGGCCATAGATCAATCTAGAGATGCTGAGCTTGTTGGCTTGTACTAATGTTGTCGCTTGATGATGACGCCGAATACTCGAACCCTGTTGTGGGTAATTTGTTGACGATCTTGGCATTGGTTTGCCCTTCCACATTGAGCCAGAGTAGCGTAACAGCTTCTCCCTCGTCATCTTTTGCCGCCTCCCCTGGGAAAGACGCCAAGGCGAGCCTGGAGCGATGTCACTGAGTGATGGCCATGAACTACTTGTTTGGATTAGTCTGGCAACCATTTATAAACATCAGTTTCCCCAAGGGTGATAACCCAGGAGAGCGCGCGAAGGTTGTTGACTCTCCTTGAGCAATAGTTGAGTGACATAAATGGCCCGCACAACAACGCATTGGTTGCTAAGTTATGTTGTAAATTCACTTCATCTGGTACTCAGGAGGTTGTGCGGCACCATAATGTAGCCCGAGCCCTAAATGTAGCCTGACCTAAATGTAGCCCCAAACATGTACCTAAATGTAGCCCGGACCTTATGGTGCCGCACAGGAGGTCGTGGGTTCGATTCCGGTGTGCAATAGACTATATCCCCGGAGATACTATCACCTGAAGATTTTTATGTCCTTACATACAGCGAACTGTATACACACATATTCCTATAGCGCCCTCTTTTGAATCATCCCCTTTATGCCTATGTTAATTTCCCAATAATGAAGAGCAGACTCTCCGGCGGACAGAATTCCCTTTGGCACCGCGGCACAGTTTTTTTTTCTCTTTGCACGCTGCTTAAAAACAAGTTTTAAGGTTTGATGCACAGCCCCATCTTATGTTGATGTAAAACATGCTTTCGTCGGTCATGATTCGTGAATCGGCAGATAAAGTTTTATTGTCATTGGTTGAAATGGTCCACCATTCAACATTACGTGCATTTTATTATATGAGTTGATAGAACACTCGTCTGCGTTGATGATGAATGCAAAGTGTTTTAGTTTGTCGTAGTAGAAGATCTGCACATAATTACTCAAGTCGAAAGTGTACCAACGACTTCGGCTGTACACAAGTACACGTAAAGTGTTAACCCCGTTGTTGATAATAATTTGTCGTGGTAATAATTTGTGAAAAAAAACAACATTTATCATCAAGCGAATCTAATTTCAATGTGCCGTTTTGTTTCGTTTGTCTATATAACTTTCTAAACAGAGATATTAACATTACAAGATGATTAAATTTCCTCAAGATACACAACATCAGAAGAAGACAAAAACTTGACATATTATATGATGCTCCTTATACTAAACCCAGCTTTTGGGCATTGTTGTATATTATGCTTGGTCTCTGTCACCTATACTCCAATTCTGCTTGCGGAATTCGGCTCTATATATCCATTACATCTTTCGGCCACCATTCCCGATCGAACATCTATGGTTTCGGGCGGAAACTGATATTGGTGATTATAATTGAGTTTAAACTGCCTGGGGTTCCCCCCAACGTCACATTTTTGTTTGTTTCTTTGTCTCTTTGTGTAATATCGATGCATCGATCGCCCAGAATGCGCCAGTATTTTCAAACCCTTGATTTGAAAAAGAATATTGACTAACATTTTGCCGAAAAGAAGTAGGCCGGTAAAATATTTCGTTCAGTTTGTAGCTCAAGACAAAACACGTGTTTGTATACAAGAATATTCGATACTGTATTAGCAGTCTTAAAACACTAATATGCGTTAAAGGGAAAAGTACACGTTTGGTTATTACTCAAAACAAAATTAACTTAAAAACTGACTTGGCAATGAGCATTGGAGAGCTGTTGAGTTTACAAAATTGTGGGAAACCACTCCCTTTGAAGTAACGTTGTTCTTGAGAAAGAGGTAACTTATCTCGAAAATTCGTCCAACAAAGGTGTTTTTCTTTTATAATTTTCTCGCAACTTCGATGACCAATTGAGCCCAAATGTTCACAGGCTTGTTATTTCATGATGGGATACACCAAGTGAGAAGACTGGTCTATGACAATTACAAAGTACGTGTACATTCCCTTTAAGAGCCTTATTTAAACGCAAATTAATTAACGGTTTTAAAATAAAGTAAAGCCAAACCATCTGTGCAGTTCCCAACAATTGCTACATCTGAGTGAGTACATATCCAGCTATTGTCTGAGATTGGACCTGTACGAGTCTTGTTGCAACATGTTATTTGTATCTTTCTCTAATAATGATAAGCTAGAAGGTATTCTTTGGTGTACACGTGTTCTCTACCTCTTATTGCAGGTCACACTCCTTACTTTCCCCAACTGACTCTGAGTTCACTCGCATGAATACCTTGCCAACTTCAGTTCTGACGTGATATAAGAAGAGGGGACAAGGAGAGAAGAAACAGGAAGGAATGAGAAAAACCCTGTGCCCCACGCATTCATTGATTTTACACGGGGCATTAATTTGAAGGGCCGAGGTGACCCCAAAACGTCTTTAACCGTGACAGTTGTAGGGTTGGCGGTTTGCTAGCCGTCCCAACGGGGCCAAGGGCAATGTTGCTGCTGTTACTTCAATGTGAATAACTATTTTGTGATATCCACGGCATATATTTCGGGCAACTACGCCAATGGGTGCCATCATTCACACATTCAACTTATGAACACATTAATTGCTTAAAGGTAAAAAATACCTTTGGTGTTATACCATTAGATTGCTTTATATAATTGAAGATGTCTACAATCAAACAAACTTGCTCTTTGATGTGAATAATTGTACATAACTTTTCGGACTACCCAGCCAGCTGATGTCATTGCTCATGCCTTCATCTACGTCAACACATTTGCTTTATATATTATTTTGTTGAACAAAACAAATTTGTGTGTTTGTTACAACGGGTGTGTGAGGCTTGTCAGTATTACTTACATATTGGTGTATCTTTAAAGGCAGTGGACACTATTGGTAAATACTCAAAATAATTATTAGCATAAAACCTTACTTGGTAACGAGTAATGGGGAGAGGTTGGTAGTATAAACCATTGTGAGAAACGGCTCCCTCTGAAGTGACGTAGTTTTCGAGAAAGAAGTAATTTTCACGAATTTGATTTCGAGACCACATATTTAGAAGTTGAGGTATCGAAATCAAGCATCTGAACGCACACAGATTCGTGTGAAAAGGGTGTTTTTTCTTTCATTGTTATCTCGCAACTTCGACGACCGATTAAGCTCAAATTGTCACTGGTTGGTTATTTTATGCATATGTTGAGATACACCAAGTGAGAAGACTGGTGTCTTTGACAATTACCGATAGTGTCCAGTGTCTTTAAAGATACTGGACTCTATTGGTAATTGGTAATTGTCAAAGACCAGTCTTCTCACTTGGTGTATCTCAACATTTGCACAAAATAACAAACCTGTGAGGAAATCGAACTGAAACTGTCGTTTAAGTTTTTAGATAATAATAAAAGAAAAAGAAAAAATTTTGTTACACGAAATTGTGTACTTTCCGATGCTTGATTTCGAGACCTCAAATTCTAAATCTGAGGTCAAATCAAATTCGTTGAAAAGTATAACTTTCTCGAAAACTACATCACTTCAGGGGGAGCCGTTTCTCGCAATGTTTTATACAATCAACCTCTCCCAATTACTCGTAACCAAGTAAAGTTTCATGTTAATAATTATTTACCCATAGTATCCACTGCCCCTAAGGTTTAAGCAAGGATCCAGCAACATCACTGTTTTGACACACCTATCTACTATAGCCACAAGCGCACTGTTTGAAATTGTGTCCGTCACAAATCTCGCTTGTAAAGTTTGATTAAACATCCAACTACGACACTGTGCTTTGTGAGTGCTCAATACATTCAACCACGACGCTTTAAATAAAGGTCATGTTTCCAAATTTAGAACATTATTTTGACGTACATCAGATCAACATTACAAGTTAAACAAGTTTCTAAAGTTGTACCATTCAACTACGACATCGTGTTGTGGCTGTTTCAACTATTTCATCAAAGGTCATGCTTCACACTATCTGGCTATCGATTCATGAGATCAAAATTACAAGTATATAAGTCGTCAAAGATTCCCCCTTCTGAACAGTTTGTTTCACGATTGTGCTTTACAAATTACTGACATTAAGATTATAATAATCGGGTGTAGGTTTGTGAGCAATCGAATCAGTCTTCGTGAAGAAGTAACCTGTTTTCATTCATACAAACAATGTCTGAATTGTTCCAGATTGAACCTGTCCTTAATCGATTGATGCTTGATCTAGATACGTCATGATCAGACATGTTTGCTTGTTTGTATAAATCGATAGATATTTCACAAAATTAATACCAAAATAGTCAAGCATTGGATGGAAACTAACAAGCCTTTGCATTCAAGAAAACTGTCAAAAAATCATTTGTTTTTCTCCGTTTACTCCAACGTTCAGCATCAAATGTACAACTGGATCGAAAACAGTTGAGTATTTCAGTCGATTTACTTTTGTCTATAATTCATTTTAACCCTATCCCGAGTTCTTTCTTTTCTCACTTTTTTTCGGTATTTAGCCAGAAGCAAACTAATAGCTTTCATGAATAATGTGTGGGTAAATCTTTTGAAAGATATTTTTTCTTGAAGACGCATGTCGATGTTGTGATCAGATAGAAACATTGCTGGTGCTCCCAGGAGGTGGTGGCTGATAAAGACATCGCTTTTTCTTTTTGCATTTAGTCTTTAATCGGCAGCCTACGGGTGTTTTATTTTTAGTTTTGTTTCAATGGAGATTATTCTCAAGTCTCTAGAAGATTGTTTTGAAGATTTTAGCTGGAGGCTTTACTCTTCTTTCTTCGAAGCTATTTTATTCAACTGTTTAATCCCGATACAATACTTGAATTCAATAAGCAATGTTATAATTTATAAAATTGTATTCGCGACAACACAATACAAAGTAAAATGTAATTAAATTAACAGTTAAAGTTAAATACCTAGACATGCGGCGGTGGTTGTAAGCATTATGAAGCTATTCCATTACTTTGGATAAGCTTAAAGCATTACTTTGGATTACTTTGGATTACTTTTAAAAGCTCCCGAGCTTTTAAGGCAGTGGACACTGTTGGTAATTGTAAAAAAAAATAGCCTTCACAGTTGGTGTATCTCAACATATGCATAACATAACTAACCTGTGAAAGTTTGAGCTCCATCGATCATCGAAGTTGCGAGATAATGATGAAAGAAAAATAACCCTTGTCACACGAAGTTGTTTGCGTTTAGATGGTTGATTTCGAGACCTCAAGTTCCAAATCTGAGGTCTCGAAATCAAATTGGTGGAAAATTACTTTTTTTCTCGAAAACTATGCCATTTCAGAGGGAGCCGTTTCTCACAATGACAAACTTGACCCTGAAACTAACCCTAATTTGTACCTCTATTCTAACAAATGTTTGTTAAGATTTACAAGAACATAAACACATTTTTCGTGTTGGGTGACTAGCAATTAATATGTTTTGGTTTTCGCTACTTGTCCATGTGTTATTATTCAAGAGAAGACTTCTAGCACACTGGCAGCGAACTACCAGTTTTGTATCAACAATGTTTTGTAGCCAAACTACTTCATGAATAACTATTTTATTAGTGAACCAAATCCTGGAGACCTCAATAATAATGTGACGACTCAGAACTGTTGACGGCACCACTACAATGATTTCTTCTCGTTGTGAATTAGAGAGACGGGAATCGTTCAAAAAGTCATGACTTTAACAACCTGCAGGTGTACTAACAACACCCTTGGAGCTAAGGAGGCTCTTGATGTGTTTAATTAACGCGTCCCGGCTTCATAAATTCACGGACATCCGAATGAAAAAAGTCGACAAGCATCCCCAATTTCCGCTTATATCAACAGTATCTAATTAGCTTTGCCACTAATGTGCTTGTGTTGGCAGACAAGTGTAAATAATTGATTTTAGCCGTCAGGAACATTCCGTAATTAAATAAATTTTGTTTCAGATGCTTCAATTTATTGGTTGATGTGATTCCCCGTAAGGCCTGAGACTAGACTTTTTTCTTTTATTTCCTGGGGATCGAACATCTACTGTCACAGCTGGGGAAAAGAGGGGAAGAAGAAGAAATTATGCGGCATAAATGTTCGGATGTTTACTCACTGTAAGCAAATTCGACATTGGTTCGCCGCAGGGAGGTACCTCAAAACAATCTTGAAGATATTTGCTGTCAATTATTTTCAATGTTTGTATTTAATGTTCTATTTCAATGATTCGTCAAACAAAACCAACCAAAAGTTACGAATACATTATTGATTGTGGTGGGTGTGTGTGTGGGGGGGGGGGGGGCTTGACAAGTAAAGACTTGAGCAAATTAACCATTAGAAACAAAATCGTTCATTGATTTCCATGTCAAATTTGTTGAGCACAGAGGATGCGTCGATTTACAGTTGTAGATCACCGTTGAGGGCACTATTGTCACCCATGGTTCACACAACAAAAACACATAATTATTATTCTGACAGATTGCATTCACTTTTATTTCTTGCAAATCGATTGTTAACCTTTGACCTTATCAAGAGCCAGCTGCATAAATCAAAAGCTATGTGAAGAATTACGTGCCCCCAATTTAGATCCCGCGCGTGCTGTCTGCCAAATCTAGCATCCACTACCCTACTTTTAACCCCAAGCGCTAAAGATAAAATGCAATATTATTTGATCCCATATCATGTGTTGTGTAGTGGGAAAGGAAGGGGGCGCTAAGATGAAGGCACAATGTTATAATCACTTTCGGATGCTCGGATGTCTGGTTGCCATTGTAGTTTTACATCCGCCAATGTGAACCAAAGTAAATTCAAGTCAGTCAATTCTTAGTAGATTTTTATTATCAATACAATACCAGTCCGAATGTGCAGTGAACCTATATGGAATGATGTACCTTTGGTTTTGGCAGCGTCAATTGTTTTAATGATTTTTTTCAATATAAATAATGCCTACAATAATAATAACAATGAAAATTTCAGTTTAAAAGAAAGGGGTTTTGAGATATGGAGCAAATAAGTTCACGCAGGCATAATAATCCATAATTGGAGTACACAATCTGAACACCATTACTCTCAGTCAGTAATACTTCTCAGATTCATAATTATTTGGGAATACAAATTGTTTTCAAAAAAGGACAGTACTTCGAGTTGAGGCTATTACAAAATGCTTTACACTACCAAAAGCTGTTTTCTAATCAGAGTTTTGTGTATTGACATTCATTTTAAGGGTGATTACCAATCGCACATTCCCTTTGACGGCAAATCAATACAACATACAGTAACAGCGCGTTTTATAGGTAACATTGAACCCCTCTGTCATTCTGGAGTAAATTATTTATGATTGAATAAAGTTTCCCGCTGAAGGATATTGGTTAAAAAAACACCAAGCCATGGCTCGTGTTTATTGAACTTTGACTCTCTTGCCTGTATATGTTGACGGAGAAGAGGTACCCCCGAGGTGGTGGTCGGTTAATTAGTTAATTTTTTCGTGTCAACAAGTGGTGAGGGGAGTAGTATGATGGGTCATGGACCTCTGTTTTGTTAGTAATTCATTGTTACTTGTTTCGTATACACTTTGGTTCGCTGAAAGTCAGTGTCGATGTTTGCAAAGAGAATCCTCTTTTTGTCCACATTTCTTCTTTTAGCTGTTTCACTTTTCTTTGCACCGTTTTTCTGAAACTTCTTGATAATGCAAAGTGTCCTTAGCTACTAAAAGTAAACGATGTAAATACACTCCAGATAATGTTTTTTTTTTTTATTGCAACTTACTATAATATAATTAGCACAAACACTTACACTGTAACGAGCATTCAAATTTGAACCCGAAAAAGACTTGAGGCCTGAAAACATACACAATAATGTGTGTTACAGGGGTGTTTTTCTGTCATTATTTGCTGAGATACACCAAGTGAGAATATTGGTCTTTGGCAGTATTATAACCAAGTGACTTTAAAACCTAGTTTCAGTGCATTTAGATGCAGAATGTAGAACTCGGTTTTCCTTTGTTTCTTCTTTTTTTTTACCTGAAGGGGTGGGGGCAACTCCCTCATGATACAAACCCATGTTATCACAAGATGCAGCGTCACAGTTTGCCATTTAGAAACACGCACGGGTAAAATCACAAGTGTATTCAATTTAAACCTCGGAGGGACAACCTGGGTTGCAAAAAACGTGTTCATTTAGCCGAAAACATAAAATCTATCACAACTTGTATTTTTTTTGCCCAACACTTCCGGAACACCTCAATTCCTGAAAGAAATGTACGTGGTTGGTTTTAAAACTGATATACCTAAAGCAACTCAAACGAAATGAGATAAAAACAAACGAGAGAACAAAAAACACTTGTGTTGTCTATAATAGGTTTATGATTGGAGAGGCAAACGGGCGTTCGATGTCATTAGATGGACGCATTGCCTAAAATTTTCGTCTACCTCATAGTCCTAAAGAAATACAATTTGAAAATAAAAATGCAAAAAAAGTACACCCATGCCTGGCGAGATGTTTACTCAAATTGTATTAAATTTAGACACTCAACATTATTTTCTTAAGGGAAACCCAACTCGAAAGGATAGGTTCAAGCCTACTTAGGGTTGTCATTCAATAGCGCATGCTTCGTTTGTTTTTCTCTCACGGCGGGGAAGAAAACTATTTTGGGAAACTTTAAGGTGGCAAACATTTTGTGACCATTCCGTTCTGAATCAAGGTTCGTCCGACCGTTTGTTGTCTAGCACCTTAGACGAAGTCACTGGAACTAACTTATATTAATGTCTACTTGAATTTCGAGCCTAAAAAGTCCCGGGCGTCTTGATTTGAAAGGAAAACAATTTAAAGGAAAGCTCCTCCCAGGTTCATGTCTCTGGTTACGCCAATTTACGAGAACCTTATCCAGAATAGACTCGGCTTTATTTCCACCGAGAGCCAAAAATCATTGACTTTTTTGAAAAAAAAGGTAGGTATCCTATTTGCTATCATGCGTCAACGTACATGCGGAATCAGGAAGCCTCCGTGTAATGGGGAGATGGGCACAGCTGGGTTTTCTACTGCAACTGTAATGTCAGCCAAATGTAATATTGAGAGAGCACAATTATTATCCCTGGGTAAGATGTCGGACACCGATATCTTGAAGTATGCGCCACTTCAGGCTTATACCCCGGGTGAACTGAATCAATGTCAGGCGACGTTATTAATATACCAAGAAGTAATAGGCATTCTGCCTCGACTGAATTCAATGCTGCGGTTCCATTTTTATGTTACTATTATTTGCTACTGTTTTGGGGTCGGTTGTTTTATTAGTGGTGGTTATCCTGAATTTTGTGAATTCAACTTTTGTACGATTAATTGATTTCCTTTGTGAGAAAACACATCAGGCTAAAATGAACAACCGTTACCGTTTAGTTGTATAAATTCCGAATACCACAAGAAAAGTTATGGTTTAAAGTAAGGGTTGACAAGTCATTAACTAGCACATTATACCCAAATGCACCGAGTATCATGTTGTTACACTGATCAATTGGTGTCCTCCTGTAATAGCATGTATGTGATCTAGTATTTACTAACTTATGGAGAATGATGACAAAACAGCAAAGGGAAAACTAAGGGGTCTTTATATGGAAATTCTAAAGATGGGGGTGCTCCACAAGGAATTGTGTGTACAAAGTCTAACTGCAGGGACAAAGGAAACAACCAAAGATGTATCCACGGGAATGCCAATAATAGAACGTGTGTGTGGTTTAAAGCCGTAATTCAAATTAAATCAAACAAGAGAATTACAAAAGAGAGCATCTAAATTAAAATCACATCAAACAATGAAATAGTTAACATGGTTTAAACTGAGCAGTATACACGAGTCTATTTCTGCTGTTTTGGGGGTCACCAAACTGATTGTTTTATAGTACTTATTGACTGGTGTGCGGTCACGACCAACGGTCTTCAACAAGAGTGAAATCAAATCCTAAAGTGCATTCTGATAGCACGCGTTATGATCATCTTTCTTTGAAGTGCACGTTTATTAAAGTAACTATCGTGATAAGGGCTGGCTGGCACCGACCCTCTGTTGCTATACACAACATTTTAACTTAGATAAGGGTGGCTAAACATGAGTGATTAAATTATAAGGAGTGTTTTGTGGGTGTCATTCAAAGTTGGGAATTGGAAGATGTTTTAGATATAAACTTCCAGCCGCTTGCAAGATGTGCGTCTTAATGTTCAAAAGAAGCGGCAACGAAGAAGCATGAACCGCATTCGAGTGATTGGTGGCGCTGTTTCAACATACTGGCGATAGCCGTATTATGAGATGTTGCGTCAACTTGAAGTGCACGGGTTCAGACCGCATTTATGTGTGAGTATTTTTATTTCGACAGTATCAATGCCTGTCGAAAAGAATTTGAAGAAAAATGTACTTTTGTTAACTGTTGACTATTGTGTGTAATATTTTGATAACTGGTGACGTCGCGATGGGAGCATGTTAACGAGCTACATCATTAGCTGCAATGGTACAGGAGTTTTCCTCGCGAGATAATGAATGTTGTGTTGAACCCATAAGATTAATAAACAAACGGAACTACTGCAACTTCAAAAATTAAAAAATTTCGACAGAACTGAGATTGTTTGCTCAACCATGGGTTAGATACAAAAAAAAATACAATGTAACATACTCTTATTTAATGTGTTTCTTATTGACTTGTGTTTCTTAGAGATCAAACGCATACAAAACTTTATTTCGGTTGCACAGTGAAGTAGCCTGTTGTTAGAAGAAGAAGAAATCTTTAAGTCACATTCCCTGTCAAGTGCCAACTAAAGCTGTCAAATCAAGTTTTGAACTGGAACCCTTGATTGAGGGTGCTTTATCATTCGAACATTCTTTATTTATCTTTAACTTTACAAAATTGCAAACACTATTTTGTCGATAAACAGCATTGACACTATTATCCCTGTCGCTTTTGACTCTCCCCTGCCGGAATGGCAAGATATTATAATTATTTCCATCCATAAGGCGAACTGTGAGCAAACTACTTCCGACAGCGCCCTCTTTTGAAACATCCACCTTCAGCCCACATTAAATTTCCATTATGGAGACGAAATCTCGGGCGGACAGATTTCCCTGGGACACCGTCCCTGCACTATGTATGACATTGGGGAAAAACATCAGTAACCTTTGTATAATACTTCAGGGTTATTGCCGAACGAGGGCGCTATACAACTATGCCGCGCTGCAAAATAATGTTCAGAGCTTCATCTTTACTCTTTACTGCTGAATGGGGGCGCTATGCAACCATATGCCGCGCTTTAAAGTATGTCCAGAGCTTCAAGGGTTTGTCGAATTGTTTTGATTATTTTTCCCGCGCGGGGCAAGTACACATTCCATGTACGGATGCTGTCCCATATTGATTATCGTTTAAGGAATGATAATGAAGAAACTTACCCTCTCCCAAAGCTGTCGTGCCGCCGTCCTATGTGATCCTACATTCAGATCTGCATGCTTTGAGTACGCCCATTGGCATGTGAGGATAGTTGGTGTACTCGTTGTTGGCCAGTTCATACTCCATTATTACAATCCATTGGCCGGTGCATTTTCGAAGACTGGAAGAGAAGGGAATAATATTGTTGTTCGATAGTGGTTATTTTGTTTCTTATTCTTGTTATTTGTTGTCAATTAATTAATTAATTAACAATTGTTATTCGTAATCCCAGTACGTGGTTTTGAGATTGTGAAATTTGTATCAAACAAAACAGCAGTGAACACAAAAATCAGACAGAAAACAAAAATAATGTTGAGCATAATCAGGAGGCAATAGTCGTTAGAATTGAAGGAATTTTGATAATAATTACCAAAACCGAGGCCCCGCGGTCTTAAGTTACTGATGGGAGGAGTTGTACCATGGAGGAAGATTGTACAAACTGTGATTATAATCAAGTAATGCCTGTATGGACCAAATAACAGCAGCCACCCCACCCCCCCCCCTCCCCCACCCCGCCCCCCCCCCCCAAAAAAAAAAAAAAGACTAACAAATAATAAACGAAAACTACAAATAATAGTAAATAAATACATTAGGCTAGCGCTTTCCAGAAGAAAATGGTAATCTTTGTAAGACCTTCCAGTGGCGAGTCGCTAATAAACTGTCGCATTTACAGCGAAACGGCTCTCCCACAACTATCTCTCGGCACTGCTGATCTGTGTGAGACTACTGCTCTCATGACTATACAAAATATATTTTTAGTGGCTTCGTGTGCCCAAATAATTCAGGTTGAAAGTATACAATTCCAGGTGATTGCCAATTCATTCAAATAGTATAGTATCAGTTACCGAACAAGGTGCAGGTATCTGTTTAATTTTGGCGCACAGTGATCTCAATAATAATGGTGTAGTGCACCCTCACGGTTGTCCATTTTTACCTATAGTGCACCCTCACGGTTATCCATTTTTTACCTATAGTGCACCCTCACGGTTATCCGTTTTTACCTACGGTTGAACTTATGAGGGCGCTGTTTGCTCAGTGTTGTCTGAGTTGAGCACGCTGAATGCTGAACTCAAAACAATAAAGTAAAGCATGCACAGAAACTCATGAAACATTAATAACTTGTTATTCTGTGAGTTACTACTGTGACCCTGTGTTGACTTTCAACCTTTTTATGACAAGAGTAGAGGCCTTTTTCTCAAAATGGTGTCTATGTCAGTTTACTCATTGTTTGATTTATGTGTGTGTTTGCAACGTTATCACAAGAAAAGACGAAAACCATTCTTTGTGAGGGACCCACAACTCAAACTCAACTTTAAATTACCGGGTCTCAGAGGTTAGAATAAACTAACCCCTATGATCTGTTTCTTGACATCGGTATGGATATAGGAATTTGGAAAACAGGACTTGTATTTATTTAATTTACAAGGTCTCAGAGGTAAGTGTATTTATGACATGAGGATGGATATTCGATTTTGTTAAATAGAGCTGATATTATTATTAGTAGGCATGACAATTTTGTTAAATTACAAGGTCTCTTCAAGAATTGAATCCGCGGTAGTACAGTTATTCACGATCCTAAAAGTAGAAATCCCAGCCTTGTTTCTATACCATCTGCCCGGGTAATAGTAAACAAATAATAAACAAAACAGGACAGTTCTTTTCAGAACTGAAAAGTCTCCCTAACCCCCCGAACATCTACTCTGCGGTAGTAGAATAAAGCAAGACAGTTCTCTAAGAACAAACTCTACCTGGCAAGTACATGGTGTTACCGCAAACCAATTAATAATGTGTACCACGTACCAAGACACGTTTCTTGATATAGAGATGGATATGTGATTTTTAAAACAGAACTTATATTATGTGCATGGAAGTGTTTTTTTTAATTACCAGATATTATAGGTGTATATACTAACTCCGGGACCTGTTTCTTGACATGAGGATAGATAAAGCATGGAGGTACCTCCATGGATAAAGTAACTATACAACAGAACATAAAAGTAAGGCATGAACGTTTTGTTTTTGTTTCTTGATAATTATAAGTTGGCTATATGAATATCAAACAGAACGAGGCTAATAGACTTTAAGTGCTTGTGAATTCTTGATGTAAAGATTGTTTGTTCCACACATCCCCCACTAGGCGTCGATATCACAGCATTTCATTGTAAATGTGCCCGCCCTCTATGTCAGCTGATGGGTATCATTAACGACTGGTGTCATGTGCACGAATTGTGCCTCAAACAAGATACGCACAAATACATACACATAATGCTCCATGGGTGTTTTTCTTTACCCAAGATCCGGAAGTTCGAATGTTTACATGCGTTGAGTAAAGTGGGTTGTTTTATTAATATCTAGATCAAGTGCATTGAAGCGGTGTAGGTATACCCTCTGGAAACCTTAACCAAACTCCGTACCCTTTCTCTCTATTATTGAGACTGACCTACAGGCTGTGTATTATAATTATTATCCTGTTTTCATTTCGAACGTCTGCTTCCCTTTTCAAATTCGCACTTGTTTAGCGGCACTGGACACCTTTGGTAATGACAAAGACTATATTCTCACTTGGTGTATGCAAACTAAAACATAACATAACAAATCTGTGAATATTTTTGGACTAAATTGGTCATCACAGTTGCATGAAAATAATGACAGAATAAACGAACTTGTAGCACAAAATGGTATGCTTTCAGATGGCTAAAATGGGCTCTAGGCCTGAGGTCTTGTTATTTAAGCTTACCCGTTCTTCAGAGTTGTTGTGCCACCGCATGACAATCTGCATTTTCCACGTAGGCTTCTTACTGTTTGTTACATCTCCAAATTGGTACGGTGCACTGAGAGGTTTGTTCCGCTACCTAACACTCAGCATGGCGAAATAATAATCCAAGGGTAGTAGTCAGTAGTCAGTCCAAACAACAATCATAGCATAATGAAACCATTAATGAATTTAAAAAAAGAACATCTTACACATTAATTCACCTTCTCTAATCAAAAGTGCATAGCCAACATGGATGTCATCGTTTGAAGCCCGTATAAGAACAATTTATCAACTCTTGTTTTCGTCTGACATCCAGCCTTCGCAACTCGTACACAATCACAATGTGAGACGGTATTGTTGTCGAGAATTAATCCACGTTCCTTGTGCCCGAAACAAAAGGTGGCATTACGCACATTCCTCGTGGATTTTCTATTTGACGTACTGCGGCTGCAGAGTATAAGGGAAAAAAAGTTATGTTGACCGCACTTGAATAGATCAATTCCAGAGGAGCGGCCTTTCTATGAATGCAGTATGGTGATTGTCACCATGTTCATAGGGGCCTAATTTAGGCCTGTAAACATTCAAATTTGCTTAGCACAGCAAAACTTGCTAAACAAAAACTTAGTTACAAAACTGGTAATATTGAAGGATGACTTCAAGTAACCCTGCTTCGAAAACAGCGCCCTCACTTTCAGTATAAATCGCATTTATTTCTCAAAATCATGAAAACAAATGGGTAGATCATTGTCGAAAAAAAAATGGGCGTTGGGTATTTCACCCTTTTGCAAAACGGGGGGGGGGGGGGGGTTAAAAGGCTCTCGGTCTTCACGTACGTGATATTGTCATGTGTTATACATGTGCGTCACCCTCCCACATTTATACACAAAACAGGGTTACCATGCAATGTAAAAGAGAGCAGAAAACAAAAATCAATCAAATCTGGGTTCAATTATCTAAATGATTGATAAGGAAGCTGCAATATTTCAAAGGGTTCCAGAGAGCCCCGAAGTAAAAAAAAAAAAAAAACAGTTGAAGAACTTCCTACACCTTTACACGTATAACAATATCACTAAAGATCAATTAAATCAAATTAATTTAAATTAAATGTAAAGTCCTCTGGATGGGTAACGTACTTTTTTTTACAGCCGGTTCGGATGGTTTATTTGTAGCTAGCAACTACTAGTTTACCTTTTGCCATACAAACAAAAACAATTCTAGCTATAATTACCTGTAATCGTTTTCATAAATAAAATACAAAAGTGCGAATCGATCATTGCATTTAGTTTGCTAATTTTGTCCAATAGCAGAGCATGGTGTGCAAGTAGATTTACACGAGTTTTAAATTATGTATACTAAATTTATAACAAACCAATTCTGGAACACATGGCCTACGTCTGCAACTGGAAGAGCGCCCTCTCGTGACAGTTCCCACAATGGTGTTCAGTTGAGGAGTTGATTGCACGAGTCTTGCAAACATAAACACTTAATCGGTTGAAACTTATGGCTGCGTTCAAATCAAATAACTTCGGCTACGGCTTCGTCTGGTAGCTGAAACGACAACGTTGAAGGATAGGCATGTCGAGAGCAGTCAAAGCCACTCGAGAAGTCATTCGCTGGGACACGGTCTTTGATAACAGCCAATAAAAGTCAAATTTGCGTCACTTGATCACGTTGATGGAATCAAGGGAATACCAGGTCATGCGAGTAACTGTTCTGTCCCACTCATTCTTGATGACTATGTGACAGACGTTATTGACGCGTTTATCAATCTAGTTGAAAGGGTTCAACGTGACAAAAAAATGCGAAAATAAAATACCTTGCATTTTAAGTTAGGTCTCACAAAAATGAGAACTTCATCAAGTATTGTTTTCGCATACCAACTCGAAATAATCTAAAGCACTGTGTTTGTATACATCGTCTTTATGCAGTCATTCTGTACACCCCCACTCGTGCCGAACTCGGGCATATAAATTCTGCCATATTATGTCATGTTCCTTCCCTTATACACATTGATCCCACACACTCACACTCAAAGCTAACCCCATATTTCACCTACCCTGCATATTCACCCCCCCCCCCCCCGCCTCGGCATCAGCCTCCATCCCACACATTCGCATTTCTCCAAAACTAAACCCTTCCCATAATAGCCCCACCTGGCTATGTACATGTTCAAGTGTTACAATCAGAAAATCAACCAACTGTACATGGTTGTCAATTGTGTGCTACAGTTTTCCATTTCGGTTTGAATATCGAGTCGATTTTATTGGTATTGAACGGACAAACTAATCAATTTCGACTCAATCGTCTGGTGCTGGTCAAACAATGTATTGCCACACAGAACTTTGATCAGTCGCAGCACATATAAATTAGCTAGTTTGCTACAAGACTTGAGGCGGGGAGAATGTGACTATTTAGTAGGTTTTGTATTAAAAAAACGAGGTTCTAAATAGATTAATATTGCCAAAATTGTTCGAACAGAATACTGTATACTCGTGATTTGTGCATGTTGATGAGCCACTGGGGCAAGTTACATTATTCCACAGGTAAAGAGTAGTGTCAAACTACTGTTTTATTGGGTTGTTCGGGTCAAAGTTAGGGTTGTTTGAATGTCTGTTGTTTTTGGTTTCTATGTATAATGTTTGAACACAATGCAATACTTGTTTACATCAGGAAAATATTGTTTTTTTAATGAAGGCATAACATTTTATGTCTTCTTTAAAAAACAGTTTTTATTTATAAGTTGTTTGTGAACCCGTAATGAAAGCTTTACCAACATGATTCTTCCAGCCTAATAGCGTGAAGCACATACCTCACTTTTGCTTGATCCACACTCCAACCTGATTGGACCAAGATCAATACAATCAATTTGCATAAAGGTCAGTCCTTGACCCCTGGAAAAGGTAGCTAGCCTTATCACAAAGGCTTGTCTCACCAACACCATTCTACTACAACCGGTTGACAGAGGGCGATAACAACATGTTGAGCCTTACCTTTTAACATCTGACGTCACACTCCGTTGCTCGTGAACGCCATAGAGTGGCCGCCTAAAGACTAGGTCAATCTCGACCGATAGCTCAGCTGCCAAGCTTCACCTCGGACCAATCAAAACTTTAATATAGAAAGGTTACGTCACTGCACGTTAACCCAATGGAATGGTTGTATCCAATGAAATCACTGGTGCTGGAAGGCGGATCAAGACCGGGAATCAGTCTAGGTTGAGCATTAAATAATTTATTCTTGAGGTCTCTGCGCCGAATAATGCATTCTATCATTACACAATAACATGAATTTTTAGACGACCATGATTAATGCTACTCTCACACTTGGGCGAATATTCTTGCGAATATGGATATTTGAAATACGCGGTGAATTCGCCCAAAATTTGCGAATTGATAGTGAATATTGTCACGTTCGCCCTTTTCTTTTTACAAAAACACCGACCAGTTTTAGCAAAATCCGATGGAACTAGAAAGAGAACAAGTCGGGGGGGGGGGGCAGAATTCATGTCACCGGGCACGGATTGCTTGGGGGGGGGGGTGCAGCTTGATCAGCTTGTCCAGTCTCTTTACAACAATATACAGCAACACAACTCTTTACGATAATGGTAATGTTTGACAATAGTGCAATACTTGTTACCTTTGAAAAAAATTCAAATTTTCCCCTCCGTATCTGGTAATACATGCAATCTACAAAGATATCCACCTCTCTATGGGGATAATTGAAGCCTTCAGCTTCACTGTAGGTGCCATTTATCTCCTCAGGTTTGTACAAATCTACCATTGAATGGGACTGTAGATTCAGGAAATTGCTTGAAAGCAGTCTCAACTCAAATAAATAATAAAGGGGAAAAGTGCTGGTAATCAGAAAAAGAAAGCATTTTATTCTGAAACAACCTTGAGAGGGTGATCTGAGATTAATTTAAGCTAAAAGCAGAGAGAAAGTGTCACTTCCTAAAAGGTTTAACAATGTTGGAATGAACACATTACTTGTTTGCGTTGCTTTTTGGCTAATATAATAAACCCGTGAATATGTCATTGGTGGTCATGTGTACACCTCCCCCCCCCCCATAAAAACAAAACAAAACATTAGCAAAGAAACCACTTGCACCATGATACTATTTCTAACAGTAGGCCTACCTATACTATGTTCACTTATTTAACATTATTGTTATACTGTTTAAAATAGTTTTTTTAGAGTCTTTTTTTTTATTTTTTATAGGGCCTATATGTATGGGTTTTCGTCAATTTCAGAAAATGAGCAGCCAATTTAACCACCAATCTATTCTATTTCGCGCGAAATATAATGCTACTGAAAAGGGTAATTCGATTTCGTTTTATGATTAGTCAAATGTAATGTTTCGTCATTCGATTTAACAAAATAATCATTCAATTTAACGATTCATCAAAGCAGCATTCAAATTCGCAGACGCTTCTTAAGGCGTGTGTGTCACGGAAAAAGAATGGCGATACGCTAAATTGAACAGAGTGCTAAAGGAATTTGACTCGACTCAAAACGAAATTGAATGGCCGAATTCTGCATTTGAAACACAGTAACAACTGGAGAGGCGAGACAGCTTTTATTCGAACGCATGGAAATGAAATTGGCTGCTCATTTGCCGAAAAAAACTATAGTAACAGTCTTATGTGCTGATGTATTTTATGATTGTAGTTTATTGTGTGTATTCATTTGTTTACAAAATGTATTTGTTATGTGGGGAGGGTGACTTTAAACCATTTCAAACGGTATCAAACATCTTCGAAGAGCTGTTGGACTAAGTAAAACAAATGACAACCTGTTAAACCACATGGAAGCCGTGGAAGCCATCTGTTTAAGACGTGATTGATTAATAGCCATATTTGACGATTAGCCCGAGGCTAGAAGATTAAGTTACAACCCCTGTGGGGACTCTTAAAAGGGGGTCGTTGATGAAATTGTTTAAAGACAAAATATTTATCCTGCGTAATTGTCTTTGTACATGATATTTGGTTTAGTTAAAGAGGGAGTATATTGTTTTGTTAAATGCTCATTGATTTTATTTCTGCGGAGTAAGCGACGTTTTGTTTACAAAAAGACTGGAAAAAAAAATTACAACAAAATTAAAGGCATGTGGCTTCAATATGTATTTTAAATCTACGGACAATACAATTATAAAAAGCAGAGACCGTCCAGGGAAGGGCAAAAATCACCCCAAAAATATCATCAACAAAGATGTGCCCTCTCAGACCTTGCTCATAAAAGTGGATCAAGTCGAAACGTGATAGTGGGATGAGTATAAGTAACACGAGAAAACAATAAAAAATAGTTGGACTAGCCATGGAATGCAAAGCTCAACCCTCACGGCATTCGAATAAGTCAAGAATTCAAGCAAGCTTGATCTCCATAGTCTCGGCACTACTGCCCATCTCTACTTATGGGGCTGAGACATGGCCACTTAAGAAAGAAGATGTGCAGAGACAAGGGTGTTCGAGGTGGACTGCTTGAGATATATATTGGAGGTCACCGCACCAAATAAAGGTAGCGAGGCAAATAGTTCGCAACATAATCATTGAACTGTTTTACTGCTGAAAACATCTCCCAATTACCATCATGAAATAAAGGCCAAAGTATTTTGTCATGTTAACGAAATGGGCAGCGACCGATACTCAAAAATCATCGTTGAAGCCCGAGGTGAGCCTGAAAAAGAGTGGGTGGCAAGACGATTTCCAACATTTCCTGCGAAGAGGCTGAGATAAAGTGACTTGGGAGGACGGCTATAACAAACAAACTAACTAACTATACTAACTATATAACTAACTGGCAAACTAACTGACTAAAGCCCGGTCCATACGAAGAAATCGTGTCAGATGACTCGTGCTGAACTCCTGCGAAAACAACCATGTGATATCAAGATTCGTATCGCATTCACATTATGTTGAGTGTGGTTAGTTTAATTAATGACAAACTCTAGCATTAAGAGATTCGATTTCCTGCAATCCAGGTTTATCTAAACTCGTATCAGCAATAGCGAGAGAGATAAACAATGTTCATGTAACAACGTCCCGAAAGGGTTGGCATTGATTATGCCTGAGCTGTCGCTACCCGAAAAAGGGAAAACCATTCCCCAATGATACAACATTGCCTATAACTCCAACTGAATGAACGTCGCTGATCAACAACTCTAATAGCGTATATTATATCAGTTGGCGGTTTCACCAATGTTTATCATGCTCCTAGTAAAACACCGTAAGGGCATTAGATATTAAGGACTAGCGTCTTCACCGGAGGTAAGAGGCGGGTTCGACGGGAAGAAGCTGTTGTGCTCTGCCAGCCATAAGCAGACGCTAAGATGTTATCCCAGTTTGCAAAGAGATGACGATCCAGGAAACACCGCTGCTGAAATTTAATTAAGGACAGCAATGTTGTTCGTCATCATGTTCTTTTGTTTGCTATGTTTGTTAATGTTTCTTCCGTGTGCAACTTCTTCTACATCTCCCTCTTTTTCCCTCAACCCATCCCCTTTTATCTGTTTTTCTCGGTCTACAGCCGCTGCTATAATGCTACAGGCCATACCACAACAACGGGATCAAACCTTTCTTGGTTTCGATGATATAATGTGCTTAATATACTCCCCTTCATAGGGCCATTTCAATTGATAAAATTGAACCTATAGCCACCTCGGGCACTTTTCCTTGTCTTTCTTCATACTTTAATAGAACATGTATCCGACAGCTGACACATTCTCGTTCGCAATTAAAGGTTTGTGCCTTTGCTCGCTGTTCCGGCGCGTAGTTTAATTGTGCACTTGCCTGAGGGGGACCGACCCAAAGGTAGACGATGCAAAAAATTACAGTTGCATTATTCTTTTAACTATACTCCTGTCACACCTTCATTTTCGAAATGGTGTAAATATTTGCACCTGGTGATGATAAAAACATTGCATAGCTCATCAGAAGGTTACATATTGTAGTAGCTTGAGTACCTGCAGTTGACACTGAACGAAAGTAATAAGTGGTACAGGGGTTGGGTTTCAGTTATGCTCTGAACATTATCTCCAATGTTAACCGATGAGAATGGATAAATCAAATGTTGAGTTACGGTGATTTGGAAAAATTAAGGGAAAGGCCTACACTTTAATGAATCTTATATTCATGGTGAACTAATTTGGGGAGTTTACACCGTCCTGTGCAAGGTTGTCCGGGGTCGAATTTCACGGCTCTGCTTACCGCCAAATTAAGCGCTTACGATCACCATCCTCTGCTTAATGTGCAAGCGCCAAACTTATGCGCTAGCTGTGTAAATGAATAATGCCTATAATACATGGGGTGCGCGCACACACCGGCAACATTCTTGTCTCTACTAACCTGTGAAACACGCTTGACGTAAGCGAGGAATTCCCTGTTTTATGCGTATACTGGTGCCCTGTCTTAACCCTCATAGTCAGTGATATCATTGGATACAGTACATGTCAGCTCGACATGTACACCCATATAATGATGTACATCACGTAAACGTGTACGTAAACTTCGATTGCGAAGATCAACGGTACATCTATACCACGTGACCGTCATAATTTTGACGTAGGCTGATGCCCAACTTTGGCGTAATTCAGGACCCTCGAAGTGTAACGTCAGATGTTCGGGGTAATGGTTAACGTCGATTCTTGCTTTCGGTGAGCAGAGCCACGAAATTGGGCTCTAAACATATTATTTGTGTTGGTCTTTAACAAACGACTTATAAGCACAAATAATCGTGGTGGCCAAAATAAAAACCATCAGTATGGAGTAGTTCTTGCTCTGAATGTTAGACAATGAATCGTCTGTTCTATATGCAGTTATTTGACATAGATTTGACGACCTTAAGAAGATCCCGACCTCACAATTTAAGTGCACATGATTCTGCACCAGATGAAATCAATATTAATATCAATGACGTTGTGTTCATGATGTCATAAACATCAATGCTGTACACTCGGTTGTAAAATTGAAGTGCACAGCCAATAATATGGGTAAACTTTTTTGTTACAAATACACCAAACACAACATTGAGTAACTCTTTGCAGATCTTGTGTTTGACAAATTCAAGCTCTTTGTATTCATCATTGATTCAGCAATCATTGAATGATAAAATAAATAACATCGAAATAACTGCTTCACCAGTGGTTTCAAACTGCCGTTGATCAATGGACACAAACAAACTGAGTACCATAGCTGGGCACAGTAGCAAACTAACCATTAAAAAATACAAAGCAACATCTACAAGTTTTTCACAATATTAATGTGTTGTTAGATCTACATAAGACGGTTCAAAATGAATCACATGTTGACATTGGAAAGTGTTGATTTGGATAAGGTGGTGGCCATAATGATGACAGACAGAAACAAATTGGGGGAGGGGGGGATAACAAGAGGATCGACTTTAAAGTACAGTGAGGCATTGGGGAAATTTCCTGTCTAGTTGTACGGTATATTGATGAGACATCTTGTCTCTCGGGTTTCTAAACTATTGATTCAAATCGTCTAAACCTTAATAGTCAGCGTGGATGAGGGACAGGTGGGGGACAATTGGTAGTCAAGAAATAATTTCCAAACGGTCATCATGTTGACGTTTAGTCTGAACTTGGGAGCAGATCTTTCATGAGGAAAGACCGGAGGACTTTACGTTTTACCTTTGCTGGGGTAACCATCAAGGGGGATTCGACCGCTACAATAAAAAGCAATCCTTACGGACCTCACGGTTGTCAGGAGTTTCTAGGGCGATGTCACTCTACTATAATAGCCTCGATGACGACTCGGTGGAAAGGAAAATGTTTATACAATCGATATTCAGATCCCTCGTATCCTTCCGATGAGAAAAAAATATTGCAAGTTACGGTAGAGCCTGATCGCGCTTCTAGGTTTTTGCAATTCAACATGGTTCAAATGTTGATTTATCTGATTTGATTAAGGTAGTCGTATTGGTTGTATTGCGGAGCGTGTGCTTGCTTTCAAACAACCCTGCTCCCAAATTACTGACATCAAAGGGCAGAGGAAGTATTTTTGGATACATAATACACTAATTTATTTAAACAATTACAGGGTTAAAACAGGGACATGTTTGTGCATCCTATTTATTTCGAATTAAATCGAAGAAAAAGTGTTGATTATAAATATAATAAACTAAACTTAACACAAGTGTTCTCCAGTACAAGTTCCATGCTCAAATTCAGCACCCCTTTCCTTCACTTTTCCTCTATGGGATAGAACACAAAACCACAAATGAATGGCTCGATACAAAAAATATCCCCATGTCACAAAGGAGGTTTTAGTAAAAAGGTTTTTTATTTAAGGACTTGTAAGTGTCGTTTTGAGCAATATTATACATTTGTTGATTGTCAATGGGGTCAGTAAGAGCACGTTTATCACCCAAGGGAGTGAAGTGGCCCTTCATCTGGTCACCCATCAGGCCCGACCGAAGGGTTGGACGTGCACGGAGTCCAAATGAAGCCATTTCGTGTGTTTTACATCACAGCTCGTTCTAAACAAAATGAAATAAGAAAATAAAAAATCGAAACAAAACATGCGTAAAACGCATCGAATGATAACTGCGAACCTTTTTTTTTGTTTCTCTGAATTTGTTATTATTTTTTTCTATTTTTTTTTTCTTCACATTATGTAAATCTATTGAAACTATTTGAATTGAATTTCACCAAAGGTCATTCACTTTCATTTTTGCTTTTCTTAAGAGTCACCCTGCTTGCCTCGGGCATGACTCATAAAACGCAACAACCGGAAGAACAACAATCAACAAATCATTAACATTACGTCTCACCTTTAGTGTACGAACTATTGTGTGATAAATTAAATAGCAGCACAGCATGAGCAAGCTTTTGTGACGGTGGCGAGCCTTTTGTTTGACTTAATTAAAAAATAGTGCATGAGAATAACATAAGGTGCTAGTGGCTTGACCCGAAGTGATTGTATTAACATGTATTGTGTTCTGAATACCCCTACCCCTAACACGCAGCAAGCCTTACGGTCAGAAAATTGTGAAATATCTGACACAAAGGGTTTTATATTCCATTGTTGTTCCCCTTTCATGATAAACAATTCGAGCGTTTACAAATGTAAGTCTAACTTATTCCCAGAGCCAAATAAGAACACGACAAGTTCAAAGTACCTTATATTTAATTTGGCATCAAGTTGGATTTTCGTAGATTAAAAGTCTCGCCCTTAATCACGTAGTCGCCATTTTATCGGATTTCCCCAACACCACTATAATGACCAAGGCGCTGGTTTTTTGACAATGTCACGACTTGCGCTTAAGATTGACTTGCAGCTGCTTTAAAGTAAATACAAACCATCTCCCTGTACCTTCAAACCTCTTCAGGTACCCTCCAAACCTTTAGAGGAGTACCTGGCTCACAGATTGCTAACTAAAGCTATATTGATGTAAAGCGTTTTCGCTTGGTTAAACAACACAGGGAGAGAACTCTTGAAGTATGATTTATAGTTTGAACAGTGCCTTAAACTGATCGTATTCCAGGCACTTAATACCACTACAAAAAGTGTTTTCCACCCCAACGCAAATGGTTCCATTTTGCAGAACAATATCTACATGATGCCAACTGGGTTAAGCGTTCCGTGTTGAGAGCACGCTGAAATCCTAACCAAATTAATAAACCAGTAAAGGGGCTTAGCGTCTCAATATCGCCGATCATCTTTATTATCATCACCTACCGCCTTCTGGACAGATCAGGAACGGGGAGGCTGTAGGTCCAATTACTGCAATCCTCCAGAATGCTACATCCATTCGGCTCGACTGATGAATGGACACATTTTAATCCCCAGTTAGAGACAGGTCCCCCTTGGGTCTAATCACATAACAGACTAAGTCCACTATCATATTTACCCAGGTGTTTAAGAACAAGGGATATGAAGAAGAAACGAGAAACGGTCGAGATCACTTTAAGGACGGTTTAAATTTAATTACGAACGGCAGTTGGTTCTACTTATTCATAATGATTGTCGTACAGTGACCGCTGCTCTCAGTACCTCTTTGAAAAGGTCACTGTGCTCTGATAATTCTCTGGGAATTGCCGACAATCCCTCTGATGAGCGAATTTGCAATTATGTTAAGAGACTTCATTTTGATAGCCGTCTTTTTACTAAGCACTATACGACCGACGACAGCTGATATAACATTATTGCCAAAATGTTCAAATCTGAACAAGGTTTGGGGGGTACATTTTTTCTTGGGAAATGATAAGCCAATCTTCATAACAGCTGTGTATTCCTTGTTAATTTGTAAACCATTGCATCACTATTTCTATCGTAACTAAACAGCAACAACCGCTTTTCTTATAGTTTTGCTCGGGAAGATGTTACAGGGTGGTGTTAACTGGACTGTGGAAATTGAAAATGGCCACCATATACGACGACCGTCTTCATTTGTATGTTTGCAGCCAATAAACTATGGGCTCAAATTATTCCATTAAAAGCGATAACAAAATAATCACAATATAGCAAAACTTCCTGACTCAGACAGTAAAACAAGTTATTCGTTAAATCCACAATACTTTGTCCCTACCTCTATCAGAAATTATATACTGAATGTTTTTTAATTAGTCTGACCCTGTTTTATAGCAAAACATGGTTAATAATCGAGACAAGTAAATTAATGGGATATAAGCATTACTAATGGCTCAACAAGTCCTTCACCAGATAAATCTCAGATCTATTAATTTCCCCTTCGTTTTTGTTGTGTTTGTGTATGCTATCCAGTTAAGCAGTCGCACAATAGGCAACGGGAACAGATACGCATTATGGAAACGCTCATTTGAAATGATCCTTGCCCTTACAAGCGAGCGAAGATCGTGCATTGACAAGCTAAACTAACAGCAAAGACACAGGATGGTGGTTCTTTTTTTAGATGACATTGATTTATAAAACTAGACAGTACCATGAAAAACACTTAGTATTATTTTACCTTGATAGAAACTGACGATGCGGCTGCAAACGAAATGCCGGTATATAAGTGTCGTTAATGACCAACGTATAACCATTCAACCCAATAAGTCATTTTACGAAGACATTATTCGGATGTAACAATAACACACTTATTCTATTAAATAAGATAATTATAAATTAAATAAATGTCCCTATTTATGTTGTTGTGACATCGGTGTCTTACTTGTGTTTGTTGTTTTGTGTTGTAGTTGTTGTGTTCGCTGTCATTGTCACACTTATTGTTATTGTTGATGTCATTTCTGGTGTTGTTCTGGCCATCATCACCGTCGTGGTACTTGCCGTGATTATTTTTGTTGTCGTTGAAATCGTTGTCGTTGTCGTTGTCATTGTCTTCATTGTCAACGAATATGACTTCATCATCATCTGTGTTGATTTAATGTTATTGTTGTCCTGTTTTTTTTTTTTTTTTTTTGTTTTTTTTTTTTTACGGCGGGGGGGGGGGGGGGTGGTGGTGGTTGTGTTTGTCTTTTGTTTGTAACCAAGGTTCACCTGCAAACAAATACCCCGACAAAGTATTTCATTGCTGACTACCAGTTTTCGGGGACTTGTTTTGTACTGCTTTGTGAACAAATGCTTTTGCATTTATGCACCTCATTTGTTGTGTGACTTTAAGTCCAGCAAGTTAGGTGCGTTTTATCATTAAACAAAATGCATACCACACAAAAAAGAATCAAAGTAACACATTGCTTCTTGCAAACTCTAAACATTTATTGTGTCAATTCATATGCTTCACAATAAACACATTAAATCACTTGCTTTGTACAATAGGGGCTTTATTTATGTACAGATATGTGTAATTATAAGTTCTTATTTCTCTTAATAGAGTACTACATAATTCGGAAACCTCTTTTATTATGCGTCCGTTCCTTAAGGTCGGTCGTACATACGTCACAATGTTTTTGCTTGTTACACTACGCAAAGCTTTTATAATTATTTAAACATTCTTACAGTATTTACATAAATTACTTAGTATTGTATACACATCAAGCTCGACTAAAAAAAATGGCAAAACGTCAACTGCTCTAACGACCAGTATAAGCGATATAATAACGTTAGTGGAGAATGAGTTGTAATTGTACATGTATTGGGACCAAGTTTCTTAAAGCTGTTTAAGTCAACGTCTTAAAATTAAACCTTGATATAGAACAACACAAACATTGTACGTTTACATTTCAAAAGGATATCGTGGTTTTGAGCGTTTGTTTTGTCATGTAGAAACACAATCTGAGTAACGATTCTGCGTGAAACATTTCCCAGATCGAATACTTAATAACCCCTTTCTCTGAAATCATCTACCTCAAATTAAATGAAACCATGTTTTTTTTGTATATATTAAATAGACTTGATATATAATTAATAGGGTAGATGGCCTTAGCTTTCGATCCAATCCGGACCTTCTTCAGAGGCATAAAACAAGTACAAACAAATACATATCCATTTATAGAAAAAGAGAGGGGGAAAGGGATTAAGGAAAGGAACCAGAAAGAAGCGGGAAAATAACAGCCAATCAAAATTTATATTTCAGAAACAATAATATTGGTGGCTATGAACCAATAGGAGTGAAGTGGCGAGGACAAAGGATGTTTAGAATGAAAGGAAGGGTTACTGGACCGTAAAAGTGGTAAATGTATTGTTCGACAACAATGCAGGGAGACATGAAAGGGTAGGATTAGAGAGCAAGTTATGCAACTAACAATGGTCAATTAATAAGAATAGCAAGATAAGAATAGACTTGATATACATACGAATACATTAATTTGTTTTTATCCAAATTCAGTATATACGATCTTTGCATTAATTTCACAATCCGAGGGCTCGACAGAGTGGTACATGCCGTGACTATGGAACGCCAAAGAGGCACAGAATAATCGGTGGTGGTAATTTGCAACCGGTGATCAAACTTGTCATCGGTGACGGTGTTACGTGATCGGTGATCGAATTAGCAAGCGGTGGGCCCAATGAGTTGGAACGGTGTGCTCAAGATCGCACAAATTGGCGCACCCTCACACGCCAGGCCCTTGTCAGCTTCGAGGGGCGGAGAAGAGCTGGCCTGATCACCGCCCGAGAGAGGAGAAAGGATGCAGCTGCAGCTGTGCCAGGGCTCGATTTCACAAAGAGTTAGGACGAGTAACTCATCCTAACTTAGGATTAATCTTAAGATCTGCATGCTACAGTGCAGGGTTGGGACTCGTCCTCAGTCGTAATATTAATATTAAAGTCACCTGGAAATATAATTGTTTTTCTTTCAAACATAAGAGCATATGCTTACGAACAATAATTTTTTTTTTAGTAATTGTTTGTCACGATTTATATGTGAAAAAAAATATATAAAGTTGTTTGGTGGGCTGACTCCGCCTACCCCTTTTGTGACGTCAATCGAGGCAGACTTTGCCTGCAATGCGTATAGTAAACACACGTGCAAAGTAGATGTACGTCCAAGTCGTGAGTTGGTACATTTCAAAAAGTGTTTTTCTGCATTCAGCAGCAATACACCTGGTCGGCATTGCCGGAAAAAAAAAAAAAGATACTTTTTTGTAAACGTACAAACTCACGACTTGGTCCGTACATGTACTTTGCAATTGTGTTTACTCTACGCATTACAGGCAAAGTCTGCCTCGATTGACGTCACGAACAGCGCCCTCTCGGGTCGCGGTCTACTCTTAAATTTGTAAGTAACATAAGAACTGATTGTTTAAAACCTTAGTTAACTGTTTATTTACATTACACTCATCAAAACACATATATTAGTGACAAAAGCTTTATTTTGAAAAAAAAATACCACTTCCAGGTGACATTAAGTTAGGAAGAGTTTTGTGAAATCGACGGCAGCTGTGCCGCTCTCGAATTGGACTATATAGCCACATGTGAACACACTGAATGCACAAAGACGTCATCGTCGAATACGACGGACAACCTACTGACTGACTGGTGCATCACGATCGGTGATGGTCTTACGTGATTGGTGATCAACTTTAACAATCGGTGATGAATATTCACGATCGGTGATGGTCCTTTGCAATCAGTGGTAAATAGTACACCACCGATTGCTTAAGTTGATCACCGATCACAAAAGGCCATCACCGATGACAAATTTGATCACCGGTCGAAAAGACCATCACCGATGATTGAATGCCTCTATGGCGTTCCATACGTGACACTGTCAGAAACAAAACCATGGTACTGTTTAAAAAAAAAGTACCTTTATAAGCCTGCCTTTGTTTTGTTAATTTGTTTGGGTTCGGGTTATTATAATTCATGAAAATGGCCTGAAACGTCATTCTTGTCTTTGGATTTATATACAAATTCCAACTCGTCAAGCCATCTAGGCGCCATCTGTTGTAGACATGATTGATTAGCGCAAGGTGTGGCTCTATTAGACACGGACCAAAGATATACATTACGACCCCTGTGGAAGTTCTTAGAGAGGGCGGGGTGATACTGTTGGTGAATATGTTATATTATACATTTGGTTGGATCTCCTTAGGGAACAAGTATTTTTGTTAATGTGTCGTTCTTTTATTTATTTATTTATTTTTTTTTTTTAGGAGTAAACTAGACATGTTTGCAAACAGACTGTTGAAAACATTATCATGCAGGGTACAGAATGATTAATAAGACTTGTCTTAAACAGACTATTGGTAGCAGTACCAATGTTGTAAGTTCTCAGAAGGGAGTGTGGAATGTTGAAAATCGGTCAAAACATTCCTCTTTTTTTTAAATGTAAACTAGACATGCTTGCAAACATATCTGTTGATTACAGATTCGTGGTTTCACGATTGTTATAGATGATTGGAAATTGTTCAAAATTGTATTCCTACATCCGAAACATACAACCAGCAACTCCTTATTAAGCATTCATTATTTTGCTTAATTATAATAAATACATTGCAGTATTATAGAAGGCGAGCTTCAAATGGAGCAATTTCTTTAGAACGCACTGTTTCGGAAACTTACCATCACTCACTTAATTGCATGCTAACTATTTATAATGCTTATTCTCTGCACAAAGACAAAACAACAAAAAGGAAGGTCACGTATAGTATTTCGTTCTTTTCAGCAAATCTCCAAATTGTGTTTGTAGAAGAGCATTTTATTTTTAGTTGTTTGATTTGGGATGGTAATATATCTCTTCCCCTGGTCTCGAAAAACTGCATAAACATTACAGACAATGGCTTTTACTTTTGTGGTGTAATTGCTCACTGACCGATGTTAATAATCCAAAATTGTCTTCAAAGGGAACAACATAGTGTACGCTTAAAAATTACTGGTATAGTATCGATTGAAAACAGCAAGGTTTTGAAAGCACTTAATTTTAGGGCTAAAGTTAGATAGTAAATGTTTCCAGTGAGCATATATTGTATAGTATGTTATAGTTATAGTTATATTGTATACCAAGATAGTCAGCATTTTAATTAACACTCAATATTAGCACCAATTTTAATCAAGGTTAAAATACATTAATATTTTTACATTTATTAGCATGCAATGAAACCATGAAAAACAAACTATTACCTAGGCCTACAATTCGTAATGTTAACGTTAGTCGTTAGTTCAACATTTGGAGAAAACAAATATTTACACTAGTATTTACAACCTCCATTGAACACAGTTCTATCGTTCCTGCCGTGTAGCGTGTAGGGTAAACGTTTTTTGTTAATGAATTCAGACATGATGAGTACCGGTTTATATGTTTGTCGCTACTGCCGATTCATTTTTTTTTTTAAACCAACTGCAGGATAATATAGCAAAACCAGGTACCACCTCGAGAAAAATGTGAACAAGCTACCCCCCCCCCCATCTTCGAATAAGGTGGAGCGACAGAGATGAACGGACTCGAATGTTTTCGCAAATTTATGTCAAGCTGTTAAACAATACTCCAATGAATTTTACTTAAATGCTAAGCATACCTAGGGTTTTTGAACCATTACACTGTTTTAAAGCTTCATTTCAAAAAGTGGCAGCGTTCTTGAAATATCACCCCGAAACTCTGAGCGTTTATTTTATGCAGGAAGAATACTCCGTAATAATGTTGGAGTGCACAATCTTAGAACTAATCTGGCAGAAACAGTTCTCAGATTAAAGCTGATGTTTCTATATCAGCACTAAAGTGAAATGATTATCAAAGTATATAATACTATCGAAAGCTGTTGTACTTCTAGCCAAGCAAGTTGTTTTTGCCAATAATTATAAGAGTTATTACCAAACGTATATTCTATCTTGCAAAAACAATTTTACGAAGAAACCTCCCTTTTAACTATTTGTTAGGTATGTTTAAGAAAAAGTTTCAAACCAATGGAAACTCAACGAAAATTGGGTCCTCGAAGCAAATGGGCAGCTGTTCATAAAATACAGAATGAATGTACCCAGTAAATGTGCTGATAACAAAAGGGAAACCTGAAGAAGTTGAAAGCCTCTGTGAATTTGAGCGCCTATATTCGTGTACCCAGGCTCATAAGATGCAAATACACACAACCCCTATATGTAAAAGCACAATGGCGTCATATGCCTACCGGCCACCACCGGCATCAATGATATAAATCAATACTAAACACGTTTAGAAAACCCGTAAAAGTTCCAGGTGAATATGTGAGTGCAGTTCGAAGAAGAAAAACAAAACACAAAATAACCTTAATTTATTTCAAGATATCAAAGAGGCTGATGGAGTGGGCAGTGAAAACGTTACATATGGTCGGCTAACTTACTTAAAAGCAGTTGCTCCAAGCTTCTCGCCATATTAACCTAATAATAAAAAAGGGCTGTTCTGCTTTTGTTCAAGCAGACAGAATGGTTTGAACGATGGTAGTCCATACAACTGTTACGTATGAAGTGCTGTACATTTTTAATAATGTTAATTTATAACTATGATTATCAGGATTGTTGTTTGATAACCCGTATACTTATGTGTTATTTTATATGTGTTTATTTATTTATTATAATTTTGTTTTATTCGTGTATTATTAACATGAGTATGTGTATTATTAAGTTTTATATTTATTTACACTTGGAACGAAAGAGGTGAATAAAAGACCCCTCTCTAGATAATGTTAACAACCAAAGAAACAGAAACTGTGAGGTAAAAGCTTCAACTTGAAGTTAAAAAAAGGAACAATTTGAGCCTTTGTCACAGGAAAATGTTTTGCACGGTCACGATGACAGAAAGCACTCCACAGTGTGCAGTCATGGGTCCCTTACAGCGCAGTGCTGACCTTTCTCTATAGCGCCGATTGAAATCCCCTTCCCGTTTACATACGTTTTTCCAATAATCGCACTTCACTTATTGCATACGGCGAACGTTTTATCAGGTAGGCTAAGGGTTTCCACTTTAATAATTATGTGAATCGGAACTTTTCAATTTCGAAAAGGTTTTGTCAGCGTAGGGCAAAACAACCTTATATCCGGAACTATATTGACATTGGCACCGGGAGAGTGGTTGAGACAGGTGCTAAAAAAAAGAGAGTAAATTATCAACAGAAATGTTCGAGTCCCCCGCAGCCCCAACCCCCCACCCCCAACGAACAAAATAAAAATTAAATGGTAAACACAAAAATTCATTTAAGACAATAATGGAGAAACGAACAAGGACTGAACAACATAAAGAAGTGTCAGTCAGTGCGTTGACGTCAAGTTTTAGGGTTAAATAAATATATATATATATAACGTCCGTCATCAGGATATCTGTCTGTCATTTCACCATTTTCAAATCAAACCAAGTTGTTATTCGCATTATATTTATGACATTTTGTAAATAATTTCCAATAATCACCAGTATTCAATATTCATTAAATTGGTTAAAATTTTGGACCCATTTTGCCATTGCTGTTTCGTCGTTTTGTCGTCCGTCAGGAAAGAATGTAAGCAAACAAAACACAGCCCTGGTACAGTCTATAAAAGAAGTCGAGTCAACAGGTTTATATAGCGTGCATCCACCCATGTCTTTAAGATGTTCAACAACAATTGAAATATATTTTTAAGAAATTTGCCATACACATGCTCTTTAATCTATAAGTATTGTTTAAAAAAAAGTCTGCTATAAACCCAATCAGATAAACTTATATCCCATTTTGCCGTGAAAGAATTTAGGTCGAAGTTGTACTGGACAAAAATGCAGTTTGCCCCGAAGCTATGCACCTCTAATTACGGGTGCTGAGTGTAGTCTGGCCTCTAGACAGTCCTCCACGTTTAATCTGTGTTTCCGATCCAGGGGAACTAGAGGGTTCCTCGCCCTGAGAAGGAGGTTGTGTAGATGAAATTGTATTGATCATTTTAATGTTACCTCTTTGTGTGTCATATGATAAGGAGAACGGGGGTCTTGAACGAACAGGAGTGGTTTCGTGACATGACGTCTGTAGGATTGTGTGTACAAGCAGTCGCAGTTCCAACCCTATATCTAATAATAGTTTAAACACATTCTATCTACTCGACACTAGGTTCATGTAATACATAACTAAAATATCGACCCAGATCTGCTTCAAGGCAGCCGAGTCACTTTCTTTCATTAACCCGTATATCTCAAGATGCAATATTGTTACTTAACACACTATGTTGTGAACCAGAATTTTGTTGTGGTAGCTCTCGCCTAAAATTAAATGTAGTAGGCCTACGCTTCGCTATATCTCTACTTCTGGTAGTTTTCTATTAACTCAACTCATTATTCTGTTCCGTGTATTAAAAGTCCTTGATCACTGTTATAAATATTATAAAATGGGTTGATTATGTCATTAGACACAATCCAATGTCGTTGTAATTTGGCCTTGAGCATTGTTACTATATCAAAAGCATCACTGATACAGTATAAATGAAACACATCCATCCATGTTGTACTCGGCAAAATAATAATGAGACAGGTACCGTTAACAATGGTACAGATTAACCGAATTTAAATGTATTGTATTGGCTTGGTAGAGCTGATAAAATAGTCGGATACAGTGTTTATGTTTGTGATTTCCACCAAATAAATGCAATAAGTAACATGTGTGAAATTATGGTTAAATCGATGCGTGATTCTTGTCGGGAGAAAATAAAGAAAACTGTGGCAAAATTTCAACATTTAATTAATAATCCAGTGGCTGTGACGCAAAGGCTTTTCAGAAAAGCGAACTGAAACATTGCACTACACAAATAACAAATGAAGTGAAGACAAAGAATGTTCAGTTTTAGATGTGTGAAAAAAAAAACCTAGGAAATTATCCATGGAAAACCCGACAATCGTGAGGACTTAAAACGCAATCCACATGGTGCCTCCGGCGTGATTCGAACCAAGGTCCTAGAGGTGGAAGGCAAAGAATATACCTCCACACCAATATGACTCCGAATATTTAACTAAAAACCAAAAACACAATGACCACCCTTAAGGAAATTACACTGGGTTAAACAGCAAGTCTCTCAGCCATGGGCTTATCTGAATTTGATCAGTCTTCAAGATTGCTTAAAGATATGGCTTTTTGGCTTAGAACTTGTTTCATTTTTGTCTTCAGGGCATGAGTGATGGTTTAGACCACTTTGCAAGGGACTTTGTTCACCCTGGCGTATGTATTACACATTGTGAAAATACGAAACAGTGTGTTAACGCTATATACGAAGTGTTGGCCTGGTAAAAAAAACGAGGTCTGCATAATGTAAGACCTTAAAAATACTATGTGGGCCTTCACACGTCCACACAGTATTGTTAAAGTACTATGTGGGCCTTCATACGTCCTCATAGTATTGTTAAAGTACTATGTGGGCCTTCACACGTCCACAAAATATTGTTAAAGTACTATGTGGGCCTTCACACGTCCACACAGTATTGTTAAAGTACTATGTGGGCCTTCACACGTCCACACAGTATTGTTAAAGTACTATGTGGGCCTTCACACGTCCACACAGTATTGTTAAAGTACTATGTGGGCCTTCACACGTCCACACAGTATTGTTTAAGTACTATGTGGGCCTTCACACGTCCACACAGTATTGTTAAAGTACTATGTGGGCCTTCACACGTCCACACAGTATTGTTAAAGTACTATGTGGGCCTTCACACGTCCACACAGTATTGTTAAAATACTATGTGGGCCTTCACACGTCCACACAGTATTGTTAAAGTACTATGTGGGCCTTCACACGTCCACACAGTATTGTTAAAGTACTATGTGGGCCTTCACACGTCCACAAAGTATTGTTAAAGTATCGCAGTTAGATTTTCCTCAGTGTAAAGAATAATTAAAGAAATGTCGGAAGAGTGATTGCTACACATAGCTATAGCGTTTTCCAACGTGAGATCACGGGGCGCCCTTAAGTGGAATTTTTACTCAATAGAACAATGTGCCCCACAAAGGAATTATTGGTTCAACCTGAACTCCACATTGGAATTCTTTAGAAAAAGGAATAATATAACAAGATACCATGACTACACATATCGGATACGCAATGTTACGCAACGGTATCCTGCAAACCCCAATTTATCAATCAAAGTATAGAGAAATGTCGGTGTATTTACATGTATGGGGCCCAGTCTGAACGCTGACGTAACTTGAATTGTATTACTTGATATAATACGTCGTTTGTCACCGTTGACTATACTCATTAATGTTTGTATTTGTATTTTAATTTAAGAAAACAATATTGTCCACGTTGCATCAGCGACTATTATAGACACGCATAGACTTTTGTTTATACAAGTTCTATACAAATTGTCAACACTGACGATTATAAATATTTGCGGCAGTAGCGTAGACACAATGTGGTTACGACAATGGGGAAAAACACAACAAATAAAGTTAAACTTTACATGTTTGTTTAAAACGTTAAGCTGATTTGTCGATTAAAATGTCAAATTTCCGTTTCATCTGTAAGCAATACATTGTAAGATTTCGGCTTCAAAAAGCTCTCGAAAGCATTTTATATGTACAGCAACATACCCAATAAGGTGGCCGCATCACTTAAAAGGTCTAATAAAATACAAGGTTTCCAACGGTTTCGAAAATCCAAATGCTTACAACCGGAAACAAAACAATTGTTTGCCGTTATAAAGGGAGCATAAACTATACCATATCGAAGCGTACGTCATTATGCATATAATACCGTTTGATAATGTGAAGTTACTATAATTCTACGAAGAGTTAACTTTTGACAAAACTGGTTGTGTAAGAGACACTTTACGTTTGAATATACAAAGTGCAAAACAAAATGGATTAGCTGAACAAGAAAATAAATCGGAGAATCACTCCATAGTATAGTACAAGTGCAGACAAACACAAGTTTGGTTAGGTGTAGAAACATTCCAACCGGGGACTAAAAACAACAAGTGACAATAGAGTCCTCGGTTGGGTAAAGGTCCCCAGTTAGAAAGTGAGTACGGTGCCAAAAAGGAATTGTTCCCGAAAACCCGGACAATAAGGTCAGCCATTGCGATGTTTACACTTCAAGTGTAAGTGGATGCTCACTTCACTGGGAGAGAAAACAAACGGAATCGGACATTAAAGTCAGATATATTAACAATCAACCGAAAGCATCGGTTATGTACACTGATATACACTTCTACGTCACAGTGTTCAGTTGAGGTAGTCAATGCAGCTGACACTGCTACATCAATGGTGCACATGTTCGAAACGGCGCCCTTTCAACCGGTTAGTAGGTGTGGCAAATTCAAAAAAACTGACCGTACACGTTGTGGCGCAGACGGTATATTCCCGGAGTTTACAGGTCATGCGGAGTTTGTCTCGATCTAAAACTGGACGGGGCCGTAGCCAGGAATCTGTAAACAGTCCAACAAAGTAACCCATTAACTCTCTATCATAACGCTCGGACATGTGCAGTTCATGCTAATGTAAGTGCTGTATAGATTCAGCCAAATTGGCCCAATCAATTTATGGCGTCGTAGAGCACCTCAAATGGACAGTGTATCTTTAAAAAGACAGGAAGGAAAGTGAAACTCTCGGATGCGTACTCAGGGTTAACGCCCGGTACACATATGGGACTGATGGGCGCCAGTTGCTTGACAGATCAGACAATGACAAGTATTTTGACAATTTAAGAATGTGCATATATTTCCTAGCAACAACAACAACACTAATATGGGCTCGTCGGGGAGAGGTATCAAAACACAACATTGTAGACCCTATGAACCCTTTTCAAACTTTTGTATCACATGTGTTGACTGAAGAGTATTCATTGACGTACTTTCCAATTTTCTTGTAGGTGCTCGTTGGTCCCATAGTTTTCTGTTCCTTGCTCTCAGTGGGTGTTGAGCAGGAAAGAACCTTCTTGAAATGTTTCTTAAAGCTTGCTGTTGTGAAGGCATAAATAAATGGGTTCGTGAGACTGTTGGCGTAAGCCAGACACAAGGCAAACAAGCGAAGACATGCAAATGCCATCGCCGTGCTAAGATTCGTTATATCCTCGGTTTTAAACTGCTCCCACAGAAGAATACAGTGAATTGGTGCCCAGCAGACAGCAAAGAGGAGGACTACGATAAAAACCATACGGGTGATCTTGCGCTTCTGACGAATGGACCGCTCATGGGCTTGGGCGCTCTCCGTACCAGCGGATGTCTTCCTCCAGACGATGATGAGGATCTTGGCATAGCACATGAGTATGATCATCAGTGGAATGACGTACATGGATAAGAAAGCACCTAGGTAGTAGTACTTAGCTCCATTGCCGTCCTTACCGATATTAAGTTCGCACCCCTGATCGGTTAGCTGGTAGAATATCGCTACTGGACTGTGCACGATGAAAGACGCTGCAAACAAACAAACAAAATTAAACTGCTTAATTCACACATATAAATGTATTCACTTTTGAGCGCGGTGGACAGTTTTTAAACGCATGAATTTAGCAGTATTATTGTTTAAAAGTGCATGTCGCAAAGGCAGTGGACACTATTGGTAATTACTCAAAATAATTATTATCATAAAACCTACTTGGTAACGAGCAATGGGGAGAGGTTGATAGTATAAAACATTGTGAGAAACGGCTCCCTCTGAAGTTACTTAGTTTTCGAGAAAGAAGTAATTTTCCAGATTTTGAAATTGAAACCTCATAATTAGAATTTGAGGTCCCGAAACCAAGTATCTCGCAACTTCGATGACAAATTGAGCTCAAATGTTCACAGGTTTGTTATTTTAAGCACATGTTGAGACACACTAAGTGAGAAAACTGGTCTTTGACAATTACCAAAAGTGTCCAGTGTCTTATACAACATTCAGTCAAACGATTTTTTTGAATAGTTTCCGAATAATCAGGTGTTTGGTTTTTTTTTCGTTTTTTTTTATAAATACAAAGGAACATCATTGTGTCGACATTATGCTGAAAAATAAACAAAATGTCAACAAAGCAACTAATCGAATTATCTTTGTAAAAACAAAATAGTTTCAGAGCTATGCGCCGAATTCGTACGTTATATAATGCCAAACTTCACACTGCAACGTTCATTCAATAGTTAAACTAGCTGTCAATATGTAGTCTAATGCCAAATATATCAACATTTATATCGTGTGGGACAAATATTATAAATAGCAAAAATAACCCCTACATTGTACAAACATTTGGACTACCAACGTAACGTTATTTAACAGAGAATTAAACAATAGTAACGTTTATATTGCTTTTAATTTTCCATAACATTCTTAAATATTTACGTAATTTTTATATCGTAATTTGATCATGTGACTTTATGTTTACTTTTAACATGTTAGTTTGTTCGCAGGGCCCAAATGGAAACCAGTTTTTTACTGATTTGGCTCACCCTGGGTAAATAAAATAAATAAATAAATAAATAAATCAATCAATCAATCAATTTATTAATCAGTTATTTAAAGAAGTTTAACAATATATAAAACAACAAAAGCATGACAACCATTTTCTTTTTATATGTTCGCGTCAAAACTGAAATAAACCCCTTCATATACAAGACAGACCCGTAACCACTCGCCGAAATCGATCACTGTGAAACTGTTTGTCCTTTTTTACAACCAGGGCCCGTCTTCAAGGTTTGGAGAGGGTGACGTCCGGCCAGATAGAGTAAATTCCACAACTCTACCCAACACTGCAGCGGTCATTTTCAAAATAACCATGTGATTTAATCGTTGGTGACTCTATATTGTGCGTATAAGCATTTGCCCTTTCGGTCAAGGACCTGGGCGCAATTTCATAGAGCTGCTTAAGCAAGAGATAATGCTCAAAACATTCTGCTTAGCAGAAATAAGCAGAAAACCAGGAAAAAATACATTTCACTTGATACTTTGGCTGGCAACCCTGTTCTGGTAGGCATTATTTGTTTGTTTTTGCTTAGCTACTTGTTTTGTTTAAGAAGCTCCCTGAAATTGGACCCTGGCATTGAAGATGATCGCGCACTTAATACTTCCTTATGGATCATATTCCCTTCAGAGGACACAAATCAAACAAGATCTTTGAAAAAAAAGAAATACATACAGTAGAAGACAAAACACGCCACCAAGTGGATTTGAAAACATCCAAGGTTCATCATTGATTTAACCACATCAACAAAAGTTGAGCTCATTCAGCCATGAATTCATGGACATCTTTCATTTTTCAACAACACTTAGGAAACATAATTAGTTGTGTTGTTAAAATATTTTACCTTACGATGTTATGACGAACTGTTGAGAGGGGGGGGGTGCGACTTACTTTTGTTGATGTGTTTAGATTGAACAATTATCTTTATTGTTCCATCAAGTTACAACCGAACTTCATTCATCCGTCCGCATATATTTTTATGACGATACTTCAGATGTACACTGAAATCTGTCGATAGTCGGTTTCGGTCGACGTGTCTTTCATTGGCGGCAGTTATGTTTAACAAAATATTAATTAATATTTGTCATTTTTTATTTTTTTTATTATTTTTATGTCATGATATTTACAACCAGTAGGGGAGACGGCCATAGCTTCCGACCCAAACGGCATTTTGAATCCGTTCTGGTGCAAAACAAGTAAAGACATAAACCTATCCATTCATAGAAAAAAGAGGAGCCAGTGATTCAGGGAACATGCATTCAGTAATACAAGGGAAATGTGTAGCCGACAAAAGTTACTAACTTACAAACAGTTGGCTGTCCAAAAACCAACCAGAGTAAAGTATTGGGAACAAAGGATCGGCTGTTTTGAAGGGTGAATTTTTAGACCATAAAGTTGGGCAGGTACTAAAGCTTTGTTTTTATTGTATTGTTCTGTTTTTGTTTTTTAAGTACGGTGAATGCATTTGATGAAATAGTTGCTGCAACGAAAGGTTAATATGCAGTTTGCTGTGTGTAATAAGTTAGTCTGTAAGTGTCACTAAAACCTCCTTTGTTTTATCAATATATTAATCCTTAAACTCTCTCCAAACGCAACATACATTATATCTGACTTCAGTATTAAAGGAGGCCAACAACCTAGTGGGAGGCAATAACCCTTAATCCATATACTGTCATCTCCTATAGAAGCCAGATCGTTAGTATTCATAACAAGGATTGAGTAAACTAAACGATCTCAGGTGCAGTTGGTGTCTCGAAAACTCCTCATCAAGGATCGACTGAAGAGCATATTATAGCCTTCAACTACGTGAGAAAAATCGAAAGTTAATTACATTACCAAGAAGGAGGTGTTCGTCGTTGTTATCAATCACCTCAACCGCACACGAAGTCATTGCTAAATGAGGATGTTGCGGTACCACCAAATGGAATAATCTCTAGTTTTAGTTTAATGTGGTTCAAACGGGACAGGATCGACTCATCGTTTCGGATTGTTTTTGTTTAGATAGCATACTCTGTCCGTCGTCGGGGATATCAATGTGGCCTGGTTCTGGTTCTGGTGAATTGCTGTACAATCTCCACATATCGGGAAGTACACGTGACTGAGCAGTAATGGTTTTAAAATAAAGTGGGGCCCCGATCATAATACCCATACCATATACTGAAGTTGGTGTGTCGCGAATATCCTGTGGTAGTTTGTTCTATTCTGCAAATGCAGAGAGTGCCTTGAGCTGTGACGTGTGAATGAGGAATACAAATTGAAGGCGGGAAATTTGAAGTATTGTGTGGTAGTGGTATCATTGCATGTGGTGTGGCTTTTAACTCAGGCGTGTAAGTCTGGCTGGGCAAACGATCAGACGACCAGTAATGTACTTAGTCTCTTCTAGTGCAGCCTTATCGAGTGAAGATTAACGCACTTCCAGACACACCAGGGCTAACCCCATTTATCTTTGCAATGAGAGCTTATTTGGGTCGTTTACGTGCGTTGGTAGTTTTTGTAACAATACACGGAACCTGCATATCTACGTCCCATCCGACTAAAGGTGCAGTGTATTGCTTAATGACACAGTGTCACGACCAGATTCGATCCACTCTGCTGTCTAGATTCATCAGAGCTTGAGTTTGGTGCTCTAACCGCTTCGTCTTCCACGACACCCCACTTCATGTTAACATAGTGGTATTAATTTTATGTTGTCTTCCTTTTTTAAATAACAAAGACATCAAACAAAAAACGAAAACAAGAAAGAAATATAAACAATACAACCAAGATTCAAAACAAAACACAACTTGGAGATACCGCAATAGATGAACAACATTGGCCACCAAACCATAATAAACCCCAAAAGTGGCAAGGAATATATACCTGCCAAAACAATGTCAAATAAGTATTCCCATAACACAGTTGTATCCCGTGTGAATATATCCACGATACTCATTACAAATTACTAAATCGAACGCTGTATACTGCCGCCCATCCCTCGTCGTATTTGTAATTCTTAACTTATCAATTAAACGTGGCTTTAAGTTAAGAAAGACACGTTTTGTAAACAAGTGTTCCCCTGTTTGAACCGACGCACAACCCCTTTTAGTGATATCATATTCGTGGCTTTTCCCAATGTCGCCGGCTTAGTGCTACGAGGTTATAAATTGAATTTTCATATTCGTTATGATCATTGTCATTAAAGGGAAGTTATATAATTTGGTATTCACTCGAAAAAAACTGGCGATACAAAGTCATTGGTTAGAAGCATAACAATATATTCAAATGGAAAAAACAGCAACAGAAACTGTGGAAAAGCATTTCGAAGTATCGTGATCATGTCAAAAGATATGCCTTAAAAGTTTAATCTAATTGTAATTGTAGTTCCTGCGGTCACATTGACTGAGAATTGTTGGCAATACCTGAAAAACGCAATCATTTAAAAACCCACACAAACTGCACTAATGAACTTTTAATTTTGAGCTCACGATTTGCAAGTCAAGAATGGAAGGCTTTAGTTTTGTCCTCCGTTTTTTGAAGGAAACAGGCGTATCTCATGCTGACATCATTGTCTATTTTGTTTCCCCCTGCAAGGACGTAACAATACAGTTAGCCTGTCACTCAATGTTACGTTAACGACCCCGCCCCTGAACAATGTTGTGTTCACCGTGGAATTGTTGGGCTGCATTGGTTGTTATTTGATTGATGCTGCTCGCCTATTTCAATTTCGTATTTGTATATCTCTTTGATCTCCAATATTACCCTGTTGACATAATTTTGGGGCTGATTTAGTCTGCGCGTGAATTAAGTTGTATTTGTTTGTCAGAAACTTGTCCACTTAGACTGATTGAGACCAAGTTCTCCCGATTTAATTGTACTGCTAATGATTGAAGTTAGTAAGGGGCACACAAGTTCATTTACACACTAAAAACAACTGCAAATATACAGCAATACCGTCCCTTGTATGTGTGTACGCACCAAAACATTCAACACGACCTGATACAGCTGGTTGTACGTAATGCTTGTTATAGACTGAACAATCGAGCAATAAGGTTTGTATACAAAACTGAAATGAACGTTATGGGGCACGTCTATTTCCCCGAGGGACTTTGAGTGACCAGAAGATTAACCCATTTCCCGAGGCTGAATGCTCAGCGGAATATGTCCCTCTTCTGGTCACTCCAAGGCCGAGGTGTGGGGGTGCTCTAATGACCAAAATTCAGTCCATGAATGTTTTATAACAGACCTCGGTCCAAAATATTAAATCATTAAAGAACAATGTGTTTTAGCCGCTGTAGTCAAACCACAACTTTCTTGCAAAAATTCGGAAACTCTTTTCGGCGAAATACGAGCGATCGATGTCGTGACGCACGTTTAGTGCACGATGACGCAAATATCTTGAAATAGCCGTTAATAGTTAACCGCATCACCTAACCATGTTACAGCCAACGGGGATACAAAACTTTCAATAGTTTTATGACCCCGTCTGGCCCGGTGTGGCGGTTTCAGTCTTCCGCCGTGTTCAGTTTTCCGGGTGAAGTAGTCGGACATATCAGCACGTTGTTCGAACGGTTTTAGCTTTCCGGCGTGTTCAGTTTTCCGGGTGACCTGTCAGATACCGCCGCGAGTACCCTGGCGAGTACTGTTGTTCTCTCAGCAGTGACCCCACATTGTTTATATTACGATTCTTTTCTGTGTAGTCACATAATGTATTCATGGGTACAACTTTAGGCAGGTCACACTCTGCTTGCATAAAAAACAACTCATACGATCACCGCGTTTGCCGCTAGTTGTACTCGACTCGTGGACGCCGCCATGACAGCTACCGGAGGGTAACGGATGACTCAATTCGGCACTAAAAATGGACTACTTTCGCTTGCTGTGCGCAGGCTTCGCATGACGTAATGCTATCGTATTTGGTCATTCGGAAAACTGAACACAGCGGAAAGTTGAAACCGCCACACCGGTTTCACGTATTAGCCCGACTTTTTTGCAAAACGGATCCTACACCAACTTCGGTAAACTCGAAAATAGACTTATGTTAGATAAACCTGCCCAATAGTATTACACATTATCCTAAATATAGAGAAAACATGTGAATGCCACTGCGCATCAACCCAGGCTTTTCGTTGAGAAAGAAATGTCACAATTGTAGAATTTAACTTCATGCAAAAGGCATGCTTAACTAAACCACACAGTGCCAATCCCGTATGAAAAAAATTACTTATTCTCTTGTGCCAACCAAACTGTCTTAAAATTAAACCTTAACGGATTGATCTATGCAGTGCCGTTTTTCACTAACAACATTGATTCGGTTTGTTAATCAACCGTCCCTAAGCTAGCTGGCCAAAATGTCCAAGCCAATTTCCCTTCATCCCCAGACAAATAATATGCACCGAAATAATCCACTAAGTTAAACTCGTCTATAGGCTTGTCTGGTCGCGCGGGCAGGATTTTACGAATGGTTGCACTGTTTTTCTTTGCAGTTATTTTACTTCATACAATTAAATACTCTTCGGGTTAACGCAATCAGCTCTCTGCGTTTATTGGCTACTCTAGCGCGAAAATTTGCAATGATGTTAACTGCTTTATAAGCGCGTGCTTGGATTTCCACTCGAGAAGGTTGGAGTGCGAGATCACCTGTTCGGACCATTCGGTCATTTTCTCTTCGAAAAGTCCAAGAGAGTTCGAGTGCTTGGTGAAAACCACGACATTATTAAGAATAACATGATTGGAAGACATAGCATCTTTTTAAAAACTCGGGAATCATTTCCAGAAAGAATTACATTTCCAATAAGTGAGACTGCATGTAAACCAATGAAGACTATGAGTGGGTTAAAATAAATTAATAACAAAGAGTAGACAAAAGAAACATACATGTCGGGGGGGGGGGCACATAAATACGGTCAGTCTAAATCTTCTTCAAACACATACAGCCCAATGGACAGGCATGGTTTTCAATCTCAAATTGATCATCTTTTTAAATGCACTTATTGCGTTTATGCGTTTATTTCACCTATTTCTTGGAAAGTTAGTTAGCTTGTGGATGTTATCTGAACACCGAAAATGGAAGATAAGAAGAAAGGTTAATGGAAATAATTTGCAGCAGTTATTTGATTATGAATGATTAGGTAAGTACTAAATATTAAACAAAATTAACTATTGAAAGCATTTGCATTGCTATGCTTTCGTTGTTCAGTCGGCATTACATTATATCAATGTGAAAACGTGTCAGGGCAGTGTCCCCTCACAACCATTATAACAAGTTATGGCTATTCTATTGGGAATTAGGATAATTTGATCGTTAGCCTGATGAAGTACTCTTTGATCATAAATGATGATGTATGTGCTGTCATTATTATGAGTCTGTAATTGTATACGTATTTGAGTTGGATGTGGTTCTTCGCCAGCGTTCACCGCACTTATGGGAGGTAATGCACATATAATGACCGCCATTAAAGTCATATACGAAACCAGGTATAACCTATAAATTGTGGATTGTACCAATGATAGCGAATTGTATTGTTGTTGTTTGTTGTTTTGGTTGCTGTTTTTTTTTTTTGGGGGGGGGTTGGGTATATGTTTGATTGTTTGTTTGTTCCCCCTGTTTTCAGCCACATCCGACAGCGCAAGCGGCAATAACAGGATGACTAAAATCATTAAATTAGACACAACAGGAATCGGCGAAATTCAATCAAACCTCTAAGTGATGTTAAACGTATGACAAATAATTTCTAGCCATCTGTTTGTATAATATTGTTATAATGTTTTTATCTTATTTTGTCTTGTGTTTTATATTATAATTAATTGTTTGTAAAGCGCTCTGGTCATTTTGTGAAGGTGCGCTATATAAATGTTGAATGATAATAGTCGACCAGCTTAACAAAAAAAGAGGTCACTGAAAATTGGCGACTGTAAGCCAAAGTTAACTCATCAAGTCGCAAGCAGCTTGCAATCACAGACTAACGTGATTTGTTCTGGGTCCGAGTAAAGAACAACATAAGCTTGTATAGCCGACTTAATTCCTGTAATCCCCTTTTCATTTCCTTGTTTTTAGGGTTGGCATTACCAATTTAATCAAACCTCTGGGTGATGCTAAATGTACAAGAATCATTTCCAGCCATCTGTTTCCCCAAAAGAAACGCTTCTAGATTACTGATACGTGTGAACTCGTAGTGCTTCGCCTAGGGTTAGATCGTGCGGTACCCGTGTATCTGGAATGATTCGTGCTTATTTACGAAATAGGTGATCAAAACCTGAAGAGGAAACCCTCTACACCTGAACAAAGGTAAGGACGTTCGCCTCATTAGGGATAGGCTGGTGCCTCAGTGTATTCCCTCAAAGTTCAACGTGAAAAATTGTACTTATCCGTACGGGGGAACCGTTCTTTAACGCCTGAGTTTAGTTATCAAGCATCTCAACGTCATTTACACGAAATTAAGCACGTCCGTATTAGAGCTACATCCCTGGACTGACGAAGCACCCTGGTGATAATATGAGGGTACGTCAGGCTTAGAGCAATTGTCGTCTACATGGTTGATTGTCATTAGCAAAATGCCATGGCAACAAGTACCCTTGCGTAGATGAGTTGCTGAGCTGTATGTCAGCCTCCTGGGGCCAGCTCTGACCTACTAATCGAAGCGAAAACATCACAATGATAAACGGATCATAATTCATATACAAGTAAAAACGTTACGCATATCCATAAAGACCTATTTCGTATCAATTGAATCTTGTTAACTTGAGTACAAGGATGGGTTATTGTAAACAAAATATTTAATAACAGGAAACCTGTCACAGAGGGTTAATGCAAGCCTGGGGAAAACTCTCAACTTAAATCGATTTTATTTAAATAACACCCTCAAGGTTGTCCTTGAAACTCAGGCAAAATTACCTTTTACGGTTTCGATAAATAAATAATTCATGTGTTCACGACAATCGAGGTAAAGTTTGTCCTCATTTACGACAAGAACTGGGATTCGGTACAGTACTGTGATATTATGTCCTGAGAATGAAAACAGTGAGCAGAGTACGATGTTCGAAAAGTCCAGTCTCGTTTTTAACCCGAAGGCAATTTTTGTCAAAAAGAAGAAACCTCTCCTCTGGAAGGAAATTGAATTTAGCTTTCCATTTTGCACAAATTCAGCGTCAAAATGTCATTGGACAATAAGTCAAATCTGCTTCACTCTGCTCAATCATTGTAAAGTGACATCAAAAGCGAGGAATTGAGATTCAAGGTCTTTGTGATTTACTGTTCATTGGGTTGGATAGTTAGTTTATATACAGGCAGGAAGGCAAGCATGAGCTGAAAAGTTAAAGAAAACGAATGGATTTGATTTTATAAACAAACACGAAAACAAAACAGGACCGCAATATCAGCCTGCGTCGCTCCGAACCGTGAAAGCAATTGCCGGGGGATATGTACCGGGATCTCTTGTCAGTGACCGCCCTTAGCGGAGAACAAGTTGAGAGAGCTTAACTTCAAATCCACTTTGATACTGGACTAAATCACATTATTTCCTCTGTGAATTGAAGTTACAAAGTGTCACCTCTCGCGAAAAGAGAAAAAGGGGAGAAATCCACAATATGTATATATAAATGTTGGCTTGACAAGCAGTTGTTGTTGTCCCAAAACTAATTCCGACGATATTCCTATATTGCTTGAAGTACTGAAGGGTTGAAAGTATCCAAAAATAGAATGACAGTTTAATCCAGTCTGTCTAACGCGGAAATAAGCTGCCTATGGTCACAAGTGGAGGCCATTTACCGCGTTTCGTCTTGCGGATACAATAAGGTAAAACTCACAGGTAGATATTAATTTGGTTTCTGGAGAAATAAAATTGAAAAATGCAAATTGCCTGCTGTTATAATAGGCAAATTTCCACCGGAGAAAATTGTACCGATGAATGCGCCAAAGGTGATGAATATTGTTTAAAGTGAATGTACGTTTGGTAAAAGCAATACAAAGCTTCCGAAAGTGTAAAGTATTTCGAGAATCATATATTACGCCGAAGTATACGGCTACTGTAAAAGCATAATTATTAGTTTGTGTCCCCAAAACTCACAAAGCATATTTTAGTTTGTGTCCCCCAAAACTCGAACCTGAGAATTGTTACGTCAGTAACTCATAACACGAGCAAATAACACGACTTACACACGTGGTACGGATTGTATATCATTATCTTATTATAGTACTTTTTTAAAGCTGTGTTTACTTTTAATTAATCTAAATGCAAGTACTTCAGACAAGAATCATCGGATTATCGTCGGTATTTTATTGATGATCGAGATGAGGGAGCTATAATATGCTAGTCAAATTACGCCAATCTTAGCTTGTAGAACGACATGTAGCCAACGTGTTTCATTGGCCGACTCGATCTCAAATCAAGTTTATTAAGTTCATCCTCATGTGCCTCTTTACAGTTAGTTACATGTTATCACGTTAAGACGGGCACGAGTCCGATAAAAACACCATGTAAACGCAGTTCGATGTTCCAAATATAAAGAACAGGCCTGGGGAAAAGAAATAAATGGTTCAAACATGTAAATTTGTTATGGATACTTTAATGGCAGTTTTTTTTTGGAAGTATGTGTTAGCCTCAGAAATTGGGTTATTTATTCCTGATTAAAGGACAAATAAACTGTTTTGTTGGAATGCACATGGCAACGGTTGGTTCAATCTCTCCCGTCCTCCATGGTGCAACAAACATGCGTGCAATGAAACGATTTCAAAACGGGCAGAATAAAAAGCAAGCCGGCAATTTGCAAGATAATAAATAAACAAATAAAAATAAGATTGATTAAACGTGATAAAGGTTAGGTTTTACGAAGCAGAAATAATTGATAATGAATATAAAGTGCAAATAATACGACCTTAACTCTTGTGGACTGAACATTCAGCCACAAAAGCATAATCAGGAGTCCCCTTTCAATTTCTGGAATCTGTCGTTAGTTTTCGTTTTACAACTTGTAATAGTTATTTAAAAGTGCTTAAACAATAGTAATAACAATAACAAATATCATATTTTAAACGCTTTGGATAACTGACTTGTTGTTGTTTATTAAAGTAAATTCCCACCTACACAAATTACTTTTTAATGTTAAGGTTAAGATAGTATAGTGTTTTATACTCATCCCTTTAAAACAGGTTGGAAATCCACCGTGTGGGAAACGTCATGTATCACGACTAAGATCTACTAGATAATGTAGGGCATTGGGAAATCTCTCCCGGTAATACTGACATTTAATGCCCAGGTAAGCTGGGAATGCATCTTTGTGAAGCTGGATAGCATAATATAAAGAATATCCTACAGTCACATTGGAGAACTTGCAATAAGACTTCAGATGATGATTTGAGTGTGTTGCTGTCAATAAAAAGGCGCCTTTAGAGAAAGAGACCTTTACTCGTGTTGACGTGCAGCAATCTCTAAATTGGTGTTATAAAATTGTCCTCATAACTGTTCAAACTGTATTTGTACAAACAACTAGTACACACTTATTTTTTTTTCACGAAATACGAATCACGCTGGTCACATTTAACGTTCGCTCCAGGGTGACATCTGAAACTGTTGTCATTCCAGTACCATTGTTCTCTATGTAGTTCTGCTATTATAACGAACATCGTCTCTATTCATCAGTGATTATCTAAAACTTGTATGATCAATTTGATATGTGCATTTTTGTATTGTCCTAATGCATAGTGCACAAACATTTTTTTGAGTTAGGACATGCATTTTGGAAATGCAATCTATCGCCCTCTATTGACCCTCTGATTGGTTAATAATGGATCTTGTTTGACAATTTATGTCAATATACAAACAGGGGAACGCATTATGTTCTCGAGACGTCAGAGTTTACGGTCAATTAACGTCATCGCAATTGCCGTCAAATGTAAATCTGTTTAGTTATAAAATGCCGCTAAAAATACACCTGCTGGGGTAAGTAAATCCCGCAAGTTGACCAACTAAAAAAAAAAAAAAAAGAAAAAAAAAACGAGAGACAACTACTTCCCTCTCCAACAGGTAAAGGTCACTTAAAACTTGCTGCAAGCTGCGGAAGCAAGTCAAACTCTGGTCTGCAGCGTACAGGGCGCAGACATGTTATAAATACAAGGCACAGTTCACTTTCTCCTGTCTTTCTTCGGGCCCGGGGCGGACTTTATTTCCTGCGTGTCCGTGCCCCCAAGACATGGTCGAGACAAACGAGGAGAACCTGGAGAGCTTGTGAATGACCTGCCCATATAGGAAGCAGAGAGCTCGACGGGTATACCGCGAGGGGCGACTGTCCTTCAACGTGACTGTTGATGAGAGCAATGACGTTCCCGGACATCAAAACGGCATTTCATACACCAGTCTGGTATTTTGTTAAAGCCGAGGATATAAATGCTCGGATTTAGGTTGCCAATTATTTTTGTGTTTGACGGCGATGGCATATCAATCACTGGGACTTCAATATCTCCTGCGTAATATGAGTAACCGATTTATTGTTATTTTGACCGTGTTGATGTAAGACAGGCCGAGAGGTGTTGGTTACATGGAAGTTGTAAATGGGTCAATTGTTTGGGGTCTCCTTCTCTTTCTTGTCACTGGTTTCAAGATGTGCTTGAAAAAAATAGCGCATGTCAGGGGAAAATGCTTTTCCGGTATAGTTTTGTTTGAACAAGATGAAATGTGGATGTAACACAGAGCTGGGCCTAGCCTACTAGTGGTGCCCAAAAAACAGTTACAGTGTATCAAATCCGCCAACACTTCTTGTGAGTTTGAATTTGTGTTGCCATTTTTAAAACATTAACTGAATATCGAATATTGGTGAAACAAATGTGTGTGGGCGTGTGTGGGTGTGTGTGTTAAATGATTTGGGGTTGGTTAATAAACCAAAATGACCTGAACAAAAACGCAAGGTGCCGCCGCGATTCAATGCAATGTTGGAATGAACAAAACAAGGTTAACTGCAATCTGTGCTGAAAAGTAACTCATTCGACCCACTCTCCGCTAATGACAGTTCCAAGGCCGGTAAAGTGTCGATCTCTAACCTCATTGCGCACGGATACTGATGTCTTTGACGGAACTTCTGCCCTGGTAAGGCTAGCTCTCTAGGGAGACGCCAGGTCTCCGTAGCAAATCACCCCGAAATTGCCCCAGGAAATGATGTTTTATCTTTTCTCTACTTTCTCCTCTAACTGACAAGAAACGGGAGATGCTGGCCGAGCCTCGTATGTACTCGTCGAGGGTATTCACAGGGTTATTTTATCTGAGACAAATGCTATTTGCTGTCTAACGTAGCAGGTATTCACCGTCCCTCAGTGGGCTGCTTGCGTCCGTTAATTTACCTTGGAGTATACTTCATCATTCTACTTTGTTTGTATAGAGTAAACTTTGCGTAACTTTGCAGACATAATCCTGCAGCATTATGAACTGATGCATGGGAGGGTGAAGCCCCTCCCGTTTCTCCAAGACATGATGGGAAACAAAACAAATTTACCATTCAGTACAAATCAAATAGCAGTCTTAATAACTTCACTACATTGACGTGGTCCTTGATAAACGAGTTCAAGCAGATTATTTAGAATAAACAACCATTACTCTGTACAAATTGTGATTTATTTGCAAACCACTGTTTAAGATTAACATTTATTGCTGCAGTGCATACACTGGTCCCCGGGAGTAAAGCTTGATAATGTTATGTGCATCCTTGATCATGATATTCATATAATTATACTACGTTGCCGTTGTGCAAACGTTATTTGACGTTGGATTGGAAATGTGGGTCAACAAAGCCAATTTTGAATTTTGTTATTTTTGCATAACGTATTTTACACACGCGTACCGTTGGAAGCTCAATGCTAATATTATGACAGCGGCCCGATTACAAATTTATTTAGCATTAAAATACTTCCTATGGATTTGCGAGAACGAACAATTTTGCACTGTGTTTACCATTATGAATGAAATGTGTAATGATTAAGCTAAATATAGCTTTTCAAACTTAAAATGTATTTTGTTTATGTTTTGCTGATTTGTTCATATTTCTACCAAGATATAATAGTCTTCAAACCAATACATTTAACAAGGGAAGACAAACTTATGATATGTTAAAAGACTCGTAATCACCTCAGTATGCGCATATTGTAACTGGTACAGCTGTTTGAGTGAATTGCATTATGATGCATAATGAATAACATATTTGCTCAAAAATATTCTGAATTATAATCTGCACCATCGTTTCAATTAGTCCTTACAAATTAACTGTATTGTTATTGAGCATTAACGAAAAAGCAGCTACAATCAGAAAACACAAATTGTATTGTCAGCAGCATAAACATGACAATGATTGTTACAATCAAAATCAAGTTCTGGTGGTTGTAAGTCACCAAGGATTCGAAACACGGTAATGGTTTGTGTGTCCTTGAGCAAGACACTTAACTATACAAGTCTATATTCACCCAATGGTGAAATAAATGTGACCCAGTGAGGGCAGAGATGGTTCTAGTGATTGAAATAGCTTAGTGCGTTATAAAGTTGACAGCACAGAGAGAGCTGTGTACTCCCAAGAGAGCCGAGTTGGTTTAGGAAATTGATAAATGAATTGGCCTAGTGACCTGAGGTAATAATGTACGAGGGCCATGAGCGTCACTGATGAGTAAAGAATTTGAGCGCCATAATACAAGTAGCCACTTTTAACAATACATGTGTGTATATGCTGGTCAGAGCGGTGAACTTAGTAAAAGGCAGTGACTTTGAATTGGTGATATACGCCCTTAACTCTACCGTACATTGAGCATACATAAAAAGGGCTATTTCATTTGCTTAATTGTTAAAAATGAAGCGTAAATTGAAAAACTTGAAAATAAATGTCGTCTCAGGAGAACAAAACTATTTCCGTGTGATTATTTTACTAATTATTCACATCAAATCTGTCCAGGACCTTTAACCCTACAGATAATTCCCGGTCACTTTTGTGAGAAATAACTGTTCCGAACTACCATGAAACCTATACGGGCGTTGCAACATGGCGTGCTTATAATTATAGCTACATACCGGGGACTTCAAATGGCCGCGTGTTAAACGCTAATGCTCTTAGTTGTTTGTTCGAGTCGTTTATAGCCGCTCGCAACAACATGCATTTGAATACGGAATGGTAACTCAAGATCGTTAACAATATTTATGAGTTCAAACAAAGCATCGAAACTTGAACCGAGGTCATACCCTGGAACCAAGACATTAGATGGAAAATCGGTGGTAAATATAACAGTGCACAAAGTAACCATCCGTACCGCTCAATCGATACGTTGGGAACGTTATCCGCTTTAGACGAGCTTATGCGTATGCATTCGTGATCAACAATATGACACTCCTTTTCGCCTGAAAACCCGCCATAAGATCCGTAACTGGATAAGCTCTGTATGCATATTATAACACTTCAGATATACCAGCCCCGGATGAAGAATGGGATTGCCCTGTAGTATGGTATTCAACAACAGAAAAGCCGAAGTGGATCCGACTCCCTGAATGCAAATAGTCTGCCTTGTATGTAAATCTGGATTCCCAACCCTACTGTGCTGCCTGATATCCATAAAGCATACCATATGCTTTTATTGAGTTATCAAATTTTCAAGACGACCCTTGCGGTGACCTATAAGAGTCTTGCCCACCCTTAGATTCCGAACATACGGGGAGGTGTGTGAATTGAAAAGATAAGTCCAACGTAGCTCGACGAGCAGCATCAACATCTAGACTTTTACTGAGACAGAACAGTCCAATGAAATTCCAAACAGTGCATTTTGTCAGACCTTGCGCTAGTCGGTAAAATGATATTCTAACTCCCGCCTCTCTTTCTCTATTTTCCCCATTTCATTTTTTCTTGAAAGAGCGGTTGCTACGGAGGTTTATTGACGCAATTGGCATAGAAGAGTTTGTCATCAACACACTTATTTACCCGAAAGTCGTCATTAACTACAAAACCCAACCACGGGAAAAACAGGTTCATCCGAAACGAAAACAACTGGCTTGACTTGGGAGCTTGTGCATCATGGCGAAAAAGCTTGTCACACAACTTTGAGCTTATCTCTCTTTCTACGAAATACGGACAAATCCTCAAAACGAGGAACTTATTAAACCTTGTTCAGAGATACTTCAAACCTGAAATGCGAGATATCTAAAAAGGTCAGTGAATCCGGGAGCCTGGTCATAAACAAGAAAGATAATATATTACACCCTTGAGTGACATCTTACTAATTGAGTGCTCCAGGCGATTAGCTCTAGTTTGCTTGTCTTGAAAGGCCACGCTGCATACATTTTGAACCAAAACAGTTCTCGACGAAATACTTGATATAAAACTGTAAAACCGCCACCTGAAAACTGATAAATCCATAAAGATAACGCATATTGTATTGTATTTCGTTGATGGTTTGACGTTGCAGGTTCGAGCTGCTACCCCATGACAAAAAAAAGGAATGATGAGCACAACTTAAATACGATAGAACAATATCGAAGTTGTTTTGATTAGAAATAATACAGGATTCAATTCAAAACAATTTGAAACAATTAACTGCACGGAGTATGTATTGTATCACATGTCAATGCATAAAGCACTATATAGCAAAGTATTAGGCACGATATGTGGAGATCATCGTTTTGAAACACAATGTTTTCACTTCTTTTTTTAAAGAATATAATTGGCCATACAAATATAGAACAAGTGAATACCCACATAGTACGTGCAATTTGCAGCCGGGTGTGAGTGTCTTTGTGTGTAATAAACATCCACTATAATGTGCTATGTCATGATGTTGTAGGGTTGCGTAATTGGTAAAATTTTCAGACAGAGTCGTTACGGTTTATTTGCCATGACACGCACGTTTGAATATGCAAAAAGTTGAGTCTCGGGCGTCGAAATATGAAGTGTGTATGAACAATGTTATGAAATGGTAAATGTCTGACAAAATGAGACTGGATTTACCACTAAGTTCTACAGAACGTATTACTGTTCGGAATCGACAAGTAATAAACGGTAATGATGTTTGGTATTGCATGGTGAAGAGAAACACAATAAACTATAAAACGTAGTAAACTTGCAAGAATTGTTTTTCAGGGAGAGTTGGCTCTGGAAAGAGCCGCTCTGGTCTCAATGTTTCGAACTGTATACTCCGCTCGTCTTCGGGGGAATAGCTTATTCAGAAAACGTTGCTTGTGTGTGCTGCTTCAGGTCTAGGGGAACCAACAGAATCGTGGATTACGAATATGGTATGTGAAGGTTTTACTTCTTATTAAAATTTAAATTACCAATCGGTAACTTGTTCAGCTATGCATTGGGGAAAAAGGGAGATAATCGGCCAACGACTTCAGAGTGATTAACATGGTACTACTCTACGTCCCCCACGGACCAGTCTAACATTAGCAATTAGATTCACGTGAAATTGAATTTTATCTGGAATACCACCCTTTCCTCCAAATCAAGTTTGGAGCAGTAAATCGCAGAGAAAAAAAGTTACCCCCTTTTATGAATAAATAAAACATTCTCATCCGGTCCTCTTGCTAAACCAAATCAGCAGCTTTACTTTCCGGAGTCTACCCGTTTATACCCTGGGTGATATATTGGGTCTTGGAGGGTGGTTTACCGCCGGGGAAACGATCGAGGGATCCCGTATTCTAGACTTGACACAGGGGGGTTGCGCGGACTATAAGAGAACTAGCAGGTTTTCCATATTTACATTCGTGATTATTTTAAGCGAGACTAATATAGTTAGCGCTGGCTGGAAAATCAATTACTTGAGTGCTGTTTGTAGGTCAATTCAATTACATTATTTGAGCAAGACTTCTTAAACAAACGGATTTGAACGAACATGCATCTCAGTATATTTGCTATAGGTGTTGTTATCTTGGAGACTGCGTGAATGTGGTTTAAAATGAAAACGTCGTATCCAGCAAAATGGGTCAGTGCAATTCACTGTGTGTTTATTACAACTTTGAGATGTTGTTGTCTGGATTGTTGCCCGTATACGGTTGTTGTCATAGTTAACACAAACAGTTCCTATGCACAAAATATGCTAATCTAGATACGCCACTTCAGAAAAGGCAAAGTATTGGAGATAAATGTGATTTGGTGCAATCTTGAAAAACGTTACGCGTCGAGTCCTGAATTTTGTGAACATGTTTACAACAACAAATGTTTACAACAACAACATATACAAAATGTATAAGCAATGCATATACAATAAAATAAAATACTGATATTTTGTACTAATATGGGTTTAAATGTATATGTTGTATAATTATTGTATGTACTTTTCGTTTTAAATATTGATACAGATATTGTTATTTATAATATTTTATGGAGGGAGATTTCCGTTCTTGTTTTGTCGGTGGGGGAGGGGGGGGGGGCAGCTCCGCCACATTGTGATTTGCAGACAGTTTGAAAATAGAATCGTAGAATACTGTGACGTCAACACTGCACGGAATTGAGTCGAAACTATGGGACACTAATATGAAATTAATTTCACTTCATCAGTTGACTTCATTTCATTTAAATTCATTTATTCTGGTCGTGCAGCCATGGACTCTCGGAAAAAAAGAAGGAAACACAATCAATCACTGCAATATCAAATAACCCAATTTAGAGAATAAAGAAATGTGGGAGAAAAAACCTAGAAAAATATTCCAGGAAAACCCATGCAGTCAGAGGGACTGGTAAGCCAGTCTACACAATAGCGTCCCGGTGTGATTCGAACTGGACAACTCTTCCATGGGAAAACAGCCTACTAAATAAAAGATGAACAAAAACAGATGAAAAAAGGGCAAGTACGGACTAGGTAAACTGTTTTGCCGTCATACAACGGGATGACTAGGTAAAACGAGGCCGAAATAGGACATCTCACCACATCCATTCATAAAAAAAGGCATAGGTGTTGTCTTTAAATCATTGGTTTTTGTTTAGAATTTTTTTTTTTTTTGAGGGACGCCTTGTTATATTCAATTGAAGGGCTGTGAGGTCTTATGGTGGAAGGCGTGAACAGATACCACTACCCAAGTACCCAAACTAAACCGATTATGCAATTACTATTTCAACTATGTGTTAATAAATATAAGTGCATTCCTTTAATTGGTGATTTAAGAATGCAAAACATTAACGTTAACATTAATCCGTAAAAAAAAGCATGTTCTGAAAAATAGGAAAAACTTTAAATAAAAAGTAAACTTGAGGGTACAACCATGGGCATGTGAGAACAGCCGATTTGGTTAGAATATATGTTCGACAAGAGCCCATTCAAGTGCCTGCAACTCATACTGACATTTCCAGACGTTGTTTCAACTATGATATTTCGAATGTTATTACAAGCAGGTCGCCATACTCTCATAAGTCAAGCAAACAGTGTTTTAGCATGTACCTAAAGACACCGGACACTATTGATAATTGTCAAAGACCAGTCTTCTCACTTCGTGTATCTCAAAATATGCAAAGAATAACAAACCTGTTAAAATTTGAGCTCGATTGGACGTCTAGGTAGCGAGAAAATAACGAAAGAAAAAACACCCTTGTCACACGAAGTTGTGTGCTTTCAGATGCATGATTTCGGAACCTCAAAACATAACTATGGGGTCTAGAAATCAAATTCGTTGAAAATTACCTCTTTCTCGAAAACCACGTTACTTCAGAGGGAGCCGTTTCTTTAAATTTTGTATACTATCAACAGCTCTTCACTACTCGTTACCAAGTAAGTTTGTATGCTAAAAATTATCTTGAGTAGTTACCAATAGTGTCCAGTGCCTTTAAGGTGACAGTTTGGACATTAAGGAACACCGGATGCATTAGCGACAGCAACCGAACTCCGTCGCGTGACGCTCTTGGACAGGCAAGCCGGCATGTAGAAGTTCTTGAGACGGTTCGCTTTACCAATGGTGTAATGATTTCACAATCAATATTATACGTCAACTGGATCTGCAAGCTAATTGTATGCATAGAAGTAACCTGCTGTAAGGTTTCAGTGCAAATATTAAAACGGTAACTTCTTTTGGATTCGATATAATTTCCGGTGCTGTTAAAATAGACAAGATAATTTGCCCGATTGATTCTGAGTAGCTTTGAACGATGTAATTGCAATACAAACACACAATGCAATGTGTGGTTTTTATATTATGTGCATGCCTCTTCATAGAGTGTTGAGCCCACTTCTATTACTCAATGTTCTACAAGATTACGCCATTACAGGTAAACGGTTTATAATCAAAATACTCTTTATTGTCCTTTGAAATATGCGTAGGCTTCAAGTAGGCAGCTCTTTGGCAATGCGTCAACACAAGATTGCCAAGCCAGTGATATTGAATGACATTCGTTAAGTAGTTTATGAATTCCTACCGCACCACAGTAAGTGCGTGGTTAACGCGACTTTATTTCATTTACGTGTTCCCATATGACTTGATATCGATTGCTCTCCATAAATAATCCATCTATATCATCAATAGATTAGTGACTTGGTCAAACATTACGACAGGAGTGGGTATCATTTTCGACCGCCTATACGTTACTCTAGTATAGGACCGTGGTGGCAAAATCCGAATAACGCATGATTTTGGTGTTGCATCTAAATGTCACACTTTTACACACACTTCAAGTGCGTGTGCAACCCTGCAGAAACAATGGTCAAAACACCCACCCACCAATGTCAGTTTTAATCTTCTTTTAGTTTGATGAACCAGCAGACGAGCAAACGAAAGAGTCAGTTATTTGATCAACATATTGAGGTCCCAGAGGATCCGCCCACACCTATGCAGGGATGTTGCCACGCAGGTAATCACATAATACAAACGGTGCTGGACGATTGCACTTTTGTGTATTTGATGCACCTATATGCGATTTCTGGTAGAATGGCAACTGTGGTGCAAAGACGAAACATACCACGTCAACGGTTGACGGTGTTTGTGGATGTGAAGTTTTTGTGGTTTGTTTGTTTAAGTTGATGCGGTTGCTACGTATTTTTTTGTTAAGTACTTCAGTTGTTATTATTTAACGATTTGAGGTTAAATAAAGACGAGCAATAGTAAAGTGGGCTCGAATCAACGACCTCCGGATTAACGTGCCGGTGCTCTACCATTAATTGCGAAATCTAGCCTTATGTTTGTGTTTTCCCTATTATGTAAATGTTTGTTTGATTTGTGTAGAGATTATTTGTCTCATCATAGTCACCCAATTATTATTTATTTTTTTCATGGGTAGGAATGCACTTCGGTAATTATGAGAGCCTTTGGAATTCGCAGTAGATATTAGTATTCATGAACAACGATACGTTCACAATAACAAAAAAAAACTAGCCTTATGTTTGTGTTTTCCCTATTATGTAAACATTTGTTTGATTTGTGTAGAGATTATTTGTCTCATCATAGTCACCCAATTATTATTTATTTTTTTCATGGGTAGGAATGCACTTCGGTAATTATGAGAGCCTTTGGAATTCGCAGTAGATATTAGTATTCATGAACAACGATACGTTCACAATGAAGATAATTAACTTTATCAATACTAGAGAGTTGACCTTTATGTGTTGCTTCGAAAAAGGCTCTTGGTTCATCACGGGAGGCAGTATTAAGTTTTGTGATATACTCGCCAGAATAATCAACTCACGACTTGTATTGCGTTGTTACGCTGCCAATACTGTATTTTGCCTCATTGTATTTTATTTTTTCATTTTTTTGTTATGTTTTTATATTAGTATATAGACTAAGGTATTAAATTGTGCTACCAATACATCGTCTTTCATTTTTTATTTAAATTATGTTATTGTTAATTATGTTATTGCTGTTGTCTGATTTTATATATTATTTACTTTCAGTCTTATTTTTATGTTGTATGTTTTTACTATTAAGTTGTCGTGAACTGTTAATTGTGCTCCACGCATACGCTCAATTGAAATGTTTTATTTTATTTTTTATTTTACATTTGTGTTGCTATGTTTATTATTATGTTATGTTCTTTGTATATATATATATATATATTATTAATATATCGTTTTTGTATATAAAAATAGACGGGGTAATATCTGTAAAAAATCTTAATAATTGTTTAATTAATTAAATAAAATCTTTGTAATAACTAGAATGTCAGTCATTGCACTTTTTTTATATCATTCTCTGGCGCCTTTTTTACGCTGCCTACTCGAAATGTAATAATCAACCTTAACAATTCGTGTAGTGATATTTCCCGGGATTGAAATTAAAATGTTCCTCTTAATTACAGATGATAAACCACTTTCCATATCTGTCCTCACGTTAATTGTTTAAAAGCGCACATTAAATATCTGAAGAGGAAAACATAACAGCAACATTAAATCATGACGCCGTGTGATAGATAATCTAATGTCACCCACTCATTATAATATTATTTCCATCGTCTATTCCGCGAATAATTCAATCTGTTGTGTACTGGAAATACTGCTTTTCAATAAAATTGAAATACAATATCACCGGGATCACTGAGTACTTGCTTATTCACGTGCCATCTAGCGCACTCTGGCTTTACGATCGAAGCCACTTTTATGCCGTTACAATAGAAATAAGTCCCGTATACGCCTGGCCAACAATCCGCTAAAGAAGCTACTCTTCGGAAGTGTGTGAAACTGATAGTTTCTACGTGAACCAGTCCTTTGAAATCATCTGCACTTTTTTTTCCGAAAAACACCTCCGCCCTGATATTTTGTAACAGATCAAAATACGGGGTGGGGGATGTTTTCAGCGTCACGCTTTGGATCGCTCTGGAGGGAAATGCCTGTTTTGAGGCAAATCTCCACCTGAATCGTGACGGGAAAGTCAATAACATTCAAGGTGACGTACTTGATGACACAACAATTCGTCATCGAAAGTATAGTTTGGAAATCGTATTATAGCGTTGACAACATATTCAGGGTTAAGTCGCTGCCGTAGATAAAAGCCGATAGCCGATGAACCTCGTAAGTGTGGCCGTCAAATATACATCAAGTATTTTTGATAATCGTGGTATGCTGTATTGTTGTAAGCATTGTACTCAGCAACAGTGAATCATGTTTGTGAGTCCCTTTAAAGTTAAACTGCTTCTTCTGAAGTGGTGGACAACGGATTGTTGCATGACCAGCCCCTGGTTCAACGCTCAGCTGGTTTAAATGCAATGGACACTATTGTTGATAAACTCAAACTAACTGTTAGCAAAAACAAAAATACTTCGTAACAAGCAATGGAAAGTTATTGTTAGTATAATACACTGCGATAAACGGCTCTCTCTGAAGTAACTTAGGTTTTGAGAGTGAGGGTATTTTTTACTCACACACAATTAAAAGACTTCAGCCCTGAAGCCTTAATTGTGCATCTGAAAGCTCACACATTTGTTCAACAAGAGTATTTTTCGGTCATTTATCTCTCAAAATTGTGTTAGTTATTATTTTATGCAAAATCTATGCCTGGGTACATCGGGTAAGAATACTGGTCTATGATAAACACAAAATGTGCCCAGTACCTTTATTACAATTAAACATCTAAACATTGATTGTCAATATTCACTGCAGTGTTTTAAAAGGCAACTCATGTAACATTTATAATAACCGTCTCATGTGGGAGCTCTTCCATGTTATAGCACAAAGGGAAGAGTACTTCCAACAATGTTTCCTTGCTAACCATTACCATATCGACCATTATTTTCAAGCATCGGAATGGCCGGCGCAAAGACGTTCAACTTGATTTCTGCCGCTCTTTCCAGTCAGTGGCACTACACAATATCGTTGTGAGTGAAGTTGTATGCAAAGACAGGGTATATCACCCCACAGGGCCCCAAAGCTGAATACAAATAAAATGTCACATTTTGGACAATGTGCAGTGACTAATTTGACCTTTACTTTGTGTTTGTTTCGCCTACTTTGACTTGTTGATAATACACGCGCAGTTTTCGCCTTTCCCCCCATTTCCCAGATATTGAATTTTATATTCTGAACACGCACACAGTATTGGTTGATGAAATAATCTGGCGACCATGCCAGGCTAGGGTGGCATGGGAAATCAATGTTGTAACCAGCCTCCTGCATCTGTGGGACTTTCTAGTTTCTTCTGCTTTGGCTTTATACGCTTCGGGCTAGAATGGAAACAAAACGGAACCAACAGGTCAGGCCCAACCACTGGTTAGTTACTTGGAGAATATTACTGCAGATGTTTTAGCATGGGGTGCAGCATTCACCAAACGCACCCAGTGGACCTATAATTCCTTCTCAATGATGTAAATCAAGTAAACCATTTGCGAACCAAAACGTATTACCATGGTCTCCCATGAACGTTGATTTAATAACAAATGCAGGGATTTAACCCATCCTACGGTAATAAATTGGTCAATTATATAATTAAGATGGTCTTGTCAAAAACAAAGATGGTGATGCTCCAATCCGTAGCTTGAATCGTCTTAACCTGGTCAAGATACTGCACATTACGTTTCTACAATCATTGTTGTCGCACTGTGTTAATATTGGGAATATTAAGACCGTTTTGAATTAGCAACAACAAGTTGCTTTAGTTTTTGTCGATTCATGAATGAATTTCGGTGTCATTTCATCATACTGGTGCCATGGCTCTTTTTTTTTTTTTTTCTTTTTTTTTTCTTTTTTTTGTCAAATGCGGGTGTGTAACGGAATGTTGCCGAAATGAAGCACGCGAAATGAGGCATGCATGTTTACAGGACAATGTGATGAACATTGTAACGACATAAGTACCGATAACTACAAGACTGCTATGAACATAGGCAGACATAAGCATTATTATTGAAAACATAAACGACACATACTTAAAAAGCGTGCATATCCATATGTTGATATCATGTTGCATTCTGTGCAGCAAATCAACCTCTCTTAACGACCAGAACGCAGCACATTAAACGTTAAGCCCGGTCCATACTTCTAGCGAATGTGATACGAATGTTGACGTCACAACCCCGTTTTTGCTGCGAAAGTGTCCCAGGAATTCAGCACATTTCAATTGTTGCGAATTGGTGACGTCACCATTGGTATCGCATTCGCATCCACATGAAGTATGAACCGGTTTTATTCATGGTGAATGAGGCGAGGAGGAAGGCCTGAAGCCGAAACCGAACAAGCGTCTCACAAATTCACTTCATAAGTTGCAAGTGGGAATCTTGTTTGTCACTAATACTGTCATCGGTCAAATCCAAATGATGTCATATTTACTACCTTGAAGAGACCCGGAACAAAACATAAGATTAAAAACAAAGGGTTTCACTAAGGGAATTTTAAAGACAGGGATGCTCAACATGTTTCATAAATGCAATGGGAGGTTCTTAACTACAGCGTCCAAGGAAATAACAAAACAAGTATCCACTGGGATGCAACACATTGAATGGGTAAACCCGTACTTACACAATCTGTAGCGTACGTATATTAGTATACAACTACTTGCAAACCAAGAACGGAAAAAGGTTTGTCGCGGGGTTCACCCGAGGGGGGGGGGGGGGGGGGGGGAACAAATACTGTTATCTCTAGAATTCGATCGTCCTCCGAACGCTCCATCGATTTTGCTGATGCAGAGTTCAGTTTGACCATGATTTATATACATACAATGGAGAACGTTGATTGTTATTGACTTAGTTTCTCTTTCACTTTGACCGGGGATTATTAAGGCACAAAATAAAGGTCGGAATGCTTTATTTGTGTCAGCCTAACCTTAAATATAAAATGTTGCAATCTTTTACAAGAACTAAGGACGCGTTATTCTTTATCAATCACATCTTCCGCAAATCCGATTTGATGCGCCTTCCAAAATAAACACACACTTTTGAGTAAGTGGATAATGTTTCCGTTCTTTTTTCTTTCCTCGACCTTTTCGTTGTCCTCCTCAATTCGTCAAATTACTCTCCGGGTACTTGTGAATGGCATGTAACAATAATACATTTAGTAGTTTATAGCGCGCATATCCATCATTCAGAGACGCCCGGGCGCTTTAAAGGTGTTTTCTTGCAAGGGTGGGACTACGTATGAATTATAATGGGAATTGTGATCTGACCTTACGCTATATGCTGTCGATCAAACCAGGAACATCGGGGCGAACCGCTTCTCTTTTCAACAAGCGCACTGGGTTATTTTACTTGTGATACACGGCACACGGGACCAACGGTTATACGTTCCATCCGAAGGACGAAGCATCTTGGCTTACGTGTCTTAGCATGGAGTGCATCATTCGCCAAACGCACCCGCACTCTGCTGATCAGAAACGCCGGAGTTGGAACCGGTGATTTGAACCACTAAGCAGAGACACGCTACTTGTAGGATGCACAAAGTTATGTACATTTATTTGAAAGACAACAGTAACGGAAAGACAATGTTAAAGAAATAAATGCCTCCGCCCTGCCCCATTTAAACAATGTTAATTTTAAATTAAAAGAGTTTAACGATACAATTTAAAAGCTTTGATGTGGTTAATTCATGGTATTTCAAACAACGTTCTGCTGACAAAGCAAGCAATGTTTCTTAGTCTTAGATATACAGATCATCTTATAATGTGTAATAGGCGTAACTCTATGGCTGAAAGGGGGATCCTTGAAGAAACAGAATGCAAGGGAAAGTACAAATGTGGCCCCTAAATTGTTATCAAAACTTCTTTGCGTGCTGGAAACAAAATACAACGGTAAGTACAGCTTTAAATGATTACAAAAGATAAAACAAGATGATAAGCCATTCTTTCCCCCTTTAATTGCTATCCTAATTTCGTTGCAAACTGAAACCAATTTGAAAGCAAATGAACATTTCCTCCATTGGTAATCATTGCAAATCACACACTTCAGTATCATGGCAAACCTTTCACTACCATCAAACTCATTATTTCCCTAATGAAATGTAAATCGGTGTTCTCAAATTTCAAATTGTGCTTGTCATCTTCTAAATATGCTAGATCAAGAGAAGTACTTCATTGCCCGAACAAAACATGCTGAGTGGATAGTCAAAGTAAAATCAAGAATCAATATTGCCAAACAAGAAAAGGTAAAGGACCATATGTTCTTAAAGAACTGCATTTTCTTCAAGTAACTCGATAAATTAGTGCCACTCAATGTAAATTTCAATCACAGTTTACGTTGAGTCTATAATTTGCGCACATAAATCCCTTTGCCCTAGATAAAGAAATGACCTACCAATCCAGACTGCCACGTTGACTATGATGGCCCTAGTCGTCGTTCTAGTTTTTCTTGATTTGACAGCGTGAACGATAAGGAGATACCTGTCTATTGACATCGCTGTCAGGGTACAGCATGTTGCCTGGACCGCTACCTGTTACAAAACGAAAAAGCAATAATCAAAAGACGGACATTGACTTGACATTCATCACGGTTTGGTTTTAAGATCCCCCAGGGACCAAACTATTGATGCTGACCGAAACAATATGTTAACATAACGTGAAGTTGTGGCTTTAATTGTTGCATGTGTCTTGTTAGCACTCTTGTAAACGCGCTAAATTAAGCCACTGCCAGCCAAACAAAAACTTGATACAGCGCCTTGAGCGTTTTTTAGGTGGACTTTGGCGCCATATAAGTTTTCGTTATTATTTCGTTATTATATTTAACACGTTGTGTTATTGGTTAGAACTACAAAGTCCATGGTCTGTGTTATGTGTCCCAGGGTAGCCTGAACCTGTAGCCTGACACACACTACAAAAACATGGGTTTTAATTGATTAATTGTTTCTCCATGATATATACATGTGACAACATCAACCTGGTGTTGTTTATCCACATTACTCCATCGTTGGTGAAATTAACACCGTGTCGGTGTTGTCCCATATACCAGTATAATCAATTTAACACGACCCCAGTTTTTGCAGTGCAGATTGCGGTCAAACTGACCAAAACGTGAAAATGGAGGCTTTAAGATGTCCTCCCTTCGTTGTTATCCGCCATTTGAAGTAACGTGTAAAAAGACACACCCAAAAACACACCATCAACGAGTATACAATGACAAGGACATGATACTATTTCAAAACAATGAACCATGACATATTATTTTCAGAGTGACAACCGCAGCTGAAATTGGAGATGAACAGGCTTTGAATTACTATGCATCCCTTGAAACTATAAAATGTCAAAGTCAAATCAAACGCAAGTAGGACGGCAACATAATACAAAAAGACGAACAGTGTCGGCTTTGTGTAAATTATATTTTGATCTGCAACAACAATCCTTTCCCTTTATTTTCTTTCACTTTCAAAGTGGAAAAAGTTTCAAGTTTTCTTTATTTGCAATTACTTATCATATTAAAGAGAGTCGCATCCGTGCCTAACCAATAAGTGTTCCAATCAAACTTCAAGACCCGGGCGTGCGTCGACTTCACATTTCTTCATTTACTCCAAAATAATGCGCGTGCATATTTGCCGAAATGTTATGCTCATTTTAACTCAAAGTCAAGCACGATTTACTACCCGTTAAAATGCATATTCCCCGTTATTGTGATACTCTTTGGTCCCTTGGGACTACAACAATCAATAAAATTGTATTGTTGTAGCAAAATGTTTGTTTTGACAATGGCCAATGATTCGCTTGAGTTCCAATCGACCACAATAAGTCTGCCTAGCGAAGTCACTTCAGTCGCTCGTTTAAAGGGACACTGTTGCCTTGCATCGGGCGAAATGGTCTTCGATGGAGGTCAAAAAGTGAAGTAAAATATAACGATCCACACAGTTATGCCGCGAAAATCAGTGGTTTTTATGATGCGAACTAACACGGTCGGCCATTTTGTAGAGTCGACAACTTGACTCCACATTTTTTTATGCCGTGTTAGTTCACGTTTATCGACGTGTGAACACTACAACATCCCAAAACTGGTGCTAAACAAAATGAAACGATAGTTGAGAGTTTATATTTGACCGCGCTTCTTCGAATGCCACGATGAGTGAGCCTGTGGGCATACATAAAGTTAAATCAGCAAAACGAATCAACAAATTAACGCTTCCCTTTGCTACTATTTTGACACGAATTTCCTGAAGAAGTCACAGGTAAAATCCAGAAAAATACTTGACAACCATGCGAAGTCGTGTCCATCCAAATTTTGAAAAAAATCACTCTATGCAATGCCCAATTAGATCAAGAAGAAAAAAAAGTTCCGGAAAAAGCGAGTAGTAACATCGAGGAATGTTCCTGATCCCCTCCGGGACGGAACCGTACTTGATGAGATGCGCACGTGCCTTCAACGAGGTGCTGCCAGTAAAGGGCATGACGTTAAACTCAGCGTTAAGGTAAAGAAGTTGTTGGTCACGTAGCGTTCTTGAGTGGCGGCAATAATGCAAAATTTGACTCTTAAGCGCCAGTCTTCCCGAAAGGACAAGATGTGGGGATATCAAGGTTCCATAATAACCAAATATGTATTTTGCAAGGATAGTGTTCGAAGTGGCGGTGTACCGCATATCAATTTCTGGTTTGTTTCGGATCGATTCAAGACAAGGAACACCGACCGTACGAGCTACCATTACCAATCAAATGAATCCATTTCATGTTCGTTTATTCGTTTTGAGCAAACAAATTATCGATGTGGTTCGCCACTAGTGGATAATAGTGTGTATGCAGGAGCGCGGTGGGTATCTTTAAAGAGACTCCGAGGTACAGTGACACAGCATCTAAGAAGTCGTCGCTGGGGTTTATGTACTTTATGAAACAATTATAAAGCCCTTGAGAAGGTGTTTAATTCAACTCAACGAAGACGTACACAGGAACAAAGGGGAAGGACAAAAATGGCAAAATTGTGTGTTTACTTTCCATAAATAAATAACGTCACAGTGCGCAATGCGGTGAACGCAAAACATGACCGTGTAGTGTTCCTGCTAACCTGTGAAATACGCTACCTCCTTAGTAAATTTGTCAGCTACAGTAAGCACGAGAAGTTGCCTACCATTAGGCAGTGCTATGAAACTGGGTTTAGAAGTTCGAATAGATAAACGTGGCAGTGGGTCATTCTGTCTTTGGTTTATTATAAAAACATTCTTCAACCACTTTTCATTTCAAAATTTAAAACGCACTCAGCTTTGCCTTTGAACCACTCGCCGAGTAGACGTAGAGCTATTTTAATCTAAGGGAGTGGATCAAGAGCAGATAACAGAAAACAGTGTTAGCAAGGTGAAAACCGCTATAACCTGGTCCGCGAATAAGACCCAGAATAAAAAGCAGAATTAAATTGTTTATTAAACAGGACTTCATCCCAACTGGCCCCGTCTTGATTAGACCAAAATTCCCTCAACCATCTCCATGAGAGATGTAGAGCCCACTTCCAGCAAGAGTCGTAGATGTATGGGGCAATTTTTGATATATTCTGATTAGATTTTTGCATGGAGGAAGCCTCTCGTCTTTATCTCAAATTGATATCGTCTAGCTCTTAGGTCTGGTAATCTCCATCATCTTTGTTTAACTCGCCCTCTCTCCCTCTCTCTCGCTACGAGCTAGGGGGAATTTTCGTCCAACAAGCCGGTTGAATTATACTCTTTACTGCTCAGAACTATACTTTCATTAACGTGCCCCATTTAGGTAGTCTGAACCCGCCCCGGGAAATCAAAAACAACTTCACAGTAAACGACAGCATTACACAAAAGGAGGCATACTTTTCCTTTCTGTCCCCTGTCCTATACAAAATAGGGGCCCGTCGGCCCGATGGAAATTGAAGTGAAAGGCGAGCAAACTAAAGAAAACACCATAACAAAAAGCTAACTCTACAGCGGAACGCATGGGCCGGCCTACTTAATTCGATGTTGCCGAGGTGCGAAAAGGCGAGTGCACGTCAAATTACCAATAACAGATTAGTACGCGACTAAATAATAAGAGTATGGGAGTTAGACAAAAACAAAATAGTAAACCTTCAACTGCTGCGTATGTATTTTAATATTAAAAACTTGCTTTGTGTGAGGTACGGCAGCTTTGCATAGTATCATAATGCATTGTTTTTAAACGTTTCACTTTGAAGTTATGCGGTTACGGAACAAGGGTTATCACTGTTTATCCACCAAAATAGAGAAGCTACATCGTAAAAAAGTTGCCCATAGTATGGTGCATTCCAATTACAGACGTGTTTTCCTGCGTGGGCATTACCACTCCAGATTGTCAGCAATATGATCTCGAAAACGCTACCACCGTTTGGAACTAAATGTTCACCGGTTGGGACAAAACTGCGGCTGAAAAACCAAAAATTTGTTATATTTGGAGCCCTCTGTAATTGAAAAGGGGAGCAAATTAGTGTTAGCCTCGCAGTAGGGAAAACATTAGCAGCTGTGAAATAAAATAGCTCGAGAGGCTGAATGATGTTAAGTTAACGCTGAACTATTAACTATACACTTGTATGAGTAGACATGAAGGGCTGTGGACACTTTTGGTAATGTTTTATCCCAAAATTTGTATTAGCATAGTAACGTACTCGGTAACGAGAACAGGGGAGCCGTTGACAGTGTGCAGTGTTAGGAACGACTCCCACAGGAGTAAACGCAGCTTTTGAGAGAGGGGTAATTTCCCACTAAAATATTTGAGTCTGAAAAAAGACTTCAGGCCTGCAAGCCCTATTTCGGCATTTGATTTCCGGAAATTTACTTCGCGGTAGTAAAATATAAAGCAAGACAAGGTCTCAAAAGAACATGATCTACCCAGCAAGTAGATACACACATGGTAAGCCGCAAACCTAATATACATACATCTATAATACAGCTTTTTCATTTTTCATCTGTTACCTCCCTCTGACATTTTCAAAAGAGAAACCTATTACAAATGTTACTCATTTTTATTTTTTTACAATAACCGCTCTGTCCCCTCTTAAGATGCAAAGCATGGTTGTGCGTGACTAGTAAACGAGCCATTATAGTCAAGATAACCTCAATCTAATCAGGTTGAGATCATTATAAAGGGCCTGATCAATAAGTCGGGGTCACTCACATCAACCAGCCATCTTAATGTAGCAGTCATTACCAAATCAGCAGCAGTAGAGTACAAATTTGAGAACTGGGACAAAACTGCGGCTGAAAAACCAAAAATAGTCGCTCACTTCATTAACGTGTGCGTCTCTTTATCCATCTCATCAATTGAAATGAATGCATGCGGCTGTGTGGGATGTAGCAACCGCCATACGTTTATTTCAGACCTTTTAATGCAGCTCTGAATATCTTTCAATAAAGCTAATGGATTTTTCTTCTTTCGATTCTTCTCTTTAAATTTAATATCTGGTGGTTTTGATTGAAATTGGGTACAAAATGGAGTTATTCCTTTTGTTAGATGATGGCATTCATCACGGGCATGGCTGCTATTAATAACTAGCAACCCAATAACTTTATAACCGGTCTGTATTGTTGTACACAGCCTTTGTAACTCCCTCACATGACTGTGCACAGCGATGCGGGCTTTAATTTTATTCAACACAAATACTTGCACACTCCAGAGTGCCAACCGTGGGCTTAAGAACCGGGGACCCTTCTGGCGATGTAACCTTTGAAAAAACATCCGCGGTGTACGAAGCAGAAATTTATAACACGAGAGCATATATAATCTTCTTCTACGGTCCGTTGTCAGAATATCATATGTTCACGTAGCGATGAAAGGGGCTTTCTTTTATATCAAAGCACACGAGACGGTATAACACGGGTCTTCGTTTTACACCCCTACACGAAATAGATTGCTCGCCGTCGGTTATTTTGCGTAGGGCTTTTCCGTAATATTACATTTGGCTTCTGAGCTACCGCCTGATCAATTAAAACAACAGCGGCTCACGCGGGTGTCGCTAGGTTTTCGCTCTCACTCTCTCCCAAGGTAAAACCGTTTTTTAGTGTTTCTTTCCCTGCGACGACGACAGGAGAAGCATCGGTGCGGGGATAACATTTCATTACTTTTTAGGGGAGGAGAGGTTTTAAAGAAAAGTGTCCGCTGGTGTGAACTAAAATGCTGTTGTGATTTGAGCGTCTGTTAGAGTGTAATACAATAAACCTTGAATGGGTTAAATCGGAGGCATTGATGTACAAATGCACGGCTCTGTCTAAGTGCAGTTTCTCAACGCATTATCACACGAAGTTTATATCTGGGTTGTGAACTGGATGTCGCAGTTTCCCTGCTTCGGCTTTCAATCAAGTGGCATGGGAGGCGACCCTGGTGGGTGGGTTTGACACCCCCTTCCCCTTTAACAGGCAGGGGTTATAACTGGTGTCATGCTTCAGTTGTTTGAACATTTCCTCTCACGTAACATGAAACCCGTACTGGGTATTCTGACACGTTGTTGAATTAAAGGTTTCCTGCCCCCATTTATGTCTTCATTGAACATGTTTGCTTTGTTTGCATCCTTAATACTCTCCGTCAGTGACAAAGCATACACACAACCATTTTATCAAACACAAAGACACGATTGTTAAACCGTAAGGCCGGTGAACATTACGTCATATTCGAGTTTGCATTTCGTCGCTCATATCAAGAACTGACCTAACTGACAAAAATCACACGTTTTTTTTTTTTTTTTTAATATTGATTTACTAAATACCAGTTTAATTGTCAGGAAGCTCTGCGACATATTACATAATAGTTTCTGTGATTAAGATATAAAGTATAACCGACGTGTCACTTTATTTGCCATTATGTAATTTCACAAAATGATATAACATACGCCACTTTACCAATGATATACTATGCGCTACAGTGCTTATGTGACATTTGCGTTTGCAACAAGATTATGGAGCAGACTTACGACTATAGCGTAACTGGAGATTAACTATGACACTATCCAAAGGAAAGGCTTCTTGTTAAAGTTGATTGTTGACAATATAAAAGTCACGCACTACGTGAAAGCCTGAGGGCCTGTACATATTCCTGTTTTCAATTTTGCCGCATATAACATAAATTCCGATCCTTGCCGCACGGCATGTTTTTTTTGCAATGTGTGTCTAAAATGTCAAATATCACGAAGCGTCATGTTTTTCTCAAAAAGAATTGAACATAATTGGAAGGGAATGTAATTTATCAATTCTTGAATTTTGGTGCAGTCTTTATTCTTATTTCGTATGTAGCGAGAACAGCTTACGCCACACACATAATGTCAAAAAAAAATTGAACAGGATAGGGAACCTACCCCAAAATAAATTCATACGTATACTGTGGTTTAGTTTATTTATCGTTGCGGCAAATTTTTAACTGTTGTTGTTTGTTCTTCTATTCATTCCCCCGTTTTGCCGTGTTTTACTTTCTGTTTTAATTTTGCGCTTTCTCTGTTTTTGCCGGTGCAGTTTTCGTCGCTGTTAGTGCTGGCAATGGCGATGCTTTTGCCAATGCGTTTGCACTCGCGGATGCCGTTATCGCTGCCGTTTTAGCATTTTTGCCTTTTTAGCGTCGTTGTTGCAGTAACCGTTGTCAGCGTCGTCCTTATCGTTGCTGATGTCATGGCCGTTGCAGATGTCGTCATTGTTGGATTGGCGTTGGCGTTGGCGTTGGCGTTGGCGTTGCCGATGCAGTCATATTCGAAGTAGTGGGGTTGCAGTTGCCGTTACCGTTGTGTTAACCATTGCGATGGCATTGGCTGAGGTGTTGTCAGTGTCGATGTCGTTGCAGTTGCCGATGCCGTTATCTTTACGGATGTCATAGCCGGTGCTTCCGTCGCCGTTGTCGTCACCACTCCTGGGCGTTGACGTTGACGTTGCAGTTGTATTCGAACTTACCGTTGCCTTTACCATCGTCAATGCAATGGCGTCGGCGTTGCATTTGTCGTCGCCATTGGCGTTGCCGTTGTCATTATTGATGCCAATAGTCGCCGTTGCCGTTGCGTTTGCGATAGAGTTGGCATCGGCGTTGGTATATGCGTTGGCGTTGGCGTTGGCGTTAACGTTGTTTAGGGTAATGCTATCCGTTGCTGCTTTCTTTGTCAACAATGTCACCTTTATGTCTGTGTCTTTTTGTTTCATTTTGTAAATCACTCTGTAGAGTGCTTCCCTTTACATGCACATGGAATGTTGTTGGCAGACGAAGTACGTGGCCTTGGATAACTCTTTCGTATGTCATGTCAGCTGGAAGTTGTGAACACCGAGATTTAATTTCACAGGCGACCAAAACGGAGAAGTTAGATGTTCCATGATTTAACTTAGTTAAAATTGCACATACCTTATATACTCCAAGTCACCCCGTGTGCCACTCAATCAATAATTCAATAAAAGTGTGTTCTACGATGCAGTAGATTTTTGCTTTTAATGCGTTTCTATTTTTCTTAAGAAATATGTGATTTAATTTGGAAATAGGTCCCAAATATGCAACATGATCGGGCTTTACTGTTAACCGTGGAGGGGAAAAAAAACCGTAATGCGGGGATGTTGAACAAACGTCAAAAGGAAATAAGCTTGTATTATGTTAATTTCATATCAAAGTTGTGGAATGAGATAAAAGTGAAATTTGTCCGAAAACATAAACATATCTCTCAACAAATGTGGCTTGCGAAATGTGGAGTAGGGCCTGTTATGATGAAAGGTTCTCCTTTAAGTTCCATTCCGTGCTTAATCTTGCAATTCTGGTCGGAGGATTCCCATTTTAGAGGGCAGCTCGATAAAGAAGAGAAGTGAGAGGTGCTTCGAGAAGGGGGGTATTAACCCACAATAAATCCTACCTTCGCGATGCGATTTATCGGGGGACAATTTGCAGGTTCGCAAAAATGGATGCATTTCATCTGGGCTTTTGTAACTGTATCAAATTTCCTCCGGTGTGGAGACATCATCATGCTAGATCTTGCCCATAATGGAAGGTTTCAGGCCAATTTGTGAAGGGATAAGGAGCGTAGCGTAAAGCCTAGGACAGGTCAACTCAGCCAAAGTAGCTTCACTGTTCAAAGTTTTAGTTGACAGTAACTCTGCATTGTTATATCGCATATGTCTCTAATAATGGTCATGCTATTTAAAATGGAACAACCCCGCACTCTCGAATAGACAAATGGCAAAATACTTTAGTTTCGACATGTCAATCCGAACAGCCTTGTGAATCCGAATAACAATGTATTGGCACTATTGGCACACAAACTGAACAATGGGGATGTTTTCTGGGTTTTAATTGAAGGCAAGTGAGAACTGAAAATCCTCTCAATAAACGTATCAATCCCCAGAACTCAACTCGGTTAGCAAACATGATAAGTGGTATTTGAAGATTGGTATGTTGTTGAAATTAAGGATTTACTACAAATCCTTTCGGGTATAGCCAATACAACCATAATATTCAATTTATGATACGGGAGTGTTGACTTTGAAAAAAGCCGATGTGGTTTCGACGTTTAGAACAGTGTACTCTGTTCGTCTTTAGAGTTTAATTGTATGTGTTTAGAGTTAAATAGGTTGCTCGAAAATCGCAAAATAGTTAGCATATAGGAAATAAATGGAGTGTTGGAGACATCAACTAAGCAAGTTGTATGTTACTGCTCTTTAGTCATTTGATACAGGTTGTATACGACATGCATAATATACACTTAGCCTATCTGTGTCGACCTAGATATTACTTCTTCGTGAAACCTCTTATTTCCAAATACACTGCACTTAAAACCTCATGGTGCACTATCTTCAATTAAATGGCTATAATAAAGTATTTCGCCTCGAAGAGTTATATCTCCATGAACAGACACACACACACACACACGTATCAACTCTTTCGCATAGACCCTTCAGATGACAGAAAATAATCATATAATAATAATATCTGAGTAGATGTGTAAAGCTTAATTGAGTGCTGCGCTAGACACTCTACATTTTCATTTGCTGGGCAATCTGTGCTAAGGCGGTGTTAGAAGCAAACGGCTGATAGAGGCATTGGGCACGTTTGGTAATTGTAGTTTTATTTTTATTTTTTTTTTTCGCACACTGATGTAGGCCTATCAATACAATTGTTTGATGCATACGATAACAAAGCTGTGAAAATGTTTTGCTCAATTGATCATCGAATTTGTAAGAAAATATTATTGAAAGAAAAACACCTTCATTGCAGAGTGGTTTCAGATGTACGAGAAAGGGACCAGACCTGAAGCATTTATCGGATTCCAAAGTTTTAGTTAGAAGTATTACCTCTTGTTAAAAAGAGAATTATCACAGTGTTGTTTATTACCAATAGCTCTTTATTGCTCGTTACCAAGTAAGTGTTTATGTTAATAACTAGTTTGAGTAATTACCGTTAGTGTATTGTGTGTTTAAAGGATGTGGGTACTGTTTTCAAAATATCCATAGATTGACATTAAACTTCCAGGGTTAGCCGAGATAATGATAGTGGAAAGCTTCCCTTCAAATATTACTTACTGAGGTGATGTAGTTTTTATACGTTTGTAAATGCTTAAAATAATGTTTGTATCATACAAACTACAGCACCTCAGCAAGTAATATTTTCAAGCAAGCCTTTTACTATCATTATCTTCAAACTGTGTAAGTTTAGTGTAAATCTGTGGACATTGTGTTTTTTGTCCTATACAAAAAAACATACACCCTTTAAGACTATAAGTGTCGACGTTTCTTTAAAAGAATGCTTTTTTGGAGAACCATCGCATGTAATTAACACATCAAGCATGACGGGCTACTATGTTCTGAGAATTCAATGTGGACAAGAGGGAAACATTGTTCATGTTTAAAGAGAAGACAATCAAATTTCCATCAAGCTGTGCGCGAGAAAACCATGGGTCAAAGATCAACAACACTTTACGCCTCGTTGTTGGCAGTCCGCGTTTTCCATTCGCTCCAATGTACTCGTTTCAAGCTTAGGGCCACCCCTTTTGAGCGAACTGGTCAAAAACATACGCTGATTTACATTAGTCTCTTGAATATGCCGACATGGATCATAGTACGTAACTAACAATAGGTAGCATTGATTTGTTGGGTTAAGGACAAAAGGAACATCGAGATGGGTTTTGAATACACTTAATTCAATGAAGAAAATAACAACTTCAAGAAAAAAACAGCAGTTGTTAACATTGGATTTCTCACGCAGGAGCGCTCAATTGCTTACAAAGTATAAGAAAAGGAGAAGGAAAAGCTGTTCGAGGGTAAAGTCCTCATTCATTCTTAGAGTCATCATCAAAGAAAATGAGTTATTCTAACCTGATACATTATCCACCAAACGATAATATGATATGGTGTCAGTTGTCAAGGATGGCGCATAACAGAAAGGGCGAGTTTGGTTTTGTGTGTTTTTAATCTAAACAAAATAGCAAGTTGCCGACAACGATTGTATACTCGTTATGTTCTGCTTTTGATTGAGTGTTTATTTGATCGATATTGATTGTATCTACATTATGTTTTGTTGACACAGGCACCTTCACATTGCGGTAACTTGCTTTTAAAGACAATACTTGAACATCCAACCGTAACAATGTCGCATACATTTTGTTCAGTGCTATACATTTCAAATAAACACAATTCACTTCATCTCTCTCTTGCTTTATCTCTTTGTGTTCTCTTTTTACTTATTCTTGTTTTACATTAGAATATGACGACGGACAAACACAACGAATACTTCAAACACAAAGTGTACTACACAATTAAAGGTTTGATGTATGTTTAGTCAACATTTATGCACGTATTGACAAAAACAAACTATCTTCAGACGATACGAGGAAGCACGTCATACAGCCACACGAGGAATCATGTTGTATCGACAACCATGTGTTACAAGACCTAGTATGAGAATAACACTTTACCACGAGTCAAACTTTAGGGAATGACAGGCCCCGTGATTAAAAAACCTTCTCAATGTAAGTTCGCCAGAAGCGAATCAGGTTTTTTTTTTCTTCGCCTCCTCCCTCGAATGTATAAGGGGAGCTCGATCGATTTTTGTTCAGTTTGCAATCTAATTGACAAATTACCCCGTATGTATCCTTGGACGTCAGGTTGACATGTAAGTGGTACACTCTTTGCATTTCTACCCCCAATCAGCTTGTAGGATTACTTATAATTGATGAATCTACTCTTGTTTTAGTTCGTTTTTGTATTCATATTATTGAACACTTGCACTCTGTGAAGAAACTGGGGCAACTCATTAACGACAATTAAAGATGCTATGTAAGATTTTTGTCCCCAAACATTAAAACAAATATTTTTTTTGTGTGTGAATGGTATTTTAAAGAGTTTCACCCGCTCTAACGAAAAAAAGGTTAACTTTTACTTTTAATGGTCAGGAACCATGAAACAAATTTGAAACGTTTCTTATAAAACACATAAGAATTGGTCACGTGATATAATGTCGGGATCCCGACAAAAACTAATTTTGAGCACTTTCTTTTACTGCTACTAATAATTGGCGGACTTTTTCGAGCAATGGCTCAAATGAAAGCTTGTAACTTTCTCGACCCCCATCAAAATACCTATTGAATCTTAAATTAAAATTTTGGGGTCAAATCGGCCAGAAATCAGACATAGCATCTTTAATGTGTTCCATACCAGGTCAATGGGGCACAGTAAGTACATTTTGAGCCAACTCGGAAGGCACTTGTTTCAGCCAAGTGTCAAAACATGTGTAGTAAACGAATTGACTCGTTAAAGCAAAAAATTATTAAAAAGGGTCCAAATGTCATTTTGCGATTCGTGCAGGATTCTGCTATGTGATCGTTCAATATGTTTGGGTTAAGGCGCTCTTACTTTGCGACATAAAACACAGACAAGATTTTGTAGTTGAATTGGTGTTTTTATTATTGCTTATTTTTCTTTTCGATTGTTTCCTAAAACAAACTGTATAATTATGTTTGTTTGCTCGTGACTCTCTCACCTCATTTAATTTGTTCTGATATGTTTTAAACATCTTTTATTTGCAGGGTAGCATCGGCACCCTAATTGTGGATTTTGCCGGGATCTGCCCTTGTTACTCTATTTTTCTCTGCTGTGATATGTTAAATAATAATAGTAATATTAAACAACTATATTGCGCCCCTTACATACAAAATATCAAAGGCGCAGAACACATATTAAAAAGCACAGAGTGGAAGAAAAAGACTAAGAAAAAGACTGGTCAACCGGCCAGTGCCCGAACATGGGGATACGTCTGTCCCGCCAACAGAGAACTAATAGTTACAAACGTCGTGTTTTAAACGTCGTTGAGGTTTACCCCCCCCCCCCCATTTGTTCCCCGTAGAACCTAATTGAGAATATATAGCCCCCTACCCACCCCTCCCCATACATCGTTCCAAGGATGAATTTTACAAAGAGTTCCGACTAAACTCTCTCGGGACAGGTCGAGTTACTCGTCCTTAGGACTATAGCCTTGCGTTTGTAATATAAATGTCTCCAGCCGTCGATTTCACAAAACTCTTCCTAACTTAAGACTAATCTTAGGACTTAGGATGAGTCCCAACCCTGCACTGTAGCATGCAGACCTAAAGATTAGAGCTAAGTTAGGAAGAGTTACTCGTCCTAACTCGAAATAAGACGAGTCCTAACTCTTTGTGAAATCGACGGCAGAGGACTAGTCCTCAGTTGAAACCAGTCTTATATCGTTGTGCAATCGATCCCCCAATCAAAGACTTGTCTTTATTGTTTTATGGTTGGTTCCTTCACAAAATAAAACCAAATAACTTATCTGTCTGTCGTGTGTGAATTGATTACGGATGATACAAATTCTGATGAAATTTTGGCAACTTGCATCTGACGGATAGTCAGGAAAGAAAGATATACGTACGACTTCGTGAAGGTCGGAACTTGTTGTTCTCCAACCCAATTTATTAAGCTTTAATTTGTTGTGATTGAAAAATTGTTCGTGCAGCATATACAGTCCTAGGCAGGTCCCTAAAAAGTGAAGCAAAACAGACCTAGGTGAGATCGATAAGCAGGAATTGTTTTGTTCTGTCTGGCGCGCTTTTCGGGGGAGAATGTGAAGACAAAAAAAGTGTGAGAAATTTGTCAACCAAGGGTTGTTTTTTTTAAGACAGTAGACACAATTGCTAAGTGCAAAGACTAATCTTCTCACTTGCTGTATCTCATCATATGCATGAACTAACAAACCTGTGAAATTTGAGCTCAATCGGTCATCAAAGTTGCGAGATAATAATGAAACAAGAAAAAACCTTGTCACACAAAGTTGTGTGCTTTCTGATGCTTGATTTCGAGACCTCAAATTCTAAATCTGAGGTCTAGAAATCAAATTCGAAGAAAATTGCTTCTTCCTCGAATACTACGTCCCTTCAGAGGGAGCCGTTTCTCACAATATTATATACTACCAACCTCTCCCCATTACTCGTCACCAAGAAAGGTTTTATGCTAAGAATTATTGTTAGTGATTACCAATAGTGTACACTGCCTTTAAGAACATCCACTACTCAAAATTAAATGTTGTAAACGGTGCTAAACCGCGAAGCTCTCTTTAAAAAAAGTAGACCGTTGCGCTTGCGACTCAATGTGGTACACCCCCCTCCCCCACCCTCAATCCCTTGTAGCAGAAAACTCATCCAACTGCAAGCCTTTACAGTGTTGGGACGAAAGTGACAGTTTTGCGGAGCTAAACAGGCCCCTAATAACTCCACAACATTTAGAGACGCGTATATCACATTTAAATTACAACTTAAATTGCATATACTCACAAACTGCATGTAGTTAACACCCTTGCACAGTCCTTCCTCCATTTTCATTCCTGCTAGACCAGCCGCAGTGGGAATAGCGCAGATGCCCAGCATGGCAACATCCGTCAGTGCCAGATTAGCGATAAAATAGTTGGTAATGTTCTGCATCTCTCGATATTTGAAGATGATACAGAGGACAGTGCCGTTACCCACTAGCCCGATGATGGAAATGATGGCCATAATGATGGGCATGACAATCCGGATTGGGTTTAAAAAGGAATCAGGGAACTGCAACCCAGGGGTCATACCAGACGGAGTTACCCCATCCCCGAGGCTGGAGTTACCCTCGGTACACGGCCCACTGATGTAAGAGCTTGTGCTGTCAAACAAGCTAGTCAAGTTGGTTGGTCCATACACCTCCACCATTGTCGTAGCGATATCCGTAACAAATGCTTGCGAGTCCGTCATGGTTGGTTCTTTATCGAAGCTGAAAGAGGTGATAAACAAAGCAGGTATTTTTATTTGATCTGAAGCACAAAAAGTCAGTAATTGTAACGGGAGCGAACCGTCGCCCCACACAGCAACATTGGTGCCATGGGATGGTTCGTAAAACAGTGACCCCTCACTCTAGCAAAGGTGGTGTTCTTTAGTTACGTTTCTTCAAGACTGGAGAACTCTTCCTCACAGCATCCGTCAGGTATCTATCCGCTGTGATGAGTGAGGCTCAAGCTTCTGACTCGAATGATTTTACTTCGACCGGTAAAGCCCGCCCCCTGTATCCTAACTACGTCATGAGTGGCTACAGGCAAAGTGAAAATGTCATTAACTTGCGATTTGAATGGCACGGTAACGAAGCACGGGAATGAAGGTTGACGGTAAATGATAAGCTTTATCAAGCAGCGGCATTTGTTAAACGTGGACAAATAAATGGCAGCATGCAAAGTATACTGTGAGTTTGAACATTTGAGTTTTAGAAAATGTCAGTTTCTATTTTATTTTGCAGTGAGTGGTACAAGAATAATAAAATACTTGCAAAGGAACGAGTACCTGGTATCACGCTGTAGGTTTGTATTGAAAGCAACATATGTCTGCACGTCAAAACAACCAGATTAATATTACGCCCGGAGGCAATTATCCTCAAACGTTTCAAACATGTTTGTTTTTCTTTTTTTTCTGGTATTTTGTTTTAGTTCTTTGCCAGAGGGAAAGTGGTACCGGCAAAATCAATCTTTCATAATTAAAATTGCAGACGAGAAAGCCTTTTTTATGTAGGACTCGAACGGGTAGATATTCATCAATAAAATGGGTTCAACACTTTAGTAGATGAAACATCACTTATAGACAAGACTTCGTGTTATGAGCAGTTACACAACAAGTTTCACGAGTCATTGTATTGATTGTTGTATTATTATTGATATAGTATGAAATAAAATAACAATTGTAGCATTCGAGAGAGGCCTTACTTAGGTCGAAACGTCGGGTTACACAGTATGCATATTTTGTTGATAAACAGTTTGCAACAGTACGTTATATATACACATATTTATATTTTGTGTTCTATTTTTCATTTCGAAGGCATCTAAGGAAGGCCAGAAAACCTGGAAGTTAGCCTGGAAATAATACTCTATTTGTTTGTGATGAAAATATGGAATATTCCGACTTCATCTCTGGTTATATTGCCAGACTAACACGTCTCATAAATTGATATGTGTTTTGTAAAAGTGCATCATAAAACACTATAAGAAAAATAACATGATATTGCATTTCTGTAAAAAAAAAATTGATTTATTTTTACAGAAACAAATATCGGGTTTTTAAAAGAAGCAATAGATCCCGAAGTTCCATTCGATTACAGAAAGTGCACTTTTCCTTTACCGTTCCTTTTGTATTATAATTAGGTCAGCTTGAAAGTGAATTCGAAGGAAAGTGAAAATCGAAACTCGCAAGCAAGTCAATTTTGTTGTTTCAGCCCCTCCATAAATCACCCCCTTAATTCAAGTTCTGTTTAACTGAGTGACAGAGGGATTTGTCCAAGCTACAAATTCAGGCTTCAGGGTCAAGATAAAGTCTCCAATTATGCGTAATGCCCAAATAGATCTCTACCTTAGGGTTGGGGTATTTATCTTTAAAGGGGTTATAAATCTTCGTTCAGAAGTGTTACTATTATCGTTCTTCCTGGACTTTGAGGGTCGAGTTTCGGTCATTGTCTTTTAGGTGGTTAGAACAAACCATTGTTCATAGGAATAATATCACAATTAATAGTACAACCCGTGTGTAAATCTATTTTGTGTGAGTGCTGGCTCTGGGAAGAGCCGGTGTGGTATCGACGTTTCAAACTAGCCTATACTCTGTTCGTCTTCATATTGTTTGTGTCACTATTTAGCTCGTGAAGGTGGACATGTAGCGGGCAGGACTGTAAGATTGTTACAGAAAAATGATTGGGCACTTCCATTAAAAATGTGGTTTGTTTGTATTTCTAATTTGTTGTCAATGTTTTCTGTTCTTGTGTTTGAGTATTTTGTTGGTATGTGTCTGAGTAGGGTGGCGCAAGAGACCGCTTTACGCCAACAAGCACATTGAAAACAATAGGTAGTACGTATGGTAGATGTACACATTCAAACAGGGTAAGATTATCCTTAATTAAACAAACGAAAAGTTGACAAACAAGAAAGTTACAGTTCAAATAAAATATGCATGGTAATCGTATAGGTCCCAAAGTTTCGGTTTACACTTGGGAGGGTTGCATGCGCGTGCGGGTACTCACTAAACTGGAGCTATGACACTAATACAATTCGAGTAATCTGACTGAAATGGGCAAACAGTGCTTACACACATAACACCAGATAGTTTGCAAATTTAACATTCATTAACACTGGAGCCGGTATTGTTTTTTTTTTTTTTTACGATTTTAAGTTTTTGTATTGCGTTGATATTCTGTATTGTGCTTTTGTAACTTGATTGTTGCAACTTGTATTGTTCTAATAAATAATACTGATAATAATAATAATAACCAGACACTAAGTGTTTGTGAACAAACACGAAGCTGTTCCGTGTTGTTTTGCTTGGATTATGTGCTTCATTGCCCAAGGAATCTATAACTGAAAAAAAAAGTTTCAAAAAAGTTTTGTAGCTCTTGATATAAGGTCACACCGGTTGACCCATAAGTAAAGGTCAACATGGTCTCACAGCTACCAAAGACTAATCTGCAATGACCCGGAAGTAAAGGTCAACATAGGGTCAAAGTTGTTTCAAACTAATCTTGAATGCCCAAGGAGTTTATAACTCAAAAAGTTTGAAAATCTGTTGTTTAGTACTTGAGATATGGTCCCACCTCCGGTTGACCAGAAAGTAAGGGTAAACCTTGACCAGGAAGTAGGGGTCAACCTGGGGTCATGGTGTTTCAAAGTTTATTTTAACGCGTAAGGGGTCTAAAACTGAAAAAAAATGAAAATCGGTTGTATAGTACTTGAGATATGGTCCCACTTCCGGTTGACCCGGAAGTAGAGGTCAACTTGAGGTCACGGTTTTTCCAAATTAATCGCCAATCCCCAAGTAGTCTTTAACTACAAACAGGGTAAGAATCGGCCCTGTACTTCTTGAGATATTGTGCTACAAAGATTTTGCAATTAAATATGCAAATGAGGGTCACGTGGGTAACTAAGTAAGAATAAACAAAAATACATTTGAAGTTAAGCTTATGTTCTGAGCTTCAGTTTGGTATAATAAACGCACTCTTTCGTATTATGGTTTGGGAGATAAGGCTTAAACAAAAAACGTTTACAAACTATGCTTTGGTTTTCTTCCATTAAATATTGTTACTGGTCAATAGAGGGCGGTATGTAAGATGAGTGGTCTTACTATCAACATCTCCTTTTTTCTAGTCAAATGTTCAGTTTAAAAACAGGTTAGAAATTGGCCCTGTACTTCTTGAGATATGGTCCCACTTCCGGTTGACCTCGAATTAGAGGTCAACTTGAGGTCACGGTTTTTCAAAGTATATTTTTAACGCCTTAGGGGTCTAAAACTGAAAAAAGTTTGAAAATCGGTTGTACAGTACTTGAGATATGGTCCCACTTCCGGTTGACCCGGAAGTAGAGGTCAACTCGAGGTCACGGTTTTTCAAAATTAATATTATCTCCAATCCCCAAGGAGTCAATAACTACAAACAGTCTGTTAAACGGCCGTGTACTTCTTGAGATATGGTGTTACAAAGATTTCAAGATTTCCCAATTAAATATGCAAATGAGGGTCACGTTGTTAATTAATCAAGAATTTAAAAACAAAATTACATGAGGAATTAAGCTTAGGTCCTAGTCTTTAATTTTATATATGATATAACTCTTTTCAAGTTATGGTTTAGGAGAATAGGCTGAAACAAAAAGCGTTTACAAATTTGCTATTGTTGTCTTCCATTAAATATTTTTTACTGTCACTAGAGGGCGGTATGTAATATGAGTGGTCTGTATACTAGAGGAGATGTTATTACTAGTCAAATGTTTATCTCAAAAAGTTCATTTAAAAAGTTTAATAAATGTAAATAAAACTAATATTTGACTCAGGATTGTTTGATTTGTTGGTTTCTTGAGTTTAATGCAGTAATTTAAGAGTCCAATGTCATGTCACAAAAAAACTACATTAAGGATAAAATCCTTGTATTTGGTCAGTGGTTTGATGTTTGATTTAACATTTCGCTTAACTCTTAACGGCCACCAAACTCTGCGCTTACGATCACCATTTTCTGCTTACTGTGCAAGCACGGAATACAAAGTGCGAGCTTGGAAGCACACAAACAAAATAAATCCCTGCTTAGTAGTCTATTTCGCTTGACGTAAGCGCAGAGAACACTGCTTCTGCTTAGCACTGAATATTTGCTTCCAGAGCAGAACATATTGGGCCCATTCGCACAGGATTGTTCAGTATGCAAGTTCCCATCATGATAGGCCTAGGTGACTAGTGAAATTTACTACTCGACTAGTCGCACCTCAAACCCAACTACGACACTTGTCGAGATAAATTACGGATTCTCAAGATTTGTGCCACAATGTGCTGCAAGCGCAACATTAATTATGTTGCGATTAGTAGTAAGCAACACAACTGTTTCACCAAACAGGTAGTCGGGACTAATTTTGTAGTCAACGTGTGGGCATGATTATAATGGAGTAGAGAAAAACAGTAGTCGCGACTCAAATAATAGAGAGGTTTCGCAAGTGTACAGATAAACATACAGATACCGATACGTCGACACTTTGTGTGTTCAAGTGACGCGTATCCGCGACTATCGTATTTTGCATATACGTTCGTACAGGATACGGGAGCTTATACACGTCGTAGATAAATGGATACTGTTTTGCAGATTTTTAGTTGTATTTTTGTCCTCGATCAAAAATATTTTCCACGGAATAGCTTTCACATCGTGCTTGATATAGATAGAATTTGTTTAGTCAATTGCAAGCAAAAAGATGAGAAAATGTAGTGTATAAAACGCGGGGTCTCTAATCGGTCATACGTATGTCAGAAAAACACTCATGATGAATGCGAGCGACTCAAGTGAAACAAAGTTCAACATATGGCTGATGTGAACGGTTTCGGTTATCATATCCGTATCCGTATCTGTATCCGCACGCTTGCGAAACCTCTCTAATAATTTGTAGTGGCGACTTTAACACTTAAGCACACTAGTCGCCCCAGCCTACTTTTGCACAACTAAATATAAAGCACGGTTGTCCTGTGATTGCAAATCAAATTTTTAAGTCACTGTTTTTGTAGTGACAGTTTCACAGGAATTGAGCACAATTAGTCAACTGTAGTAATTTTTTTTGTTGCGAATTGTGACGCTCAAGAACACATTCCCTGCTAGGCTGTTAATTACGCTTAGCGTAAGCACAATTCCCTGATTACGTAAGCGCTGCGTTTCTTCCTTTAAAAAGTCATTGGCACAGGACCAGACCAAACTACATAATAGCTTTTAAAACACAAAAAGCAGCTAAACACAGCAAATACCATTCCTCATTTTGTACAAGTCGTGAATCCAGGTATTCTGCTCAACTTCTGCATTTTTATAAAGCAAAATGTTTTGCCTATTTATTATAAGCAGCTCTATACAAATGACCCACTCATCCGCAAGCATAATAAAATCGCTGCTTTTGTATTCCTGCCAAAGAGTTTTTGTATGGCATGGTATAATTTCCGAAAAGAAAGCGAAATACTTGAATTAGTTTAGGCAAATGGTCCCCGGCGCAAACAAGGTGACTTCACCCGTAAATGAGTCCAAATCCCAGGCGTTCTATTTTCGTCGTCCACGCTCGTCGCCTGAAACGAACCTGGTCAACTCGGTCCCAAATCAACTCGGTCCCAGTCATACGTTGACAGTTTTTTCACTCGTTTCTCAAAAACGAACCCGGTCAACTCGGTCCCAAACCAACTCGGTCCCAGTCATACGTTGACAGTTTTTTTACTAATTTGTCAAAAACTACAACACCACAGCAAGTAATGTTTTAGGGGAAGCTTTCAACTATCATTATCTTCAAACTGTTTAAGTTTAGTGTAAATCTGTGGACACGATGGTGTGTCGTCGTCGTCAAAAACCCCTATTCAATTACGCACGTTCGTTTGAACGAAATTCTTAAACCTTCGTACTTTGTCGCGTGCAAAGTATATGGGCCCGGAACTCGGTTAGATTGTTATGGGTTCTGAACGATGGTGGGAAAACAGAATGAGTAGACTTCCTCTCAAGAAGTCACAACTCATGATAGTTACATACTGTATGGCATTTACCAAAGAGAATATTTAACAATAACATGGAAGCGACTGCATCCAGTTATGTTAAAATGAAGATTACGTAGCTAATTAATTAAGATTTTTTAATTTTGTTTACATTTAGAGTAAAGCTTATGTTCTAAGCTTCAATTTGGTATATGATTTCACTCTTCTGAACTTATGGTCTGAGAGAATAGACTTAAATAAAGAGCGTGTACAAATGCTATGCGGTTTTGGCGGAAACAAAGAATAATAATAATAATAATAATAATAATAATAATAATAATAATAATAAAAATAATAAAAATCTCGACGAAAACAATACCTGTTCCGACGGTAGGTCGGAACAGCTAATAATAATAATAATAATAATAATAATAATAAAAATAATAAAAATCTCGACGAAAACAATACCTGTTCCGACGGTAGGTCGGAACAGCTAATAATAATGATAGACAACTTGCAAACTCGCCAAATTACCATACTGGGTTGATGACCTCTGTAAGAATAATCAAATACACTGTCAATCAAGATATCTTGAAGATACGTCTGGTACTGGTCATTCTCATAGTATTTCAGACCTCCACAACGGTAAGGCCATCACAATTTTATTTTATTAAACAAATCCATCTTACATTATGGCCGGGCCAATAATAAGCCAGGTGCTATACGTGTATGACGATGAGAAAGCAACAACTACTGCAAACGGCAATCACAAAGGGTCATTATTTACTATGCTTAGAACATCGGAACAATGCAACAAATGTTAATTTTAAGACCTTGGGGACTCATTTATGATGATAGACAAAAAAGGGTTAGACATTTTGTACATGAAGATAACATTGACGTCAGCCAACCTTAATTAAATAAATATAATAACGATGTATTGACTAATTGGTAATTTGTGAAGTGCTCTCTAATAATTTTGAAACCCATTCAATTAATTTTTTACGAGCCAACCGTAACAATAGATATAATATTTTGTGGATTATATGGTAGAGAAAAAGCACACCGTAAATACGGTTATAGTGTTGCATGCATTGTACTTTTAAGACACGTAGCCAGATAATTTGTGGCTTATGAAACCAGTTTTAGTTTCCTTTGTATTACCCTTCAGAACAAGTTTACTGTCATGCCATTAATGTATACTGATATAAATGACGAGAGACAGCTCGTCCATGCAACTGTTAATTGAAATCGTCTTTGTTACCATTATGCTTTATCAGTTATAAACGTTCACAAAAAGAAAATAACAAAAGATAAAGTAACACAAAACAGCGATATTGTTGATCCCCAATGCAAAAATAACATTAATTAACTAGTGAAAGACAAACTAGGACACAAAGCATGCGCACAAACGTTCATCTGTGGAAAATAATGTTAATATACAAAAGCCAAATAAAGCAAAGGTTGTTGTCAAGATTTCTCACAATAATGAACAATGGGCCTGATAAAAGACACAAAAGTATGCACTAGATGTAGTTTCTGACAATGAAAGACATGTCAAGGTCTGTGTTAATTTGGTTGCAATGCGGTATAACTAAACCATCCGGTATGTATCACAAAAACGCAAGGGGAAAGCCATGTTGGCACCAGCCACATGAAATAATACAATTACTATATAATAAACAAACTGTAATAAATTGCTTAATATATAAAGGGGGTAGGCCTGCACAATAGAACAGTATAACAGTTTTTATACGGTATTTTGTATTAAAAAAATATATATATAATAATTGATTTTTAAATCTTACTGATCACATTAACTTTATAACAAGTTTTCTGTTAAACTGTTCCCTCTGGAATGAGGTCATATTATTCGGAAAAAAAGAGGAAATCAAACATTTTAAATAAAAATGGCAACAGCTGATTTCAAAGTTTGCAACCAACAATGAAGTAAATGTGTTAAGACAAATTGCCAAAGCTTCGTTACTTCATGTTTGTAATGTTCGCCTACACAAAACGTGAACACTTCCTCAAAACACTTTGTCAGATCTACCAATTCTGAACACCTTTAAATAATTATGACTTTTGTACGCAGTCGCATCATGCAAGGGTAAACTGTTTCGTTATAAAGACACAACTTTAACAACAAGTGTTAACTATCCTCAAATCTTGTATTCGACATGCTCAAACACCTTAGATCCATTGATGCCGCGATTATTAATTGATATTTTAAATACTTTGTTTTTATACTGCTACATTACGGGTTAAACAAAAATATATATTATAATGGACACGAACACAAGCACCTATCTTGCAACTGTGGACTTGGGTTGGACGAACCGTGAATCGATTGTTAATTAGCGGACTGATCTTCATTAACCTCAGAGAGGCTGTTTAATCAATATCACCTAAGGGGGAAACAAAACGAAACGGGAACAATACAACAAACATGCATTTTCCTTAATGTAAATGCCGTAGTTCGCCTTGGACGAATGGGGGTGGGGCTTGGTGTGGGGGGCATTTGGTGACCGAACAGCTTTTGTCTGTATTCGTCTTGTCTAAAAGGGTGCAAAACGTGTTGTAGGTTTGGCGATCACCATTACTTTTCTCGGCAAGAATTGAATTTTAAAAGGGAATGTAACATTTAGTAATCGCTGTTAAAGTTAGTGGCATACGATGGTATAAAGTATACAATGTTTTATCCCTCACAAATAATCTGAAAAGCGTTTCTGATAGTAACAATTCTCAGATTGTCAATCCCAATTGCAGACTTTTCTTCAAGCGTGGACATAACAGACTCCGGAATTTCGGGAATATTTCAATGCTACCACGTTTGGAATTGATAGTTCACATGTTAAAGTCGTATGGTATTTCCAATGAGACAGTGGGTTTCAATTACCAAACCTATCCAACCCCTTTAAGGCAAATATTTAGACTGGGGTTAATTTACTCATAGAGCACATCTCACACTTTTTTTTTTTTTTTTTTAAACAATTTACTACTCTTTTTGTTTTATACACGAATTGAGCTGTTCATAATTTGTGTTATTTGCATACCATCGTATTGTACTCTCTCTTAATGTAAAAGAGTAAAAAAAAAATCACTCTCTTTTCCGAGCGATGTCATTAATTTTTGCTCTGTTGACCGTGAAAGTCAATCGGTGTCACTCTCTTTTAGTGAAACTTTAAGAGGCTACTGATGTATATAAGGGAATACTGTAAAACGTGCCCAATCCTGGCCATACATTTGTAAAGAGTAGAAGATATATACGAAATAAAGACAGGCATAAATAAAGCTAATTACCTCTAGGTATTTTGAACAGTGATCGAACAGAAAGATCAAGTTGGAAGTTTTGACAAAACCCGTGCAGGGTGTATATATATAAATAGGTGGAGATACCAGGCCATAACACGTATTGGTTTCACTAGCCGATATGAGTTCAAAGCGCCGTCTAATGTGTTTTTTAATGACGGTATAATCACGAGGAATTGGCCTGGGGCTTGTGCTTATGTTCGCTTGTTAATATTAATGTATCGTCAATTATGCATGTGAATTGTATGTACCGTGGAGCATGGCTATGTTGATAAAGGTAGCCGAGAAGCTTTTTACTTATTATATTATAGTGCAATTTCTTTTTGGAAAGCAACACTGGTTTAGTCCTAAGAATTTAAACTGATCAGTTACTTGTGACCGAACAAAGCATTGTACCATCAAAATTCGTTCAAAAATGTGACTCGAATAGCTTGTTCCGGTTTATAATAAAACAGGTTGAACCCCATAGGCTTACAGCAAATTGTCTATAGTAGTCGTTGTACATATGCATTATTTTGAACAAAAGATATACATACAAATAGTTTATACTGGTGTATATTAAAGACTCTGCACACCTTTGGTAAGGGTCAAAGACCAGTCTTCTCACTTGGTGTTTATCAACACTCATATGGTCGTCGAAGTAGCGAAATAATAATGGAAGGAAAAAATACTCTTGTACAACAAAGTTGTGTGCTTTCGGATGCTTGATTTCGGGACCTCACAGTCTAATTTGGAGGTCTCGAAATAATATTCGAATAATTTAGTGGAAATGTAATTATTTATCGAAAACTATGTTAATTCAGAGGGAGTCGTTTCTCACGATGTTGTATACTATCGACAGCTCTCCAACTTTGTATGCTAACAGTGCCTTTAAACATGATTAAAAAAACACGTACCACACAGCCATTTTGTCTATAGTCAACGTGTGTAAATGTATGGTGACGGGTATTTATATCGTCCGTCCATTTGAGTTTGTGTGTGCAAAATAAACGGAGCTTGTTGGGACTAAATTAAAGGCCAAACACTGGGCCGAAAAAGGGAAGTCCGCAATATTGGTTTGTCAACTTGTGTGCTTGTGTGTAAACGGGATTGCACGTTTGCCCTTGTGTTGTATTGGTTCAGAGCAGCAACAATTAATCCCAAATAATATGTTGCCAACTTGTTTACAGAAAGAATGAATTTGTACTTTCAAAGTGTATTTCGCAGTACAGGTCTTAATATTGTGGGAGTCAGTATTTTACACTTAGTATAATATCAAACCGATAAGCGGTCTTGCGGTGTGGGCGAGTTATAGGAGTGCATGGGGAGGGGCTCTAGAAAATGTTCTGCATGTAAAACTTCTGTCATTCTGGATTTGTTTAGGAAGAAATTAAATTTGAAACAATCGCTGACAGCAAAACACAAACAACATTGAGATAATTTATCGAGATTCGTTGGCGAGGGTGGCTGGTGAAGAGATCGAAATAACTCTTTCCCACACATCACATTGATATAAGTCAAAAAGCAGGTATTTACTGTTTAAGTTTATTGTTAGTAATGTTTGTATATTGGTTGTGTGGTTGGGTCAATCTATGTCAGTCTATCAGCGTATCATTCTTTGGGTTTTTTTTTGTACAGAAAACGCAGAGAACAGCACAACAATAAAAGTTCAAGTGACTACTCTTCCAACCAGTATAGTAAACAAAAAAAGCAGATAACAACTCTTTCCTCCATCCAGAAATTTGAAAGCTACACTCAGTGTCTCTTAATTACATATTGGATGTTGTTGTCCGAGGAACTTATTACACTTGGGAGCTGTTTGCTTGATTGACTTCCTAGATGCAGGTGAAGCTACCTAATGAAGCCTTATAAGAACCGCCACCTTCCATCAATCAATTGATCAGCCGACGAGGACAAGAAAGAAAGAAACAAAATGGTGTCCTTATCCGGATATTGGCTGGACACCCTTGTAGTCTTCTGACACTTGCCTATCTTCTCATAATTGTTTGTCTGTGGGGAATCGTAGTCGGCTTGACTCCATCAACCAGTAATCAATTTTATGCGGTAAATTAACAACACTTCTGTTGTTGATGTTTATTTCTGCTTTGCTACTGAAAATAATTGTATTTAGTCGGCTTCATTCCAGTAACCATTAATCAATTCATGAGGTAAATTAACAACACTTCTGTTGTTGATGTTTATTTCTGCTTTGCTACTGAAAATAATTGTATTTAGTCGGCTTTATTCCAGTAACCATTAATCAATTCATGAGGTAAATTAACAACACTTTTGTTGTTGATGTTTATTTCGTCTTCACTACGGGAAAAAATAGTTTTTGCCTCGAAGTTCGTTAAACTACAGGCAAAACCACGTTGTTGTGCGTTTTTTCGAAATGTTGGCTACAAGTCCGTATTGTTATACCCAAAGCACGGTGTCAAACATTTACTTCACTATAGTGTTATTGATGTCAGAGTAAGCATACGCAACGACAAATTACTTGGGGGAAAACAGGAATGAAAATGGTTCTTTTATAACTAATTACAACTTAAATAATTGTTATCAACAACAACACAACATTGTTGGTAAGGTTACAGTCACCACCAACACACAAACTAACATATTAATAAACTTAGGAAACGGGTCAATCTACATTGTTGATAATAATGGTTCTAAAACTAGCTAGACACCGAAACAAATCAAAAAAAAAAAAAAAAAAAAATCAAACACAGTCGTTGAAACTACCGTGTAAGCTGAAACAGTGTGATGCCAAAAATAGTGCGCACAATTGAACTGTGTTATGATTGGGGTTGAATAGTAATGCACTGTGCAATTGAGCACTGTCGTGTGAAGTGGTAGAGAGCACAAATTGGGGCATTTTCCTCGGAGGGGGAAGTATTGAGTTTACTAAACGTCGTGTACTAAAACAACTAAAAACACTTTAGATGACAGAGACCCTTTATTTATTGTTTCTCTCTTGTTTCAGTGTTCTTCTCGTTCTGGGGGTAAGCTTTTAACTACACGGAGTTTGAAAATGGGGCAAATTATGTTATTTTTTAGTTTCCAGTGAAACAGTTGTTCGATCCGTGAAAACAAAATATGAATACATTACCACCATAGGGTGTTCACATTATGTACTGTTTGTAAGATTTATTACATCGACATAATTTTAAAACACATTTGCTTTTCGGTAACAGTGTAAATTTCTTTTGCAATTAAAACACCCCAGTTTCTGCAGTATTGTGTCGAGGGAACGGATGAAACAAAATGGCATTGCAGGGGAACGAAATAATATTTCGAGGGAGTAAAATCATATCAACAATTTGAGGGAAACAAATTACTGGTCCGTGTGAGCGAACCATAGACAATGTCCCTTTGCTGAACATTAAAAGTTGTATCTGAGTTTATTACGAGCCTATATTTTAGAGAATGTCATTCCTAGCAAAACCTCTGCCTATTGGGCTTGAAAAGCACTTTCTGATATTTAATTTTATTATGTAGGAGCTGTAGAAAAATAATAAATGTCACTGACAGTAATACTATAATAACGTCAGACAATGTGAGAATCACGCTGTGTGCGTTGGTCCGTACTGTTGAATTCCCAATTGGTGATGAGATTGTATGATGGTTGAGAGGATGAACTGCCTGTAGTGTCACTCAGTCCAACAATGTTCAGAATAACTATCTACGCATGAATGTCATAACAATATGGAGAATATAGAAAACTGCTCAACATAGCTCATTGCAAACGATTAGGCACCACGAAAGCATAACGACGCCCCATCAACGCTAGACGGTAATCTGCCGAAGGATATATGCGATATTGGGAATTTGTGATCGAGATTTAAATAAAAAGACATTATAGTGAAACCCGAACGACATCATTTTGCCGTCTTAGGAGGAAATTGAAATCAATCAAATATTAGGCCATATGTTGGCAATGACTGCAATCGGAAGCTTTGTGACCGCATTGTACATGGATCTCTTGATGTTTAACACCTTGGTAAGGGACACACTGTACTATGTCGTTGTAAGATATTAAAAAGAAGTATAAAAAACACCGGTTTTATTAAACTATATGCGTCTGGTTAGGAACGACTCCACGTAAGTATCAGAAACCTTAAATTACATTAACAGAAACTTCCCAATCGCCCAATGTTTGCTTGTTCGTCTACCATCGTTTAGAACAGGCAGTACATGTGGGATTTAATTCAATTGTGTATAGCACGGGTAAGGGCAATATTTAAGACTAAGCATCAATTCTGGAACGTATTCCTTTTCCAAAGGTTAACTCTTCTACTTCCACTACACATATTTTGTCAGAAACGGGCTTATCCCATTGCTCACAGAGATGCTATTTTTTTCTTTTTTTTTTACGTTTGCAGTTTCTTTTAGATGACTTTTCTTCCCAGCGTATCACCACTCGCTAGCATGATTAGATTTATACAATACACATTTTTAAGATTAGCCGACAAATACTTGGAGTGGATTCAACTACCGGATTCACCCAATCAAGTAAAACACAATATTTAGATTTGAACAAACAAAAACCGATACCTGGATGTGAGGTAAAATGTTTCTTCAAACAAGGCAAGCGACTGTCTCAGATGCACCGACCTCATCGTTACCATTGAGTGATTCTAGATTGATTGAAATGATTATCCTATAGATAATTAAATTAAAATATCCCATGGCTGTACCATAAGACAAAAGCCCTGAGGATTCCGACATCGAGTCTTGACGGGTAAGACTAGTTTCTGTGCTGCGGTTTCGGCCAAGAGAGAGAGAGAGAGAGAGAGAGAGGGAGCTTTCACTCACTTAGTCGAATTGAACTCATTCTGTTTCAATTACTCAACTAAGAAGCGTTTCTTCGATAACCGACGTCTCAATTACCAAGTTGAGATTGCAAACTTTTATAAGATCGCCGGTCGGAACTGCTTTCCGTGGCTGTGAATCGTGGCGTTTTTCTCACCGTGAGGTGTTTTTGAGATAAATTGCAGGAGGGCGAGGTATCGATAACGTTTGCCTGACGACTTCATTATAGTGAGGAGAATGACGCGGTGTTCTTCAAAACACATCCTGTCGTGGGGTAAAGACAAAGGGTCTTGTGGAATCCGAAGCGATTATCGGAATAATGCATCCGTATAAGGCAGCTCGATCTGTATATTTATATATTACTCTTTTGTTTATCCTCAGTATTTTTTTCTTTTGGACACGTCACGCTATCTGAAGTGATGATTAGTCTTAAAAGAAGACGTCAGGTTAGCTTTCATGAACTCAGTCAAGTGCCTGGTGAGCACTACCGACATGAGATGATGAAAACGTTTCAAGTTGTTTGCAAGATATGTCGGGTTGGTGTCTCAGGTTAATGCATTGAAGGGTAGTTGTACGCTCTCTTGTCAGTTTGATTTATTCTGTATGATGCATATTCGCCGCTCTAGCATGAAATAAACATCATAACTATTAAAAGGTACTTTAACGTTTGGTACAGTGTTAAAGACCAGTACTCTCACGCATAAATTAGCAAATCTGTGCAAATGTGGGCTCAATTGGTCATCGAATTTGCAAGAGAACAATTAAAGAAAAAACGCCCTTGTTCAATTACTTTGTAATAAAGTATTTCGATATTTTTTGAGTGAGAAATTTCTTCTTTCTCAAAAACTACGTAACTTCAGAGGGAGCCGTATCCTCAGAATGTTTTATACTATCAACAGCTCTCCATTACTCGTTACCATGTAAGTTTTCATGCTAGCAAATATTTTGAGTAAGTACTAAGCAAAGCCAGAGCCTCTAAATAATCATTGTAACTTTTAAGGAAGCCTGTGTGCCAATTTAACGGTTTCGTGTGGAATGTGTTTGTGCAGGATAGCGGTTATGAACTGAAGTATACATTATTTAATCGCCTTCTAATCAGCTAAAAATAACATTTTGAAAAAAAAAGAGAAAAACAAACTGGAAATAAATAAAGTTGAATAAATACGATTCACCTCCCCCACTCACCATTCAAACTTTCGCTTCGCTGCTTTCTTGCATTCACGTATGGTCAATGTTTAATAATGATTGAAAGCAAATGACCACGGTGTTATGCTAGCAGAATAAATACATTCAAATACTAATCATTTGAGAGTTGCAACATTGTATGGATAATTCTTGAGTAGGCGACTTCAATTCAAATATCACTCACATAATTCTCATTTCACTGCCTCTCACTAGTCAGTATAATACAGCTTACTCCCCCTCTGTTTTTTGTTTGTTTTATTATTATGTTGAGAACATTGAACCAGCTGTTGCAAACTGCCGCTTACCGAAAAAAAAAATTGCATGTATATATTAATTTGTTTTTTACCCATACACTGATGTGTGTTAGCACTGTATACTCAGTACTTACCCAAGTTCTGTGAAAAAAAAAATCGCAGGCATGTTACTCGGGTGGGATTCGAACCCACTCCCATTGAAATGATAGAACAGTGTCTTACCAACTAGACTACAGAGGTTGCTCGGCAGCTAGAGTCAGTTCGAATCCTATGTTTTGGCAGCGGGTACCGCAACGATGTAAGAGATGTTCAATTTGCATGTATATAGCTATAAATGCAAACATATGTAGTGGTCTGACATTTCGACCACACCAGAGTCTTTCTCGAATAGGCTTTATGACAGCACAACGCGACACATCAACTGGAAATACGTGAACAGAGAGAGAGAGAGTGGGCCGGGGTAGAGAGTCAGACAGCAAACCACAACAAAGCAAGAGGTAAACAACGAGCGGGAAGACAAACGGCGTGAAGGGAAGAGGCTGGTTTGACCACAACAGGTAGGAAACATAAAGGGCAAGACGAAAGGTGGGAAGAGGAAGATTAAGTAATTAATTGGTGAAAGGGGCAGACTAAACAGGAGGATATATATGGGTTAAGGGAGAAGGCAAATACAAAAGGTTGTGAGTCATTTCATTGGTGGGTGTTTGGAACGTTGGTCGGGTCATGAGCTATATTTTGCAAAGTATTGATATTTTTGTTAATACCTATACCTTTTTTATAGTTTTGTTATGTACATACATATATATGAATATCTTTGTTATTATAAAAAAAAAAAAAATAAAAAAAAAAAATAACCATTCATACCCTTGATAGTCAAGCACTGGCTTAGCATGGATTCGGGCCGTGGTGCCCTCCGTTGACATTCAGAATGGCGGCAAATACTTCCGGTTACCAATGCAAGAACATGAAGCCCCCAAAGACCACTTGCCAAATTCTCATTATTGCAAATTGAACCGAATCGTGACGGCATGCGACACGTCTTGTATTCCACTACAGTACGGCCCCGATCCCATCTCGTTTCCGATTTCCCTGGGCAGACTAACTCGTTTAATTATTGTTTAATGAGGAATTATTTGTGAATTTATTTGCATGATTAAGTAAACATTATAGGGGAAATTACATCGAGATTGAACCAAAACGCAAAGTTGCTGATTGTATGTGAAATGGAAAGTGTCAGAGTACGTTGCTCTTACGCCTTGTCACATTAATATACATTAATATTTATAGTCGATTGTTCATGAACAATACATCGAATTCCATAAAAGGCAGTGAAATGCGAAATGAGTCCAAACTCAATTAAAGTCATTCAGTCGTGTGGAACAGTTTAATGATTCATTTTGCCTCCATATCCACCCCCCCCCCACACACACACACACAACCCTGTGTTGTGATCCCTTTGTGGACAATCCTTTGTTTTATAGACATAAGGAAACTCGTCATTTTCTTCACCACTGTACAGACACTATGTGGACGTGTGTTTAGTCCACACAGTGTTTAAAGTCCCTACCTTATGTGGAACTATTTTGTTCCCAGGTCAATACGTATTTAGCGAGAAAACACCCACACACACATTACGATCCGGTTTGTTGAGCCCTGCTATTGTCATTGTATTATTCCCATTTCCAAAGTATTTCTGGAATTAAGTTTGAACAAAGAAACACCCTGTGGGGTTCATTGTTCCAATTTAGTAAAAACCCACGAGAGCCCTTCCGTTAGCCCATACGCAAATTCACGAGCTATTTTTAGGGATAAATAAATGCTCTCAAGTCTTACTTGAACAGAAAGAGATAAATATAAAAATTCGATTGAATTGACATGGACGTCCTCTCAAATTACAGCATCGAAATATTTATTTATGGGGTGGAAAGGCGGCCTTTTGTCATCAGAGCTTTTTGGCGTTTCGCTCGCTTGTGTGACCTGGCAGTATGTTGCATTGCACATTATATGTTATCAAACTCCAACTTCGATGAAAAGGTGTGTTAGGAAGAAATTATCCGTATATTCCCCTGTGAACCCTGCAAAGAAGAGCACTCTTAAAACGTCACGTATTCTCAACGAAACGATGGTTCGTTGGAAAAATGTATCCACCGGTAACCAGTAATACAGTCAGCAAAACAGCCAGGGCCCTATTGAGTGCTTAATGGCACTAGACACTACTGGCTGGTACTCTTCTCACTTGCTGTATCTCAACATATGCATAAAATAACAAACCTTAGAAAATTTGAGCTAAATAGGTCGTCGAAGTTGTGAGATAATAATGGAAGAAAGAACACCCTTGTCACATGAGGTTGTGTGCTTTCAGATGCTTGATTTCGAGACCTCAAATTCTTAATAATTATGAGGTCTCGAAATCAAATCCCTGGAAAATTACTTCTTTTCTCGAAAACTACAGAGGGAGCCGTTTCAGTCAGGTGTTCATTCAGTCATAAAGTGTGCGATTAGTGATTATTGAACAAAGATATTGTGTTTTAAGTCTGCTCCAAATTTGACTCGCGGGGGGGGGGGAGTACTGAACAAGGAAATAAATTAGAACCCATAGAAGGAAAAAAAACGGAAACAAAAAACATAAAAATATACATTGAAAACAAAAGGGAAAAAAAGGAACATACATAAATAAGTAGCAGGAAAAGTATATATAATTAACAATATAAACAAATAATGATAAAAAAAAATTAGTAATAATGAAAAAAAATAAAGAGGCTTGCTTTACATCTTCGTTTTTAAAGTGTTTTGTTGTCATGATGAAGTAAGTATGAATTTTATCGCTTTAGATTTGTATTTGAGCAGAACGCACTTCACTGGTTACTGAAGTGAAATTGAGTTTTATTCAATTTTCCTTCGTACTAAGTTAACGTTACTTAAAAAAGAGGGGGGGGGTATGCAAAGGGCTTGAGTGTATAGACTCAAATGTTTTCTTTTTCTTCAACAGATTGTTACACTTGTGTTGAATACATTAGCCTTTCGAAAAAATGCAGTTTCTGATCTGGTAGTTACAAGTGGATTAATGAATTAATTATTCAGTTCATTGCCATTGATATATGCAGGGAGGGATTAACAAATGTGAATACTAATTGAAACAAAATGTATTGTGTTTATACACCATTAAAATTTGTACAAAGAAGTACTGTATGATATTTCCGTTATTTCCCATTGTATTCAAACACAGGTAGATGTTTTAGGTTTGAGCTTTATCAAAGGAAAATAAACCCCTGGATTTTAGAGTTTTGTGATTATTTGTTCCTGTATAAATCATAGACGTATGCAATCAATCTGTCCTGTTATGTCTAACAACAATAACTTATATGATATACGTTAATAACAGTAACGCTTCTCAATTCAAATTTGTCTTGCATAACAGCTGACATCTTTTTACAACCACCTCATTACTTCGAAGTGGGTTTCTCAAAAAGCTTTACTGTCGAAAGCTGATGTAAGCGTCCAACCAATCAAGTTTGTTGCCACTAATATTAAGAGTGATTACCGTACATCTTCCCTTTAATTATTTTCTAGAAAAGACGGAAATAATCAACGCTGCGTTTGTACAACAGGAAGATTCACTGTTAGTGATGCACGTCAATGCTTCTCTCGACCTCTAATGAAGACACATAATGTCCATCGTTAGTAACTTTGTCATCACCTTAGTATAGAGAGATGATGTGGATTCTTACGTAAAACTTACCCCGCCCATAAACATAGTGCCCATGGGTGTTTGTTTGTTTGTTTGTTTGTTCGTTTATTTATGTGTATGTTTGTTTGCTTGCTTGTTTGTTTGGTTTATTTCAATTTGCACAGAAACTTGAACAAAACAATACAAACAAAACCAACGGTAATAACTGTTGAAGACACAGTACACATTTGGTAACTGTCAAAGACCAGTCTTCTCACTTGGTGTACCTCAACAATTTGCACAAAATAACAAACTAGTGGAAAATTGAACTCAAATGGTCGTCAAAGTTGCGAGATAGTAATAGCAGAAAAACACCCTGTCACACGAAATTGTGTGCCTTCAGATGCTCGATTTCGGGACCTTAAAATCTAAATCTGAGGTCTCGAAATCAAATTCGTGGAAAATTGTTTCTTTCACGAAAACTACGTTACTTCAGAGGGAGCCGTTTCTCACAATGTTTTATTCTATCAACAGCTCCCAAGTGTTCGTTACCAGCTCAGGTTTTTTATGCTAATAATTATTTTGAGTAATTACCAATATTGTCCACTGCCTTGAACATCCAGGGGAGGTTTAACCCTCTGTCAGTGGACTACCTAGACTGTGGTTGGTTCATAACTTTACATACTGCATGAATTCTGAAAAATGTGGCATTTGAAATATAATATTGCTGTTAATAAGACTTGAACAAAATCTACTGGCCTCTCCTTGATTGCAGTAGGTTTCATTTGCTGCTCATTCACGTTTATATAATTATTTCAATAGTAAAGGACGTTTAGCGTTAAAATCAACAGCAAAATTGCAGTAGAAAGTGTATAAATGGAAATACATGCACAGGTTGGGAATCGTGGAAGAAGATTTAAGCCTACAGATAAATATTTTTATAATATAATATATTATTCTAGAAAAAATAAGATCATGATTTAATAATGAATATCTTCTTATGTGATAAACATAAAAGGCTTATAGAAGAGTCGGATTATCTTCAAGAGTCATTGTCGGATTGATAAATAGATTATATGTACTTAGACAAATTGTATTTCTATCAAGTGGAACAAACTTAGGTACCGCGTTCGAAGGAGACGCTAAGAAAATGTCAAGTTATAATACAAAATGATGATATAGTTATCGGTCTCAGTGTTGGATACATCTATAGCTCTCCGCAAATAAAAACAAAATACTGTGCAGCTGAAGCTATTCAGAGAACCTTCTCGTGAATTGCTGTGACATTCCCGTTGCCGGTAAAGTATACGATTAAAGCTCTTTCCCCCTACGGTTTGTTTGAGGCACAGCGGTGGACGGCAAGCTTATTGACGTTCCCAACACACGAGGGGCTCTCAGAGTGCGTTAAACCCCTTGGTACTAAGACCTAACCAGCTGATTTTGAAACAAATAGCGTGGAATTCATTCAGTGTGTTATTCTTTACGAAAGGATGTGTGGTTTTAAAGAGTGCTTCAAGTTCATGGACAAAATGCATTGGATTATCTTGTTATGTTTTCAATATAATTGTTCCTAAATAAACAAATTAAAATAAAATGAAATGCTGGTTGCTCCAATCGAAATGGTCATAAAAACAGGTACTTGGGCCTTAGTACTTACTTTGTGTGTGTGATCAGGTAATTTTAATTTGAGCAAATATACTATTAGCTGTTGCAAACTGATTACCGAACAAAAGGGCATATGGTAGAAATGCCGTTTCGACCCTATAGGAAGACTATTGGGTGTCGAGACGTCAGGAAATTAACTTTGTATTATGTATTTATTTGTTTTTCTTTTTATCAAAACTTAAGGCCCCAACCTCAAAGTTTTTGGAAAACTGGAAACACTTCTGCCGTTGACGGCGTACGTCAACATGACAATACTTTGACGTCATTTGAGGGATATGGCTTTGTTAATTATACCACCTGAAGCAACACAGTGGCCATGCACAACGGAGCTCCCACAAATGACGTAAGAGGGATTTACGCGAGTCCTTCTATGTAACTGTGTTTAATCTCGTCTGAAATCAATTTCTTAATGTTTGAGATAATTCCAACCAATATTAATTGCTGCCGCTTTCTTTTTTACACTATAGGTGTTTGTAGGGTTTCTGCCCATACACTCTAGATTAAACAAATTAAAGTACAAATAATGAGCATTCTAATTTACATACTTTAAAGATGACAATGGTAGAAGCTTGCAAATGAAACAGCTTTGCCTGAATTACTGCATGGGAATTGTTACTTTGAAAAAAAAATATCGAAAAATCGAAATTGTCTGAGAGGTCATGTTTTGAACTTTACAATCAATATAGTCCTTCAGAACTTAACTGACCCAAACTAACCATTATTTATTCAATCATCGAGAAATCACAAAGCATACTATATAAACATTGTGTTTTTCAAGCTATGATGAAAAGAGGAGAGCCATAATAGGAGGGGCACCATGCGCATGCTGAGGCCGTGTCCAAAATGGCGGTTATACGGCTACGGCAACGGCTACGGCTACGGCTAGATGTCCGTGTCATCATGAGTTGAAGTTAAGGACGTCCTTAGCAACACCCTTAGCAGCAGATGTAGCCTTAGCTGTAGCCACCAATTCGGATACAGCTTTGCAACAGAACCACGTGCTTTCGATGTCAGTTTTTGTAGGCCGCAAGGGCTTAGATTCCAAAGAGAACGGTGCTGTGAAATAAGATCCAGCCGTCGATTTCACTAAACTCTTCCTAACTTAGGATTAATCTTGGTACTTAGGACGAGTCCCAACCCTGCACTTTAGCATGCAGACCTTAAGATTAATTCTAAGTTAAGACGAGTTACTCGTCCTAATTTGAGATAAGACGAGTCCTAACTCTTTGTGAAATCGACGGCTGGTAATAAACCAAAAGGTTTCATTTGAGCAACGGGATGTCTGTAATCGTCCCTACCATCGGTAATTATAGTGTACGGATGAAAAGAAGAAAAAAAAGCCTGGCAGCGAACATTTAAGTTTAGTTTGTCTAAAATATGATTTAATTGAAATTGTCATTGTAGCAATAAGCTCAATTGTACTTCGAATCCAGGAAGAAGAAACGAAAAACATTTCCAGAAAACTTAGACGACTTGAACAAATATTCCGATTTGGTTAAACCTGTGTCATTATTACTGCTTTTTTATAGTTCTCCCACCGGCGCAATTGTAGCTGCATTTACAAACAAAATGCAAACGTGTACATTTTCCAATATATCGACAAACACTGTTGCTTTAACGACTAATGTAATATCAAGAAAACTGTTACGCTTATTATGGTTACAATCAAAAGTATAAACCGCACCTGTTATTTTTAATAAAAGTTCATATTTTTCTCGAGCGTCGGAATATTCAGATACATTGCGGAATCCTTACGGGAACGTTGTAAATAAATGAAATGTGTGTATAATTCATTTCCGAAAACCCACGGGCGATTTAATAAGACGGATACGTTTTGTCAGTCGTTTGTTTATACAAGCTTCATAATACAATCGTCGAAGCAGTTGAAGAGAATAAATAACAAACGGCTACGTTGGTGTTTCAATTACCGGCAAAACTATAAGCAACCAATTCACAGAACTCCAATTGAATTGTCTTTGTGCGATAGAGCAGAGTCATGATAACTTATTACCAATGTAAAGACAGACAAACGGAGAGCCTTATTGAAGCTGGCATGAGCCAATGTTAATTAACACTAAACTCACCTCACCTGGGATCGAGTTTTGTTCTCTCGCAAACAGCTGACAAAACGTTCCCAGACCTGTCAATGGCTCATCATCGACTGTAGTCTCTCCGTTACGGCATCGGCGAGCCTTCTAAAGGCAACAAAACTCCGCGGTGACAACGACAACTTGAAGAGATACTGTTGAGAATAGAATGACACTAAACCGATAAATTTCAAATTTAAATACTAGAACGAAGGCCTATATACTTGTATTGATACCACGAGAAGTGTTCAGGCCACAATCACTTTGCTGGCTGCTCTGGTGAACTTTGATTGCTTTTTAGTTTTCTGTGCTGAGATTCTGTCCTGCTTTTGTACTCGTTGGACTATGGACACCACTGCTCCCTTAAGATAACTGTTCGTTATATTTACTCTATACATCAAGTTCAATGGGGTCAACACTGTAATCTCCCCTAACCAATATTCACCGAGTTTCTCTTCGAAGAACCAAAGTCTGTTTTCTGAACAGTATGGTAGTAATTTGCTTCCAGTGAACCACATTTTGTATTTTCTGAACAGAACGAACTGCGTGTTTTTGTTTTTGTAAGGGATTTCTATAAACATCAACAACGCTGTTGGCGTAAACAGGTTGAGCCTTGCGGATATCCACAACCAGCTCAAATTCCACGTAGTGTCAAGTTTGCATAGCCTAGCCAATACACGCAAAACAACATTTGTACCGCGGGTAAAGCTAGTGTAGTTTGAAAACTTCAGAAAAGTGTAGGCATTGACAAGTTTTTATTGACATGATTCATTTATTTTTTATTTTTTTATTCAATACAAAAAAGGGTATTTCGATAATGCCCTCACACGATACAAAGTACACCATTGTAATTCTTAACATTGACAGTTTTAAACAGTAGCCAACATTATTAACCATTCAGAATGTCAACATTTAGGATCTGTTAAGCCTTGGCTTTTGTACCCTAACCCATCGACAGACGTTTGTTTCGTTTTACAGACGCTTGGATGATCGGCCACTTTATAACATATTATTACATTACTCAAAATGGTAACTTGACATCAAACGTTTCATCTGATTAAGATACACGTTAACACACACTCGGGGCACTCAGTTAAAATGTAGCCCAAAATATATTGACGTTTTTTATACCCTTAGTGGATTAAGTTTTTGGCTATGACATGATTCCTTACATACTGTGAATGAAGATAACTGTAATCTATATTACCTGTAGAAGTTTCAGCCTCATTCAGTCATCAAGTTTTGGAGGGGAAAACAAAATACAACCACAGAGCAATGTTTTTAGGAGAGTCACGTAAATCCGCCGTACATGCCAAATAATTGTGAAATTGCAGTTACGCATTTCTCAAAAACTACAGCACATCAGTTACATCTTAAGGTGAGCTTTATTTAAACCGTGTAAGTTTATTGCTAATTAATGTGTACTTTTGTGTTTTGTGTCGTACAAAAAGTAGGCATACCACGACCAAATAAAATAGATCGTACCGGAAAAAAAAATTCCCGTTATATTTTTAATAGTTTGTTGTAGTTGTCAGTATGTCACACATATGCCATGTGTATATAATCATTTGTCAAGGCCTAAATAGTTTTAAAGGAAAACAAAAATGTAATTAAAAAAACGTGGAGCTTATGTAGCGTTGAAATCAGAAAAGTGCTCGCAGTGACAAAAATTTAATGATTATGTTGCCAAGGACGTACGTGGTATTTTCGTGTCTGATTCTCTTTTATTAGTCGTGTAGGGCGTTAAACATTCAATTAATTTATATGTATTATCAAGCTCAAAACATAGCAAAACTACCATTACAAAAAACTAAAAATATTGTAAGGTGGTGTTATACAAAGTCTTCAACTTGGTTGTTACTTCTTATTATTTATAGGTCAACGTGTGTGTCAGTTCTTCGATCACGTACTCTCACATCATAAATGCAGCCCGCACCTACCTAGACACATCAAAATATGTACCTAAATGTAGCCTATTCTCAAGTATATCCACAGTGAACATGTACATTATTATATGTAGTCCAGACCTACATCTAATACCCACAACCAGGAGCACTCAATGTAGCCCGTACCTACAATATAACCCAAGTTAAGTAAAAGGGAGCTCAGGCGAGGCCTGTCCAATAAGGCACAATAGTTTTAGTCAAAGACAGCCAAGAGCTGGTTATTATTTCATTATTCCATTTTTTTTTTTTTTATGGAAAATCTTCTGAGACACATTCGCCCTGAATCAATCCTGGTTAGGCTGCCATAAAAAAGTGGACAAAAACAAATCGACTGAAAGGATTAGCTCATAGTCACTGACGTGATGAAGCCACTTGCACTTTGAAGGGGGGGAAGTAACGATTACACATATCATATTCTCAAGTCAACATTACCCTCCCACCAGTCAACATAAATGTGAACGGCTGATACGATACATACAAAAGAAGGAAGTCACTTGGATGCATGACGATTTCTCAATACAATTGAAGCCGGAATACAAAGTATAGAAATATCGAGATGAATCCAGATCGTCCTGTGCCAAACCGGGGCCCGGTATACCCATTGGTACATACAAGGTACTTTTCCTTTCTGATGGTGGAGAATTGAAATCCTTTTTACACCATATTTGTGTTTGTGAGATAGGTTTACTACTTTTCAACGGACACTGTCTTTGGGGAAGACAATCTGCACTTTTTGGTTTGCACTCTCCGTGTGTTTAGTGTAGGTATTTGAACTGGCTAATATTTCAAAATTTATAAGATTACTTGTGATCATTGGTTTCGTGGAAGGGGAAAGAGGTTTGGGTTCCGTAACAGGAAAATATATCATTCTGATTGATCGGTGGCCCTTTGTCAGATGATGGTGTCATTTCAAAGATAACTGAATAAATGATCTGTATTTCTTGTGTGTTTTTAAATTATTATCTCACATGTTGTAAAATAGTATGTTAGTGTTATCAGTGTCGTCATGTAAATATTTGTATGATAATTGCTTTTTAATGATGTTGATGTTGTTGGAGTTCCTGGTGGTGGTGGTTGTCGTGGTGACGTTGATGTTGTCGTTGTTGTCGTCTTTGTTGCTGTTGTTGTTTTTGTTGTTTTTGTCGTTGTTGTTGTTTTCACTCAATGTGTTAAAATGATTATTTAATAAAATAACTGTTTGTGTACAAAGAACAAAACAAACCACCATGGACAAATCCAATCAAGCTTTTCATATAATGCCCCATATGGTACATTTAGTTACCCACTAATCACGGTTCATGTCCTGCGAATGTGAATACGAGTCGAATGTTGCGTCAGAATTTATGTTTTCCCACAAGTCAACTGATGCACAAATATTCGTTGCGAATTAGTGACGTCAAAATTCGTATCGCATTCGCCTTTTGCTGGAAGTATGAACCAGGCTTTAGCGTCCTAATATTACCAAAATCTACACCAAGTGAACAATGGAAACTCAAACAGCAATTATGTTATTATTGTTGTAAACTAAAGGGCTTCAAATGGCAGTCTCTGACGATTGCCACCAGGCATTGCTTAACAGTCAATAGACAGGCGAAACGGGGCATGCTCAATTCCAACGCTAATGCAGTAATCAAAACAGGCATTTACATGTCAAGCGTGACAAAGTGGGGTTTTAGTTTTGAAGAGGATGTCAGAAAAACGGACGATGTTGAGAACATGTCAAAAGCAAAAGGCATGCAGACACTTATTAACATAATCAAGCAACCAATATCTCGAGAATAACATGGTTTGTATTCGATTAGAATGAAGAAAATAAAACAGGCTCTGAATAAAAGGTGTACAAAATAGTGTCTTCTTATACAAGGTGTACGAAGTCAATTTCTTGAAAACCTCGCGCAAGGGCTCTTTTACAATGTGTAGACCACAAGTTTTTCGCGTGAATCGACGATTTTGAGCTCGTTTTTAAGGAAAAGGGAATGAGGACAAATGGTCCATTTAGAACCAATGATGTTGAACCTGGCTATATTTTTGATAGAGTCTGGCACGTTGAACCATCATGTGTCTTACTTTGTCATACTTTTGTCAAAAGTCAAATAAAAATTAACCCTCAATATTGACGGGGAAAACAAGTAAAATAACTATTAGATATCAACTTAGTTATAAACTTCAATTTAACCCTTTACCTCAATTTATTTTACCCCGCATCAGAACTGGGACCGTTCCTATAGGACGCTGATGTACGTCTAACCAAAAGTTTGTACCATCTATCTTCCCTTTAACGCTCCAAACACTCATTACGATAAAACCGTGTTGTTATGTCAACCGTTTGTTAAACATTGTTGTCCCCAACGTCATTGATTATGAACTCATAACAATGCGATTTTTTGTTAAAAATGCATATGTGACTACAAAACCTTAACACAAAAAGTATAAATTATCTTGCTTCTGGAACTGTTAAGATCGTTATACCCATATGTATAATGTGTTTTGTTTTAATATTACTAACCCCAATCCTAACCCTAACCTTAATCATTACCCTAACCCCACACAAGGGATGTCAGAATGCAGAGGTGCGGATTATAGAGCAAAGATCATTGTCGGCCATTGACTTATATGAAGAATTGGTGCAATTGTTCCCATCTTCTTTCGATTGTGGTTTTGTTTCTTCATTTTTGTTTTCACGAGATTCAGATTTCATACTGTTTGTCAGACTTTCCACGTGCACTGGATTCTGTTGAAAACTCTCGTGGCGTTTGACATTCATATTAAGAAACTGTTAGCATCAACTTCTGAATCAAAAGGCGTTACCAGCTGTGCGCTCTGTTGTTAAATTCCAAACCCCACAAGAGCCATTCCGGACACGCGAGGGATAACTTAATATATCCCAGTACTTGTGCAAGTTTCTGGGAACCTATAGGGGAATATGAATCTTACCTTGAGGGAAACCAGTTCAACATTTGGGATACCAGGGACCATTTTTTTTTTTTTTTTTTTTTTTTTTTTGTCTTGCCGCAGGCCAGTGATTCTGTTACCGAGCCAGTAAACCTGCGGTCTTTTTCGATTGAAAAAAAAACAAATAAATACTTCACTGTGTATTCATACAACCAAATAATATTCAAAATTTGACTTAGAGTCATTTCAAAAGTCTTCAGTTCTGTTGAATAGTGAAGTAAATTTAAAAATACAGATTGTGATCAACTTTCTATATGCCGTATAGTGCTTGGTGCACATATTTTACAATTTTGAGGGGATTGTATAATGCGATTGGTAATTGGAACTAGCAGATGTCTCAATCCTAAATAGTTGCAGGTTTGTTATTTGATGTTTACGTTGAGAAACCACAAGTAAGACAACTGGTATTTTACAAATACCAATAAGTGTCAAGTGGCATTTTATTTAAGGGGCAATGCCAATTTTGAAGCCGGAAGTAGCCAAAAGCATGTTTGCATGAAAACGATTTTCGCACGAGTGACACATTTATTGGCAAAAGAGACGTGATTGACAGAACAAGTTCATCTTCTCGCCGTTATAGTTTGTATGTGTATTTTTCCCCTTTCTTTAAATTAGTTGTTTTCTTCTTCTGCGACAGCAACGTGTTTATATTTAATGCATTTAACATTCTTGTTGTTTTATCAGTGGTATATGTGTGCATGTTGTATATTGCTTGAGGCTTGACGTACAAAATTTAATATTGATCGACACAATGGTAAATTAGTTGTTTTCTTTTTCTGCGACAGCAACGTGTTTATATTTAATGCATTTAATATTCTTGTTGTATTATCAGTGGTATATGTGTGCATGTTGTATATTGCTTGAGGCTTGACGTACAAAATTTAATATTGATCGACACAATGGTAAATGTGTTCCCATGCGTACATGAGTCTTGGTCACTTACGAAAAGATAGAGTTTGAGGCAAAAGTTTATAGAAGTTAAAGGCACTGGACACAATTAGTATTAATGTCAAGAACCAGTATTCTTACTTGGTGTATCCCAAAATGTGCATAAAGTAACAAATCTGGGAAAATTTGGACTCAATTGGTCATCGCAGTTGCAAGTGAATAATGAAAGAATAACACCCATGTTGCACAACTATAATTAGTGTCCTTTCGGATGCAAACAAAATGCTTCAGACCTGAAGTATTTTAATTTGAGTGAGAAATTGCCCCTTACTCAAAACTACGTTACTTCAGATGGTGTTTCTCACAATTGTGTAAACTATCAAAAGCTCTCCAATGCTCCTTACCAATTAAATGGGTGCCAAGTGCCTTTAATGATTGGGGTTGTTTTGTAAGTTCAATTCTGCAATTTGCTTTGTCATTGACTGTCATCTTTCTCTGGTAAGCTTATGAATTCAATGTGGACCCACGTATTATTAAACATGTATCATTGGAAACTTTCTTTCATTTTCACCTGCACTTAACAAGTTCCAATTCCCATAGACTTTGTACACAAATTTCCTTTTGGAGCACCCCAGTCTTAAGCATTTCCAGAAACATGTTTTCTCTAAATTTTCCTTTGTCACTGGTTTCCATTAACCACAAATAAGCACACTGGCCCTGTCTCTGGGTTGAACACAATACTTTGGTTTTGATTAAACATAATAAGACTGTGTGTAAACAAGTATTTACACAAAAGCCACAGATAAGATAAATATACGTGACCAAATCAACTTAGAAAGGCACGAATCCAAAGCGGATTTCCCCACACATTGCCTTTCCCTCCCTGCTGACCGCCCTGATTCTGGACCACGGTGTCTTAATTGAATCATAGCCACCTATACCGTCAGGATTTTCTTCTTGTTATTTATTTATTTATTTATTTATTTATTTATTTATTTGTGTATTTTTTTTCTTCTCCAGAGTGTTCTTTTCATCCCGTTCTTTTATTATGTTCTTCTCTTGCTGACGGACCTCGGAATGTACTTTAGATTTATTTTCTTTCATAGAAAATTGTGTTTAGAATCAATGTCCGCTTCGATGACTTCGTGCAATGCATAAATCACAGACGATTGCCTTGCTAGGTCTTCAAACCACTAGACAAACACCAACTGCCATAAACGGGGCTGTGCATTATTTAAAAGTGCAAACTTGGGCGGAAAATTGCCCCTCTCTGATGCGTGTGTAATCCATCTGCGAAGATATTTGTTCGTTGTGAGCAGTTTTGTTAAAATGTGTTGTATTTTATTACTTTTTTTTGTTATAGGAACACGGTGCCTTGGATCGGTCGAGTTGGTCTTTGAAAAGCATTTGCAACTGTTTGTTATAAAATGCATATGATTAGAAATATATTTTTAAAGTAGAATATAATGATCCACACAAGTATCACTCGAAATTGTGTGGTTTTCCGTTTACCACGTCGACTAACACTGTCGGCCATTTATGGAAGTAATTTGTTTTACTCCCATAAATGTCCGACCGTTTTTGTTTGCAAAGTAAAAGGAAAACCACGCAATTTCATTATAATCTACCTTTAAACCATATGCATTTTATAAAAAACGGTTACAAACACTTTTCAAAGACCAACTCGACCGATTTTAATTATGTGTACAAGAAAAGCTATCCAACAAAGATATGTAAAATTGGACTCTGGAAATATTGTTGTTTATTTAATAATTTAGTATACTTTTAATATTAAATATTAAACGCGTCATTACTGCGAAGCATCAACCTACTTTCAAGTCTAGTATTTAAATGAAGACACTTTCATTTTACGGTGACTTTTACATTAGACCGTCAACAAAAGAAACGTATATTCTATGAGGTACATTCATAATTGCAGTATAGGGGTCAAATTTCCGGGCGCCTTTTCAAAATGGTATTCCTAGTAGACGTATACTGCATACAGTCACTGTGTATACTTGATTGTTTAAATGTTCGTGCATCTCTTTATTTACATATAAGAATGTATTTATTTGGTAGGGTGGATTGGGTTTTAATGACTAACGTCGGAAGGCGTATACTGTATTCTGGTCACCGTTGTCTACAGTGGTTAATTATACTTCACTACTCGCATTTACAAGGTTGTAGGTTCGAATCCCAACGTTACATCTGATTCCACTATTACTTAACTATTGTCGTTTAGTGACTGAATCACAATTTCCTGATCTGTGCACCTCATAAGCATCGTTAAATCAATGTTATATATGAGAGAGAATTGATGTTGCCGGGTTGGCTTTTGAGTGCCTTTTTTATGGGAGTTAGTGGAGGTCCCTCGCGTACCGTGAACTAGCAGTCAGGCGCACCGGACTCAAGCTCTGATGTTTCTGCTATGCATAAATGAAGTTCGAGTCCCAGACGTGACACTTGTACCCCTAAGCTGGACACTCTATCATTATTGCTTCGCCCTTCGGATGGGACGTAAAGCTATAGGTCCCGTGTGTTGTGTACACTTATTGAGGAGGGGTATTCCTCTTTGCGTTTCAGGCAGTGGCTGCCTAATGTGCTGAAGCACATTGTAGACCATTTCTAGCTGCTTCATAATGGGGCTCATTGTTAAAAAAAAAAGGGGGGGGTCAAAAACATGCTTGTAATTACTTGATAATATTAGCGCTTGCTTTCGTTATTGGTCAGACACGAGAATAAAAACAAATGACACAAACGAAGCTCAGTGGTTATACAAGAGACGAAGTGGTTTAATATTAGCACACTACAACTCAAGGTAGGTGTGCATTGACAATGTACAGTAATATTGACATAAAGGTGTCGTACAATAATATATACAATGTACAACAGTTATAAGGCCTATCACTTTAAAATCGTACATGATGCTTAAATGTATGTCTACTAGATTTCAATCGGTATAGCAGTCGGTTATTCAATAAAGTTGTTCACACAAAAACAATGTTTGCAGCATTAATTATACTTAATGTATATTATACACATAATGAATGTTTATGAGTGCAATGGTGCGAATATGTTCATGAGTTGAAAGATGGAATGTTCTATTCAACGAGGCGGAGCCGAGTTGAATGGAACATTCCAGCTTTCAACGAATGAACATATTCGCACCATTGCACGAATGAAAAACATTCACTATTTGTTTTATATAACATCCAAGTAGATCTTTGTCATTTTGATTGAAAGATACAACTTTCAAAACAAACAATTTCAACTGTAGAAGCTGAATGCTAGTAATTTTACTATGCCTTCTTGCAGTAACACCGGCTGCGTTACCAAATACACGCGCACGCAGTGATGTTTTTACTCAGCTTTTTCGTTCCATCCGAAAAGTACCATTGCACGCTGCCAGCGTGCAATGGTACTTTGCGGATGGAACGAAAAAGCACGGTGAGTGACTCAGCGTGCAATGGTACTTTTATTTGCTATCACGTGACGGACAATCCTCCAATCAAATGGCAAGGATCTGCTTGGGTGTTATATAAAGTCGTCTATTCTACATATAAATGTTAAGAGCATTAAAACAGTACGCACGTTATAATGTCAAACGAGTACCTTTAGGTTAATGCCACCTTTTCAAATCGTACATTAACCTTTCACGACTTCAGCCATACAGGTATCCGAATTGATACCCCGTATCTAGTTGCAATGAACCGTTGATGAAGCCATGTATCTGATTTGTATACACATTCAAAAGCTCACTACTTTTGCCTGTGTGTATCATTGTCTTTCCATACAGCATTCTCCGAATACTATTCTTGACAGAACGATATCGAATGAACACCACCTGTACATACACTCATACAAATATATCATTTGATATTGACATGTAAATAACTTCATGCAGCAATACCCTTTAAACTTTTGTTTTAACTGCAGTGACATTTAATTAAAGACGCTGCCAATACAACGTACATCAATGTGACTTTTCCCCACAAAGAACAAAATGAAGAAAGGGACAAAGTGATAATCTGCACTCTAGAAAATGAGACACTTTAAAGTGCACTGAGCATCACCAATAATCAAATTTACTTTACCGAAACCTTAACGTACTGTTTGTCTTGTGTTTTGGCAGGAACCTCGGGTGCGAAAATGACGTTAATTGCCGGAACGTGACGTGATTTGAATTCCAACTAAAAAGAACGTCTATAAAAACAAGAGTAACTCAATAATTAATGAGCGACAGCATTGGTTTATTGTCAAAGTAACGGGGTAAAATTGAGCGTAAATATTTGGACTCCAGGAGAAAACAGACGGTGGCCTAAAAAAAGTCCGAACGAAACAAACATAACTGTTCAAGTTTGATCTTGATTCCAGCAGCTGCTTTTTGGGAAACAAAACATTTAGTGCGAAATACAACGTCCACGTTGACAACGAGCAGTAACTCACATGTACATCACTATTACGTAGTACTTATCATTTACAAAGTCTTGTGACGTATCCGTTTTGGCGGCTACGACTGCGGCTACGGCTGTTGCTAAGGGTGTTACTAAGGAATTAATGTACTTCAATGCATGATGACGTGGAAATCTAGCCGTAGCCGTGGCTGTCGACCCCAATTCGGATACGATCATCGATATTTGTATGGTTACTGTTCTTACAAAGTTGACCACTTTAATAAATACTTTAACCTCTTTACAGTTTACAGGAAGTTGAAATGGGTACAACCTCCGAATGGAGTATTTGTTGTGGCATGCTACGCCATCGACAAATATTTCATTATGTATAGGATGAAAACATGATCGTCATTGTAACAAGATATGATGAACAAACTGGTATTATTATAGGAAATCACAGGGGAAAATGGCAAGAGTACTGGCGTTTTGTTTGTGTAAACTCCTTAATGACGTTTAAATGAAAGTTTGTATGAAACATTGGGGGTGGGGCAGAGTTTTTTTTTTTTTTTTTTCGAAATATGTGAAACATAATATAGTCAAAACCAGCAAGGAAAAAAAACAGCAAATGTAGCCAAATAAGAAATTCAGTCATATACCTCACAAGTAGCATTCAACACAATATGTTGGGAGTTGAGTATTGATTCAAAAACGAATGTGTGGGAACAGTGTGTGGTCTCGTGGGTAATTTCGTGATTAACCTGTTCTTTAAAAGGTCAATGTACGATTATTGAGTATGTCAAAAATAAAGCTTTCTCCTACGATCGGTTGTTCTTCAGGGCCTTATTTCTCTCTCAAAATAGTATTCTGTGTAATTGGTTTAATTATACCCCAATCGGGTATGACGATCGTAGCTGCAAATAATGTCTCAACGATGAGCTGAGAAAAGAATCCCCTCGCGAATTTTTAGAATGTGTTGTCGTGTTTTAGTATGGTATCCAGACACATCTTAATCGATACCAACGGTACATTGTCTGTGCACCACTCTACCCCAAAACCGTGTTTACTTGGTTGAAAACACTGAACACGTTTGGTAATTGCCAAACACCAGGATTCTCACTAGGTGCATTTCAACACATGCACACAATCTAAAAATATCTGTGAATATTTTGGCTCGATTGGTCATGGAAGTTAACTTAAACGAAATTTTTAAGGAAAACACCCTTATTGCACAGGATGTTCGGGCTTTCAGATGCCTAAAAGAGGGCTTTTAATATTGGATTGAGAAAATACATGTTGTCTCAAAAATTGTATACTCGTTACCAGGTAAGGTTAAATGTTAATAATTATTTTGAGTAATTACCAATAGCGTCCACTGCCTTTCAAGTAACATCTACATACATGTCGCTCAAAGTGCAGTTAAAACCGAACTTTCTTTCTGCAGAGGCATTGCAAGACACTGAGAGGAGAGTTGGAATTTTGAAGTAGACTAATGTATGCATTTATCTTACCCGCCAAGTGTAGTAGTAAATTTAAGCAGTCCAGCGCTCACACTTATGTCTGTCCGTCTGTCAGTTTGACTTGAAGTACTTCTGTTTGTAACATGTCGTTATGTCAGTCTGTTGTTGTTCTTGTTTTACTTTCCTTGTTGTTTTCCCTCTTATTTTATATCGTTATAACAATTGTCTGTCTGTCATTGTCCACGAATCGACGTATACCTAAACTTCAAACCCGTCTTTAAAATGTTCAGAAATAACAAGTTACAAATAACAATACATTAGTAAGTTATAATAAATAACTATACGACAATGTTCAATCGTTAAATAAAACATTGGACAGAATCATGTTTTATAAATTAAGCTGTTGTGTATAACTTAACTTTTGTTCAACACAATTTACTTATTCACTTGAAACGTGTAATGATAATTACAATTCCTTTATGCATCATTCGACCTAACGCATTATCACGTGTTGCTCAACACTTCAAAGCGTGACACACATTAGTGTTGCTTCAATCAAACACAAACAAACGACAAAACGACAAAACATTATCGGCCCTGTTAACATATTATCTAAATCAGGAATCATTTTCCAGGGGGGAATAACAGAAAGAGAGGGGAAAAAACAGCCAGCAAAAAATTGGAAGGTAAAAACAAAATGTAAACCCCTGAAATCATGTGTAAAAAGAAAAAAAAACTTTTTTTTTTTTTTTTTTTCTTTTTTTATATAAGGGTGTTTTTTTGTTCTTCGATGGAAAGAAACCAAAATCATATAAATAAAACATCAAAAGAACACGACACTGTTATTTCCTTCTTGTCCCAAGTTTGAATGACGGTTTCGCCTCCGGCAATACAGAAAGAGACAACCTCTAGATGTGTTAGTTGCAAAGCCACTCTCCAGACCTGCCTGTTATACTTATTTCTTTTTGACACAGAATATTAACTCTTCAACCAATAAACCAAAATCCGTTAAACTTTAGCTTATTTGAGTTAGATGAATACCTTCAGGGTGAAATGTTCTATTGACATATAGAGAAAACAAAATCCATGGTAAGACTTTCTATTCTAGACTGTGGAAGTATGACTCCTGTGAATAGGGAAGACAAATAACTTTGTCCAGTCTAAACTTTAGAATCGTAACTATTTGTGATCAGTCCCAACTGTGTTACAGCTGGTATTTTGTGACAACGAGTTAGAGAAAAGCGCAGCATTCTCAGCGAGCCTCTAAGTAATTTTGACCAAGCCCTCTGATATGACCTGAATCCGGATCAGGTTTGACCCGGGAGGGTCAGGTTGTGGTAGATCCAGTATAAGTAACGAATCATTAACTTTTTGCTTCCAATTAAGATGCTCGTTAATTAATTCAATGCAGTCAAAATGCAGATTTGCAAAGTATATGATAACTGGCATTAAATGTTCGGGAACTTATATTGGTTTATAAATCGTATTTGCTGGCTTCGTATAATTTACCTTGACAATTTGACAACATTTATTTTTATTGATTTACAGTTCTTATTTATTTAATATGTTTTCGTTTTATAGGCAGTTGCCTTTTTCTTGGACGCAAAGCCAGCAGTTGTTACTCATGACTCTGATCCGATTCGACGGTGTGAAGGTTCGGGATCGATTTTAGTATCGACTATCGATAATCTACAATATGTAATAGATACCGAGGATACTCGATGTATAGATTCACAGAATGTATTTACTGAGGCTGTCCTTCGGGCTTGAGTTCTGCAAAGGTCTCAGGCACGATATATCCATCTATTCGCTCTGGATTCCCAGAGCATCCGGTGTTGTTTTTGTCCGAAAGCAAGTGTTTCATTTGATATTTCACGTTTGGGATCATCAGAAGATTGGAACGGCCCTAGAAAACAAATCCCAGAGGGTTTACCCTTCCACTCAAAGCCATTTCATCGTTCTTAAACTCTGATCTTTCCAATAGGCCTACCGGTGTTGGCTTTACAGTCCCCTATTGAAGCCATGGGGCCCTAGCAAAAAAAATAACTCACAAATCTTAGAATGGCCATAGATTGCATTCAAGCATGGGCTACTTGTAACGTTGACATAGGACTTGTTATTTTATTTTTTATTTTTTTTCTTTTTTTTTTATATTTGTTGTATTCCCTCTTCCTCCGGGGTTTTGCATGGGCTTTAACTGGTGTAAGCGTAGCCACTATGCGGGGAAAAAAAACCCCATCTAAATCGGGGTGGTTTTAATGAAACCGTATTATTTGATCTGTGCATTGCAATTACCAAAGGATTTACAGTCAAGAACGACTGAATGCGTATCATATACGCACTTTCAGAGCAATCATATGTTTGGAGAGTAGTCTGCAGAGACGTATGTTGTAACAAAACAAGGAAAATATAAAATATAAACCTAAGTTGTGGAAACCACGTCAGAATTTGATTTGTGTATACAACGCCTCCACCTTCCGGGTTTAAAAGGGGTAGTTTCTCAACACTGGCAAAACAGTTAAGTCATTCAACTTGTTTTGGGAATAGTGTATTGAAGGTGATCCAACGGTTTTGAGTGAAACGAGAAATAAGGGAGAGGGTTGGAGTCAGATGGTTTGGTCGGTAAAAATGTAATGTTTTTCTGTAAAATTATCGTATTATCTAAGTATAACGTGATTGTTATCTAGGTTGAATTAATCCTACTGTAATGTCTATTTTCATGTCTTCCTATAAAACACCACAATAACCGTCCAAAAGACCCATACTGCCGTGCCCACAGACGATTGCATGTGAAAGTCATTTACTTGTGGAAATGTGCAAGAAAGTGCAGGCTTTAATTTCTTGTATTTCAAACTGTAATCCAGTTGGTAGTTTTATGACTTTTCTGTCATGCGAACCGCCATCTATAATGGTCAAACCAGTGACTCTTCGCCAGTTATAACTTTTGAAACCCTCGACTGATTCACACTCGTTCTGGCCTGCCTATCTTCAAATCTACAGCACGGTTTGAAAACCTTCTTGAAGTACTTCTTGAAACTAGTTGTGGTGAATGCGTAGACAAATGGATTGACACAGCTATTGCCATAAGCAAGACAGAGGGCGACAAACTGCAACGAGCCCATTAGTACATAGTGTCTATTACTCGTCATATGAAACTCCACATAGTCAAAAGCAATCCACATTCTAAAGAAGTGCTTAGGAGCCCAACAAACAGCAAACAGTAACACCACGACAAACACCATGCGCGTGATTTTCCGTTTGCGTCGAACGGCTCTTTCCTGGGCCTGCGCACTCTCCGTCCCTCGTGCTGTTCTCGTCCACACTTGTAGCAGTATACTGATGTAACACACCAGGTTTATAATCAGTGGCACCACGTACATCGAGAGCGTTGCGAAAGTTTGAAACACTCTCTCCCCACGAACAGTCCCAAAAACTGTTTCGCAGTAGTTGTAGCTGGTTACTTTGGATACGACTGCCACTGGAGAGTGCATCATGAATGAAACTGTTTATAAGAGTAAACAAACATTCATGTAGTTATTATTATATACAGTCATCTGGGCCCAATTTCATAGAGCTGCTAAGCACAAAAATGTTGCTTAGCATGACATTTCTTCCTTGATTAAAACAGAACTACAAACCAAATTTATATTTGTTGCAGATTGCTTGTTAATGGTATTCAGCTGTTGTATGCTTTATCCTGAAAAACACGTGATAATTTGGTTGGTAATCCTTTTTTTATCAAGACAAAAATGTCATGTTAAGCAAATTTGGGAGCTTAGCAGCTCTATGCGAAAGGCTATATTAAAAAGCCTCAACAAGCTACTAAGCAATGGAAAACCTTGTTTGGCAAAAACAGGTTCCCAGCCAACATTCCATAAAGTTTACACTGTTGCGACTGGTGCCCCGCTCATGTTGTGCTTAGCAGACCAATTTGTCAAGCAGTATTTTCTGTTAAACAACTTCATAAAATTGTGCCCTGGTGAATAGACGTCATACAGCCGGCATTTTAAAAGTAAACCGATTGATGCAACAAGGGAAAACGCACATAATATTTGTACCCGCGGCACGCGTGAAAGGCAAGTGACCAACGTCATAAAAAAGGTCTACCAGTTATAATGTTCAAATCAGCAGTGGTTCACGATTTCATCGTTCATTAAGCCCAGTATGGTATCGTTTGTATTGTGCAGAATGATATGCAGTTAAACACGCAAAACTGTCTTAATTTTCCACAATTTCAACGAGTAATTACTTTGGATAATTTCTGAAAAAAATCAAGAGGGACGGGGGGGGGGGGGGCTATGCTCCCGATCAACATCGTAATGTATGGTTATATTTCAATGCAACTATCGAGAACTGCAAAATAAATGTACCACACAATATCACGAAAGGGGGCGCTACACTCGTTCGCGGAGCAGAGCTGTGTGTTAGGCCCGGTTCATACCTCCTGCAAGTGCTAATGCAAAGCGAATTTTGACGTCACATGGCTGCCCTTAAGCGAATGTTTCGCAAAAGTTGAAACAGTTCAAACGTTGCAAATTTGTGACGTCTAACTTGAATGTTTGTGCATTAACTTATTGAGTAGGATTTTAAACTGTGCACGGTGGAAGTAAAACCAAAAGAGGTTTACGTTAACACCATGCGAATATCTTTTGTTGGGGAGTTTTGGTCCTAACCTGCTGGCTCTTTTACGAACCATGAAGGATTTCATTCAACAATTTCAGAACCAACACTACTTAAAAAGAGATATTTACAACTTGTTACCGCAAACCTCTCTTAGTTATTAACATGTTTGCCATTAGCTTTACCTGCCCAGATCGTGACGTTTATAATCAGGACCTTGTTTGTAGTACGGCTCCTTCTAGAACGTACAGCGTGAACAATCAGAAAGTACCTGTCAATCGACATTGCAGTAAGGGTACAACACGTAGCCTGCACAGTGACCTGAAACAAGGCAAAATCATAAGACTAAATAATGACCCTTTAAAATCATTCATCTCTTTTCCTACCAATAATTTTGACTTATGTGTTCCCCACCTCAGACCTTCCCCTTGTGTTACCTTTCTCTTCGTCCATCACCTGCTTTCTCTGTGTGCTTTTATCGCTATCATATAATTCTATTTGACTGCTTTTGTTACACCAGTATACATGTTTATGTTTGTAGAATTGGATTTGAGGCATTGCATGATGAGGTATCAATATGATTTGCGGTAACACCATGTGTGTATCTACTTGCCAAGTCTGTTCTTAGAGAACTGTCTTGCTTAATTATACTACCGCGGAGTAGATTTTGTCGGGTGTTCGGGAGACTTCTCCGTTCTGTAAAAGAACAGTCCTGCTTATTAACTATTTACTATTATTAAATTGAAACTACATGTTTGTAGTGTTGTCATTTAGCCTTTGGGAAAGACGCTGCTTAGGGTCGAAACGTTGGGAATTTTTACTATTTTCTTGGGGATGGTACCATAGGTCCTTTCGGTTGGTTTGCGAACAGTTACAACGCACAAACTTGGGTGTTAAAATCTACGCCATTACTAAAGATATCCAAGAGAGAATCAAAATTAACACCATAGGGTGTTAAAATAACACCAACATATTATTGTGTTGGCAGAAATTTGTGTTTGTTTACGCTCTATGTGTATAATAAATGTTGCTTCTTCTTGTTGGTGTTAAAGACACTGGACACTATTAGTATTTGTCAAAGACCAGTCTTCTCACTTGGTGCATCTCAACATATGCATAAAATGACAAACCTGTGAAAATTTGAGCTCAATTGTTCGTCGAAGTTGCGAGAAAATAATGAAAGAAAAACACCTTGTCACATGAAGTTGTGTGCTTTCAAAAGCTTGATTTCGAGACCTCATTGTCTAAATCTGAGGTTTCGAAATCAAATTCGCGTAAAATTACTTCTTTCTCGAAAACTACGTCACTTCAAAGAGAGCCGTTTCTCACAATGTTTTATACTGTCAACCTCTACCAATTACTCGTTACCAAGTAAGGTTGCAAAATAACAATTATTTTTGAGTAGTTACCAATAGTGTCCACTTTAATATAAAAACGACCATGGTGTAAATTTGAACACCCCAGTTTGTGCACTGTAGCTCTTATGTGTAGCTTTGTGGTTTGGATTGTGTTGCGAATACGTACATTTTGGCCAGTATTAAAAATAAAGTGTTCCTCAAGATATTATTTTTCTTTTTTCTTTCAACTATGAGCATTCCCTGGAGTGTGTTTGATGTTTATTTTGGAAAACAGAACTAGGCCCTGTAGACCTTAATAATAGTTGTTATTTTCTGGATTAAATTCCCTGTGCGCCCGTACCTGGGATTATCGTATTGGTAATCAATACAAAAATGGGCCATCATTTCGTGTTCCTTTGAAGGTTTTGTTCTGTATTTAAATGCCTCGGTTCCACCACGCAGCTCTTCGACAGATGAAAGGGCTGCAATGTGAACGTGGTCTATTTAAAGGAACGGAATAATATTGAAATTATGAGGCAAAGCGGCGTTTTGTCCAAAATAAAACAATTGTATCGCATATAATTATCAAAATAGGCATCAATAACTTATTATTGTGGTTTGGAAATATATATATAATTATGTAGGTGCTACTCATGCCGGCCGATTACTTAGACTCGGTTGACTTTCAGACAGATGGCGGTGTTTTGGAAGAAAATAGTAAAATTTGTTTGTCTGTGTTTTGTATTATCTGTTCAAGGGCGGGAGACAACATCAACAAAAAGTATTCCTTCCAAACCAATATTAAACCCGCTGACGAGTGCGTTTCAACTGGCCGCTGAATCGAAACTTATTTATTTTTAAAGGTCCGTGCGTCACGAATCAGGACATAGATTAATGAATACAATTAAGTAATAGCACACCCATAGCTATTGGCTGCATATGTGGCCGTGGTCATATGGTGGGTTAAATTGTTTTTTGGTAACTTTTGTAGGTCAATATTTGGCCATGACCCGGATCTCTACTCACTGTTAATGAAGATGTATGTAACCTAGTTACCATGTGAAAGTTTCAGCTTCAATAGTTGCCAAGCTTATGAGAAACACATGTGAAAATCAGGAACGATGTTTTCAGGGGAGTCGTGTAAATACCAGTATGTCGTCTCCCGAGACGACACTAATTTTTGCGACATTACCCATTTCTCAAAAACTACAGCACCTCAGCAAGAAATACTTTTAGGGAATCGTTCTAACATTATTGTCTTTAAACCGTGTAAGTTTAAATTGTTGCCATTTTGTTTGGTGTCGACCAAGAAGTACCCTCACCCTTTAAATACAAAGTGCACAGCAAATCTAAAACAACATGTGTATTTATAAACACGTTTGTCCAGTTCACTTTATTAGCCTTAGCATTGTTTTACTTGTCAGCGTTTCCAAAGTGTTTGTTAGTTTCTTTGTCTGTCCTTTTTTTATCTAGTCATGCTATTTCTGAGGAGCGACTTTCCAAACAGCAAACAGCCAGCATGGTGTTTACCGTCCACTCGTTCGGTATTGAGTTTGTTTCAGGGTGTACCCATACCATTAAAGTCGGTCGATGACACGTCCAAAGAACACCAAGAAGGAATTCGCAACTCCTTCCCTAAAGGAAGCATATTCAAATCAAATCATTTCGTTCGGTAAACAGGCCATATAGATAAACAAAATCAATCTTGACGATTGAACTTGACCGTTTTTTCTCTTTTCAGACAGTGCCACGTTTCAGACCCATTGAGATTCAAGTGGCTTTTTACTGCATATAGCCTATGGCAGCTCCAGTGTTTCTTTTACCCGGTAAATACAGCACTGCGAAGAGGTGTGACTTCCTTTTACCTGAAGTAAAGTTGATTCTGCGGATTGTGACCGACTTTGCTGACCAAGATACATAGCACTCACAAGGAAAAGGGGCGCACAATCTAAAAGCTCTGGTTAAAATGCTGTTTGCCGATTGTGACTTCTGTCTTCAAAAAGTAAGACAACGATCTGAATAAACCTTGTCCAAACCCATGCCCCAAATCACACACTCTACAGCGTCCGACAATCACAAACTGACCTATAACATCAAGTTCTGCCTTGTTTGTTTTATCCGAGTAATTATTTTGAAAAGGGTCGTATTTTCGTTCGATATTACTTTTAGATCATGTTTATCTTGTGTAATAGTGTGGGAATTATCTAAACCTGTTTTACTTACAAACTGAATGTAGTTGACTCCTTTGCATACACCAGTGCTCATAGGTATAATACCTGAATTCTGTAAGGCTGTAGGCAGTATGCAGAACAACACTGTTGCTACATCTGTGATTGCCAGATTAGCGATGAAATAGTTCGTAACCGTCTGCATATCGGTGTGTCGACAGATAATAAACATCACCGAACAGTTACCGACAAGTCCCATCAAGGCAAGCAGGAAGAATGTCGTAGGTACCAGAATTCTGCTGGTGGCGTTGAATATACTGACTGAGATGTCGAACACATAGTCGCTCGTATTGTTTGAGTCGTAATAATTTTCGACTTCAAAGTCTTCCATGATGCTCGTTGATAAGTTACTGATCTGGATCTGGTGTAATAGGCCGAGTTGGTGATCTGCAGTTGACATCATGATGACACAGTACAGTGTCCTTTCATGTGAGCTTCACATTATTCTACTGGTGTTTTCATACCGTTGAAAAGCAATGAGAACACGTTTTCTCTCGTTCTCGAAATGAAGACAAAGGTTGATCAACAGCTACAGACACCTAATGGCCTTGAACAAGAAAGTAAAGTTCATGATTAGTTATGATGTATGTAACATTCATTTATTTAATGAAAACTGAAGTTGTAAAGGAATTTATGCTATTATATAAGCGCTTACAAGCAAAGTATCATCAATATATAATGGGTTCGAAACTTCAAACAGACGGAATGACAATAACATAAATATTGATAATATGAATGTAAATTACTGAATACGACACAATACAATTAAAAAAGGTTGATGTTATTAAAAACAAAAATAGCCAGCTGCAACCGTTTTACGAAACTAACACTAGGCCTAATTCTACACATCGCTGTCCTATCAGTTGTACCCTGCACATAATCAGTGGTGCATTCTTGGTTGCAAAGTGCCTTTTTTAATTGTGTCACGCGTATCCCATTAAATCTTAGTTACCTATCTGGGCCTATTCAATTAAGTAAAGGTACAGTAAACTACGTTTCAAGTACGTCCAAACTAACAAATTTTATTAAAAAAAACTTTCTTTACAATTTAATTTTCTGTTGTAGGCTTTTGATACCCTATTAAGGCCAGGATGACTCCTTAACCAATTTCAATTAGTCAAATGTATTGAAACCACTATAGCCAATAACTTACTTTACTGTTGTTAGAGTGCAGTTAACCTGACCTATATGCTATCCCAACGAATGTTAAAAAGATACATATTGTGGTATCAAGCAAATGATACCTGCTAAATGTCAAGTTAAATTAGCTGTCTATTTCGTTTAGATTGTTTATTCGTCTTGGTTGTGTTTATATGCGGAAAACATGTTTTTTGTTTGTTTATTTATTTGTTATTGTTTTTTGCTGTGTGTGTCGCTTTTCAGCATATCGTTTTCAGCGATGTGTTAATTGAACAGCACTACAAAACATATGTCAATGTGTTAATGCATTTATTTGTTTGTCTACAGTTATTGTCGGGTAGACAGAGCGGAACAGAGAGGGGAATCAAATTAATTTACAGAAAGCTTCAATTTACATTCGAAAATTTTCAACATCTGGAATGGTTGTTTTTTGTGTGAATGGCACTCTGGGATGTCTGTTCTTCGCATATTAACTAAACTGCGCCAATAAAGTATCTAAACACTTACACATGGTCAGATTTATCGGAACCTGAAATAGTATACAAAAATTTAATTGTTCGTTTCTATTCACCGTTAATTTCTGCACGTTTTGACACATCTTGTGTTGCGCTACGATGTTGTTTGGTGGATTTATGGACACTTGAGTGGCTTAAGGTCGAATTTCAAAAGTTGCAAAAGCCCCTATTCACCCCAATTCCAAAAGGGAACTCACATAAGCATCACACTCAGACAAAATCAAGACAAAAGACACAAACTCGTTTCGTTTACATGACCATGAAATTAATTGCCGTATCTTTAACTCTAAAACTGCTGTTATCCTGTCCTCCATCATTGTCCTGAACGGCAAGGGGTCGTCTTCTCATACTCTCAATGAGACCTCTGATCTGTCCCTGGTCAATCCCCTGCCATTTCCTGATCAGGATGCGTCGCAAACCCCTCGAGAGTGGTGTCAGGCTTTATGGACTTGTTCACTTTCTTCTTCTGCTGCAGAAGTCACCCCCAGACGGCCACTCCTTGGCAGGTCGTCCACATTTCCCTGAGCTTGGTAGCGATTCCACCATTTACTGACCGTCGCTGGTGACGTTTTTACCTGATGAGCTGCAGCTCACATCGACGTACCGGCTTCTATCAAACCAACGATCCGTCCTCTTTTCTGTTTGTTCGTTTGAGCCATCTTTCCGGTTATCTTGAAACACCTTTCCCTGTCTTACCATTGTTGTATGCCTCCCATCTTTGACCCCTTTGCTTGGTTCCTGACAATTATTGGTGAGTATGTTCATCGCAACCGATTTATCCAAAACGCGACCAAAAAAAATCATTATTTTATAAAAGGCGAGCAAAAAAAACTCAGATCTTACTCGTCACAATACAACGATTTAACTTGAATAGGGGCTTTTGCAACTTTTGAAATTCGACCTTAAGCCACTCAAGTGCCCGTAAATCCACCAAACAACATCGTAGCGCAACACAAGATGTGTCAAAATGTGCAGAAATTAACGGTGACTCGAAATGAATAATTATTTGTTGGCATACTGTTTCAGGTTCCGATATATCTGACCATTTGTAAGTGTTTAGATACTTTATTGGCGCAGTTTATGTCAAATAATATTATTTCGCAGACCTTCATAAAATAAAATTATATACACTTCAACAGGTGTGTCTATGTTGAGAGTTTTTTTACAAAAGTATAATTTTTCGATAAAGGAAACATATGTGTGTTATAACTGCACATGTTGCCGTTTTCAGAAGTGTGAATCTGGCTTGCTTTATCAGGTTTGTGTTAATCGTTTCTCTGTTGTTGTTTTAACGAGAAATTAAATTTTGTGTGGAATAGAAGAAGAAAAAAAGGGAAAAACAAATCGAAAGGGTCCTGAAGCTGCCTGAGGGAACGTACGGACTATTGGTTCTGAATAATATGTGTAGAAGCAATTTTTTTTTTTTTTTTTTTTTTTTTTTTTTTTGGGGGGGGGGGTTGGGGTATGGAGGGGCGTTCCCTTTTCTTACATTTATTAGCGATATAAATTTACTTCAACGAAAACCGTAGCGATTTATTGTTGCTGAAATCCTTTAAAAATGTTCTCATTTGGTGTGGAAGTTAAGTATTCTTCCAGCGTGGACATAATCGCTCCAGATCTTCGGCGATATCTCAAAAACGCGACCACCTTTAAGTGATATTTCCAAGGGTTCCTAAAACCTTCTACATTCCCTTTAATATACCATTGTCAGAGTCAAGGTTACTTTCAAGGCAGACCACCACAGCATAACAGGTCATTGGAACAAATCGATCAAGCGATTGAGCATGTGGTTTTATACAGTTGACGAGTCCACGAAAATATTCCTCACTCCTGAACATTGCCCGCAGCGAAACACCCCGACATGAGTTATTATGATTAAAATAACAATTTCGTGACGAATCTAGAACGAATTCGATAAAAGGACAAAGGGAATGGCTGATGAAAATCTGCGATCAGGCAAAGGGAAATTATCGGGGAAATCATAATGGAATGGCGTCACTCAAGGGGAAACAAAGTACTGTTTTTCAGGATGTATGTTTGGGGCGCATAAACAGATAGTGTTTATGTAACAAAAAACACATTGCAGAAAGGTTGTCGCACACATGTGTCTTGCAATAATTATATTGCCACATTTTACACAAGAAGAAGTCGGGAGAACATTACAAGAATACAACATTAAACCATGCCTTTTTCTCGTCGCGCAAATGTATGCTTCCAATTTTGAGTTCACTTGTTGACGTCATGACAAGATACAATTTACAAATCCACCCCGTGACTCGTGTATGCACAGGCTGCCTGATGTCGCTACAAATTCAAGGCCCTGGACACGTTTGGTAATTTCCAATGAGACCAGTAGTCTCACTTGGTGTAGCCCAACACACATGTATGCCTAAAGTAACAAACCTGTGAAAATGTGGGCTCATTTGGTCGACTAATTTGAAAGAGGAAAGACAAAAACGTTATGTTGCTCAACTTGTGCTTCCAGATGCATAGTAAAAGGCTTCAGCTAAAGTGGTTTATTATTATGAGAGAGAAATTACCCCTTTCTTAAAACTATGTTACTTCAGAGAGAGCCATTTCTCGCAATGTGTTATACTATCAACAGTTCTCAATTGCTCGTTACCAAGTACGTTTTTATGCTAAAATTTATGTTGAGTTTTTGCCAATAGTGTCCAGTGCCTTTAAGGTAAAACAAAAAATAAACAAGAAATAAACAAGAAGAAACGAGCAAAATTACAGTTGTACCCAAATGTCGATAATGTCAATTAACATCACCTCACTCTCAACAATTCTCGAGTGATAATTACTGACCGTCTAATGGCACATTTATAAATAATAAGCACAGGCAACTTTAATTATGTTCATTTTAAATTTCTAAGAAATCGCACAGGCTTAGGATAATTGAATACGTCGCCTGATGCTTTGCTATGGAATCATCCACGAAATCTAAAGAATGAGGCGGCAGATTTGTCATTGTCAACAATTACATTGAACCTTTACTGAACCACAACGAAAGGGTTTGAATTTACATTAATTTTGAGGATTGAGTAACTAAGGAAAAACGTATGTGTTGGGCATACGGTACACTTTCAATGCGATGTACTTGAACTTAGATAATAACTTGTGGCGGTTGCTTGTTGGACTAATTGCTATATGCTGTATACAGAATATTTGCTAACCAAACATGAATTAAAGAATCAGTCAGAGAAAAACTATTATGCAAGTTCTACTTGCAACTTGTCCATATTATTAGCTAAATTGTGCTCATTATATGCAACTGTTATTGTTTATGTGCTTAGAAAGTCGGTGTAGTTGACAGCACTGAAACTTACCAACTTATATGTTGTTGAAAGAGTGCTAATTTGCGTTTTTAAACAATAAATGGTGTATTCAACCAACAGGTTGGGCACAACTATTTGTGAGTCGAGAATTCGCAACTTGAACTCCAATTGTATCTTTAAATTTGTCAAATTTTGAGTGACAAGTTTTACCATATAACTGCTCATTGCGCGGATGATTGTTTTATTATTAATTTAGTTTGAATTGTATCACAATTGTGTTGTTTTTCCATATGTATTTCTCAATTTTGCAGATTTAATTTATATAGATCACTATTCCAACGACTGAATTATATGATGCCAGGTAATTAGCAATTGAACGCATGACATTCATTCAGTTCATGTCAGATTTCTAAAAACAAAAATAAGCTGCACCTTTAAATAATAATAAATGCGGTCCTAACTTCGAGTACGACTCGATTCATGTGAATAAATTCTGAAGTAGAAATCGCTTCAAGCGTTCACGGTGTTCAAATAAAATTATGGTATTGTCAATCTGTCTGGAACCGGGCGATAAGGTGTCGAGTTCATCTCTAGGGATGTTAGGGTATGGTCAGAGCATCACTCAAAGGGCGCCAAAATCCATTCAAGATTCCTTCCTTGAAAACCCTTCTCCCGTACTCTGGACAATAGACCCGGGCTTGTAAAAAGATAACTTGAGATTTAAGAAGAAGAAGAAGGGATTATAAACATAACTACATGTTTATCGTCTGTGACGTGTGGGATCCGGAGGGTGAAACTTTAGCAAGGTTTGTCGGCTTTACTTTGAAGAGATGATTTCAAAGAAGACACACAATTGCTTGTGAGTAGCTTGCATAATGCATGTATAATCCGACATGACATTTTATTTTGCATTTTTCTTTTAGTTTTCCGCGTAAAAATGAAAGGTATTAGAAATGAAAGGGTTTACAAACACATAGCAATGAATTAGTGGTTGGAATTCGTGCTCTTATACACAGTAGATGATGTTCCACATAAGGCATATCCATGTCAACATTCGATACCTCAAATTGTCATCACTAACTCATAATAACTTAAGTGGATTACTGGTGTCGTCATATATGGCCTCCCATCTGTTAGCGTAATTCTGTGACTTTTGTTTCTGTAAATGTAATAAAATAATTCTCTTCATACGCATAAGCGGATTATGTTAACATTTAAAGCCATAATACACTTTCGGCACAGAGAAAAAAAAGTTCACAGTTTTACAAATAACTTTACAGAAGGTAATGGTGAAAGACTTCTCTTGAAATATTATTCCTGGAATGCTTTACTTTTCGAGAAAATATTAAAACAATTATCAATTCTCGTTGTCGAGAATTACGGATTTATTTTTAACACATGTCATGACACGGCAAGACTTGCAGAAACAAGGGTGGGTTTTTCCTTGTTGTTTTATATATTATGGACAACACTGTTTCCGAAAGTGTCCAAGGTAATTTTGCTGTATTTTGCTATACTCTTTTTTGCCTAATGTTTGTAAAACACTGTACAGCGTTTTGAGATTTGTTATGTAAGACGCTATATTAAAAACAAATTATTAGTATTATTATTATTATTATTATTTTTATTTTTATTATTATCAATTCTCGACAACGAGAATTACGGTTTTATGTAAACACATGTCATGACACGGCGAAACGTGCGGAAACAAGGGTGGTTTTTTTTTTTTCGGTTATTTTCTCCCGACTCCGATGATCGATTGAGCCTAAATTTTCACAGGTTTGTTATTATATACATAAGTTGTGATACACGAAGTGTGGGCCTTTGGACAATACTGTTTACCGAAAGTGTCCAGTGGCTTTAAACAATACAAAGCTGCAGCGGTACTTCTTATCAAAGTTCAGAGTCATTACCTGTCAAACAATACTTGTTTGAATGTCAAGGTCATCAAGCACTGAGAGAAATACACTTCTTTGAAATGAATAATCCGTTGCAGCATTGTAGTATTGAGCTTTTTACTTTGTTTGCCAGGTTAATGCATTCTACCCCAGTCTACTGCATTTATGATCTTATCGATTAGACAATAACGAGAAAATTAATTTGTGAAGTTTGTGTACGAATGACCAATTGATTATATTGTGGTTGTTCAGGAAGTAAACGATTTATGTAATTACAACTCAAGTTCACTAATTGAAGTCACAATACGATAATGCTTGGGTACTTGAGGTATGTCTGTACTTTAAATAAATAATTATGCCTTTGAGAAAGACTCTGCTACAAAGTAAAAACGAGAGGACAGCTCGCATATGTTGTGTTTCTGAAAAATATATCATAAATTTTGCTCGAAATGTTACCACGTGAGAAGACAATTCTTCGATCGATCGTTTTTATCACAACTGTTTCATCACGTCAAGATAAAACATTGTATATTGCGACACTTATCAGTTCGTTGAACATTTCATCAAGGTGGAGCCATAATTTACCAAACAGTTCAAAGAAAAACCAGCTGTCACCCGCTGGAACTAATCACTATTCTCTATTCACTGTTCACACAATGTTGCACAAGTCATTGATCCTACTAGAATATAAACATCAGCAGAACAGACAATTTTGAGCGACTGGAAGTACAGTGAAGTGAAAAGGTAAAAGTGCTAGGTCGAATTATTGTTACATTGTCGTTAACTATTGCAGTGTATGATTTGTATATATGGCTACACAAACTCACGTTCATCAACCCCCCCCCCCATTTCTTTTCGAATTTACAGATAAATGACTACTTAAAAATAACTGGGTAGCCTTGTTGGTAAGCTATATGAAATTTGCAAACATGGGCAACTTTTATGATAGGACAATGTCCTATTGAAATAATTCACATCCAAATGATTATAGACAGATTTTATGAATAGTTTGTGTACCTTTCAGGTTTTGGTTATTCAAAATTTAGTGATTGTGTGTTCCTATCCATAAAGTAAGATTATCCCTTTTCCTTAATATTACTGATGGCTTTCGAGAAAGACTGTTTTTCTTCAGTTGGTTGAAGTGTTCCGAGCTTAGTCGGATGCACAAAGATGCGCTCCCAACAGTTCGTAGAGGGGAAGACTGAATGAAGCAAGGTTTTCATAAGAATCCTCTTGAAAGGTAGGTTCATAGATTAGAAAATATTCAACCAATTTGATGACCAAAAAAACTCACTTAATATGAAGCACTGCAGCTGTTGACAGTATAAACTATTCAAGAAAGGATACACATCAGAGTAATATACATGGTTTGTAGAGTTTCACCCATCCCCGCTCCGAACTTCTCGGTTCATGCATGATTCGTTTTGGTTCTCGATTCAAGGGATCTGTGTACATTCAGAGATGCAGTTCTTGGTACCCAGTCACCTCGCTAAGTTAACATGGATGGATTGTGTAAACCTTTAAGAAACTGGACACTATTGGTAATATTTATTGTCAAAAACCGGTCTTCTCGCTTAGTGTATCTCAACATACGCATAAAATAACAAACCTATGAAAATTTGAGCTCAATCGGTCGTCGAAGTTGCGATATAATAATGGAAGAAAAAAACCTTCACTCTTGTCACACGTCAAGTTGTGTCCTGTCAAGTGGTGTGCTTTCAAATGCTTGATTTCGGGACCTCAAAATAAAATTATGAGGTCTTGATATCAAATTCGAGGAAAATAATTTTTTTCCCGAAACAACGTTACTTCAGAGGGAGTGATTTTATATGCAAAAAAATTATTTTGAGTAATTGCCATGCATGCAGTGCCTTTAATGTTGCTTGTTGCTGGTCTTTCAACAAGTAGTTCCAGCTGAAATATTCGCATGCGACTTGTATTGTATACTTTGTTTAAAATATGCCTGTATCGGCATTACCTTAATAAATAGGCAAAATAATCAACTCTACCTTTAAGGCCCCTGCTAAGTTGAACTATTACATGCATCATAAACAGACACTGAACGTTCACTGACACCTTTATGCAAATGAGCTGTCAACCTGTGCCCAACCCGTACGCGAAACAACACGTGTGACTAAAGGTGTCAACAATTACACGTTCAACTAATGTCATATCGATTCATAACGACACGAGTATAATGATAGGGACGTCAAAAACCTTCGCGCATCAAACGAAATGTCAATATGAGGAGGATCTTGTGAAATGGTAATAAAGTAGCGTCAGACAATCTTTGAAGACAAGTTCAGGGACTAGATTGACATATTTGCCCGTACAAGGATGCAAGTTTAGACCACCCCCACCCCCACCCCCACCCCACCTCGACCTCGGCCAAATATAGGTTGGTGCCGAACAGTTGATATCTTCTCATGATGACAGGATGGGTGTATTGGCCTTATGGTCGAGTTAGATCAATTGCAGACACGTGTCGGTGAAATCCGACATATGGCTGGAATGAAAACGACAGCTAGTCATCACTTACTTTTATATAGTCTGTATTTAGATATGTAAAGGTATTCGAATTCGGTGTCGAATAGTTTGTTTGTGGTGTGTAGGGGTGTTTGTTTACTTTACGTGTTTAGATCACTCTATTATGTACACGTTCGTATACATTTTCTTATTGGGGCTCAAAGTGAATTCATTTATTGTACTTTAAAATAAAACAATTGATTCGGAATTACAACTGAGAACCAGATGAGTGGAGTCTTTCTGAGCCAGGATAGTTTTTTGGAAAATTTCAACTTTGATGTCACAGAAATGTATGATAAGAATAGACAAGTCTTTCTCAAAGTCTAGGGTCGAAACCTAAGGGTCACTAACTGTGTCTTGCATTTTGCCATATGTCGTTTTGGTTAGTAAGCAATTTTCAACAGCTTATTGTATTTTCTCAGGGGGAAAAGGGTTAGTAGTTAAAAAGCTGATGTTCAAAATAAAAAAAGGTAAGTTACAGTTCAGAGCTGCAAAGTAACTGAAAGTATATAAGAGCATCACCATCGCAATGTACTATTTTGACGATAGTGTCGCAGTGATAATGAAGGCGATATGCTAATAAAAACCATTATGATACCGCGTATAACCATTAGCACTCTGCTTGAAACACTTGCCCCAGAAAAGGCCCGAATTTATTCAATGTTAGGAAACGCAAAGTAGAGATAAAAACCCATTAAGGATCTCTCTCCATGCAGTATTCACAGTACAAAACCCGGTACCGGTTGCATTATCGTTCATGTTTGAGTTATCTCCATACTGCCGGATCAATAGTGGTTTGAACGACGCCCTAATTTGTTTGTTTTTTAACCACTCTATCCACTGATCACCACCTCGGTAACCCCAACCTCGTCCCCAATTTATTTTCAAACATGTTTACAATACGAAACCCTGGGATGGAAACTCCTTACTTGGACCCTGATTGGACAACGACTTTACAATATTAGAAATGATGTTACATATCCATAAGGTACAGCCAGCCGCCGGCAACCAACAATGTACAAACAAGCTATTAAATCTGGTGCCGTACTACGAGATTATGACGAAAATGTGGATTCCGAAAAGTAGCCAGACTATTTCAATGTGCATACGTATACAACAATGTTGGATATGCAAATGATCCAACACCAGGGTGAGAGAGCGGTCAACCTTGTAACCGCTCGACACACCCTGGGGACGAGGTTGCGGTACCCCCGACTCAACGCAGACCTCTTTTTTGTTTTCATACTTGAAGTTCTCTGCCTCCCTGGGAGAATTCCATTAAAGGCACCGGACACATGCGGTAAATTCCAAAGACCAATTTCCTTACTTGGTGTATCTCAACGTAAAATAAGCTAACTGTGAAAAACGAGTTTGGAAGAGAATAAACACCCCCGTTGCAACACTTTGTGTGCTTTCAGATGTACAATAATCAGATGAAGTAATCACCTCTTTCTTCAGAGGGAGCCGTTTCTCACAACGTTTATACTAAGAGTAAATGTGATTAGTAAACTTGCGGGTACAACCACGAGTAACATTTCATTTGAAGGAGTGGTGGCTCCTTCAAAAGAGATTTTACTCGTGGTTGTACATTTATATTTACTCTTATTCTCCACACCATGCAACGCTTCAAACACCTGTTAATGTTTATACTCTCCATTGCTCGTTAGCAAGTAAGTTGTTATGCCAACACTTGTTTTGAGAAATGACCAATAGTGTCCAGTGCCTTTAATGTTCAGCGAGTTGCCAATACAGTCGCCAAACCAGGCCGAGCGTCATCAGAGACTGAGGGAGACGGCACATTCTTAACACGCAGGGGGTACGGTATATCAGAGAAGATGTACTAATACGATAGGGGTATACTTGTGTCGTCAGCGGCTCGCATCCAAGAGGCATGTCGGCTAGGAAGACTTGACTGAAGTGACACTTGAACCGTTCCAGTGCCCTCTAGTTCCTCTTATTTGATAGTCGCATTGGCCGTCAGAGGACAAACACATCACCTTAACCCCCTAGACAATCACTCATGGAGGCTTGTTCCTGTTTTTGTGTTAAGTAATTATTTTCATATCGGATTCACACTTCTTACCTCATTGGGCATTTAATAGTTCTTCAAATACAGAGAGTTGGGTTACCAAAAGGCAGTTATAATAATAAGGTGCAGTCTAGTCTTGAATGTGTAAATGACGATGGCTGTCTGCGTAAGATGTTATCGGGGTCAACATTCTGCAAAGTATAAGTTTCCTGTGTAAGTTTTGCGCAAATCATTTTGAAAAACGCTTGAATTCTGGTGAACGCGTGAACAGTGGGAGCTCCCAAGAGAAGAAGTTGTCAGTCTATAGGTACGTCAACAACCATTCAGAGCGCGTTTTGTTACCAGGAGCACGATTCACGTCGCCACGGCTCATCTAGCTCAAAACTTATCTTCCATTACAGGGGTAACTCCAAGTAATTCCCCTTGGAAATTTCCTCATGATTAACCCACACAGAAGAAGGTACAAGATTCATCCTAAGATTAAAGACGTTGCAAGCAAGCATAGACCAATAGTAAAAAAAAAAAAAAACGCAAGCAGTTGTTTTCTAAACAACGAACTCCACATGCTAACCTCAAATCGAAATGGGGACACAACACGTAGTTATTTGTAAATATATGACATCATTTGTCAACGTAACTCAAATAAATTATTTAGAAAGCCCAAAGGATTACACTTTGGAGGTTTTATACATATTGAATGTACTGTTATTCCTAGTTGACTAAATTATTTCCGGAATAACTGAAGTAGGAAATTCGCCCGGGTATATTAATGTATAACTTTCACACCAATCCAGATACGCATTAAATTTTGATAATTTGCCAGACTCTGAACTTCACAAAGCGCGTTACGTTTCTTTAATGCGCCTGTCAGATTCAAGCCTACGAAGGCGCCTAATATCAGTATGTTTGGCGTGAAACGTGTGCTTATCGGCAGACAGTTCCCTGGGAGCAATTTCATCAAAGTACGCGCCAAAGTGTGTTCCTGATTGAAGGAATATTAGTTGCTGTACAGATCTCTGCGTTGACAACCTTCGTTTGATAACTTAAGTTATACTTATTTTGCCTCAGGTTTGTTTTTCACTTTTAGCGTTTTTTTTTCATGATTTTCACAACTTATTTTCCAAAAGGTCTCTGTATGCCACCTGAAGCGACAAATCAAGCGTAAACGATAAATGGTTTAAAGGATGTACACTTTTGGCTTTTATATTATCGGTCTTATGTTTTAATTCAAAATGAGAAGCAATTTATGAATGTTTAAAGACCCTTTAAATTCCCCTGACAATGTTGGGCAACCAATCAAAAGGCATCCAATCAAAATGAACTGCAACCAAATGTTCGATGCAGAGTTTTGGTTTAATAGAACAGACCCCAAAAAATGATAGTTCTTGAAATATGACATCCACTCTTGAGTAATAACTCAAGTCAGAGCTAATTCTCAAGTTCATCCAATCGAGAGAGACAATGATGAAGGATGAAATTTGAAACCCTTTCTACCGATTAATCCATTTCTCACTTAATGAACTGGCCTCGAACTTCATCTTCCGAAACATAATAACTAAATGCCAATTTCTTGGACGCCAGAATGATATTACGAAATGGTTTTAAGTTGATAGAGTTCACAAATTAAGACACGAGAAGCCATTTCCTGGGAAAATACATGTTTCAGCGCACTCTTTATGCAACATTTGTTTTTACATAAATCTTGTGTAATCTTGTTTACCCATTAATTTTTATTTGTTACCATTCAATTTGGGTGTGGATAAAACGGAATAGTACTGTGTGAAACAAGGCTGATATTATAAGTCACATTTTCCACTATAGAGTAAACAATAGTGACACTAAAAGGTAGACACATGCAAAACCATTGGGTCAATACATTCGTTGGACATCATTGCAAACTACTATAAAAACCACAAATAGACCTGCAGCTCACTTCTTCATTTTCTCCCCATTAAGGGTCCTCTAAATTTACAATTTTAAATTGAGATGACCTTCCAATCGTACGTGACCGATGATACGGCTACCCCGATAGCTTTGGCGGTCAAACAAAGAAGACAAAAAAAAAACATAATGATGGTCAACGATATATTAATCGTGATGACGCGCCTATAAGGTTTAGGACACTACATTAAAAAAGGCCCTATATTGCTAATCCTTCACTTTCTCTCAGTGTCACACGCGTTAGGAGCTGAAACTCAGCCCTTCGTGCTTAAATTGAAACCAGTCATGATTTGACATCTTCAAATTCAACTGATTGCTCCTGGCTCCGAAAGATAATGATGTCACGAGGAGGGAAAATAATCAAAGCAGGACTAGGAGACAAGCTTGCTAAACAATCATGAGGTGAAATGGTATCTACGTTATTGATGATCGAGCTGAAGCATCGTTAGAATAAACCGAAGAAGATGAAATGGTTTTCTCTATAACTTGTGTAACCTCTCGTTAATAACAAGAGACGTATGAGATTGTATGTAATCGAGTGTGAACGACAAACGAAGTTAGTGAGTAAACTGCATGTATATAGTTGTAAGATAAGTACAGACACAAACCCCTTGAAAAACATCAGATTTCCATCTCTATCCATCACCGACGAAAAAGAAGAAGATGAAAACATGGGCTCGAGTGGAAATCGCAAACAAAAGCCAATTAAGATGTATGAAAATGGTTCTGCATGGTCTACGTAAACATTAAAACAGACGGGCAAGGACACGAGATGGGAAGATTAGTGTAGTCTGTGCTACAATTAGTTAAACTCGATTTACCTTGTTTGACATTAACAACAAAGAGAATGACAAAATTGCTATAAACAGACTGAAATGCCGAGGCCAAAGACGACGCTTGCTTGATAAAGCGCAAGGGATCTCAGACTGGGTATAATGAACAAAGAGAATGTGGGCGTTATAAGACTTGGGATAATTAGTATTTATAAATTGTGTTTTAAAATATAATTAAAATACTGAGAGAAAGGACGTACGTCTTCACATCCAGGGCGAGAAAAATGCAATTACAGCAACAAGCTTTGTACAATAAACCTTAAAACTGTATTGTTCTAGACTTGGTCTGGACAAACCGTCTTGCAATAGTATGATTTGAAAACGGGGAGGGTTGATAGTCTTCTTTTCAAGACTGCAGTCAGTTTGTCTCCATATCATTACACCAATTTGTAGTCATGCATGTACCACTTTCAGGCACTATTCACCGTACCACGAAATCGGTCCGCTAACAGCATTCCGTGCACCATTTACAAAACATGACGTCACAACCCAGGGGAATATTTTTAAACAGTCCTACAGTTGACAATTATTAAGTATTCCTCTCGAAATGAATGTCTAACTTGCGATGTGTTTTAATTGCATTCGTCAGTGAAGGAGGACACGGTTGAGGAAATACAAATAAAACCCTCGCCGCTTCTCAAGTTGGAGATTAAAAAATAAAATAGCAATGCAATGAACATAATTATGTTCGTTATGAAGGCAGCAGTAAGGCAATAAAAGTACACGCACTTTGGCCTTGAACTTGGCATCTACAGGCACATCCACTAATACAAAATTGAAATCATTGGACGGGGTAGTTAAGAAATATAGACGTGCCACATGAGTCCTTATTGAGGAGTCAGAGTAATGAAAAAATAATTATGTCCCTGCTGTGTAGATGCTGTTCAGAAGGTATTTTCGCAAAGCAGTAATTGTCACATTTATACCGGGTATCATCGGGAAAAACCAGTGGGGAAAGCTTTATTTCTTAAGAAAGAAAAACAAAGTTTTATCATAATTTGACTGCAACTCTGCATTTGGCTGCGATGGTCTTTGTTGTTAATAAACCATTTTAAATCAATACAAATCGAGTCAATATTTTTGCTTTCTTGTTCTTTGTGTAAATCCTCATACTGTTAACTCTCTGCCCTTATTACGCAGAATCGCTTAACTACTTTCTGACACAAATTGATTCACTGTCGCATTTTGTGGTTTGCAATGTTTTCTTGTGGTTTTATCTTCCTGTTTTGATGATGTTTTGTTTATTAAGTGGTTTTTCCCCATCACAGCTATGCACATATGGAAGCCCTCCCACTCTAAAAGGTGTACAAATAGCGTCTTATTTCATTATTATGTGGAGGCCTCGTATCTTGAGAATCTGTTAAGACGTGAGAGAGGCTCCCATTTCGGCCAACTGTACGCTCAGTTATGCTAAGGTTGTAGCACGATGGTTGTCTCTAAAACTGAATAGTTTGGCAACTTGTGAAATAACTCATGAATAAAGCATAAACAGTTTAAATAAAAATCATTTAAAAAAAGTAGTTTTGTTTTGTAATTTTGGGTTAAACGGAGAAAAATTGACTAATGTAGGACTAAATTAGAACCAACGACCCACATATGAACGTACCAGTGCTTTACCAGCTGATCTATTTATCTAGCCCTTTGGTTTGGTTTTCCCTATTTTGTCAATATTTGTGTTTGGGATGCGTATAAATGTAGGCTATATTTGAAATGTACTTCTCTTCTTGCGAAATTATATTTACTGTTGAGACAATCGCAGTATGTCTTATGCAGTCACAACAAACATGGTCATAAAGTGTAACACTAATTAAAAACCCCTCCCTTTCCCATCCCCTGTCTCTCTCTCATTCTCTTAAACAATGACATTGTATTCTCATTATTTTGTCTATCTAGAACAGACCACGATCTCGAACTTGCTAAACAGAAAGGTATTAAATGAAAGTGATTCCTGGTACACGCTAAAGTCCGTGAAAATCTATCTTAGAATGAACACTTGTGGCCTTAGGCCCCTTCACTCAATTCCCGTGGTGGGCCTAAAAGCCACATACAGTAGTCGCTTTTGATCTGCTCCTAGATCGAATGCAACCTCTTGCTGATGAGGTGTGCATATATAATGTATAGGTCTATCTATCCGGCGTGGCTTCGAGCAAGTAGCTTAAGAATGGCACAGACGCTTTTGGTCTGCACTCGTACTTGTCATCAGTTATTTAGTTATTATGTTCAAACCAGATGTATGTCATTTAGGAAGGTTGGAAATTGGTTTTGGACAATGTATAAATGCAAACTTTCAAGGCTCCTAAATAAATTAAACATCTTTTTACATATCAAGCTTTTGAATGAAACACTCATGATATAGGGGATGTTGTTTAAATGCTACGATGGCGAGTAACTCAATTTTAAACATCGTTGACAACGGATGTGTATCATTTATAAAGAGGTTCGAAGTTGGTTTCTGGTAATTTTTACATGCAAACTACCTTTAACTTGCAAATGTAACCATCGTTTTTTAGAAGGGAATATGGTTTAATGTCAAGTTGCCAATTAACTGAATCTGAATCGGTTTCGTCATACTCCAATCACATGGCCTTTAGATTACAAACCGTAAATTACACCAACAAAAATGTTCCGACAAGATACAGTATAATGTGTTTTAGCCCGAAGGATGTATTCGTGTCCTGTTGCAATTGTGGACACCCTGTTTTATATGTCACAAGTACATAAAAAATAGAATTGTTAGGAAACAACTCGCACACCCAGATATTTAACCAACGTCCAGCAAATGTTGAGAACCTTTTACCAAATCATATCCAAAACCTTTGATTCAGAACAAAAACAAGCTGATTCAAATTGGTTTGATTTGTCAACCAGCCCTTTGTTTTATGCTGTTTTGACATGTATTGACTCGGCCATTGCCATTGTTTTAAGCATTATACATCTTCCCCTGGCTAGCTATAAAAACAACTACTCAACAGTGTGTAAAGAAAACCAGGTGATTTTACTCCAAAACATGTCCTTGGTTCATGATGGGTGTTTTAAATATGGAAGATATCATGTACTTATAATGTTGCCACGCAAGGCTGTCAATCATCGGATTATCAGCTTAAATAAACACAATTTGATTAAATATAACCGGCTTTCATTTACCAAAGCTGTGGAATGGATGAGAATAATTTGTTTTATTTTGCGCAAGATGCACATCCCGAGCCGAGCGATAAAATACACCTGTTTGGTTTATGACTATCCACTAGATCCATGCAGACACATTGAGTGGTATGAATATTCGCTAATTTTGCAATGCCATCGCTGTAATTTAGGGTGTATTGTGTTGTATTCAACGGCTGAAATTGCAGTATTAACATGTGGCGCCGTGTTTTGGTTGATTCGTTTCCATGGTGATGTTAAATAATGTATTCTTAAATCATAGGTCAAGTATTCAAATATCAGTCAGTCAGCCCTGCACCCCAAGGGGTGCGCTTTGGGGGTAGACCCGGTATGCCGTTGGCCAGAGAATAAACTTCACACGTTAAAGAAAAGCCTATGAAATTTCATAACTCCCCTTATGATACACGTTTTGTATAATATTGTTATAGTAACCTAGGAAGTTTTTTTTTTTTTTTTTTTCCCCTTTTTTTCATGTGGCAACTGGTTCCTTATGCTTGTATTTTGATTGGATCGGATGTTTACAACTACAAATTATAACACAAATAATGTGAATAAAGTGAGCTTGCATCTTACCTCTTTAGATCGTCTTGACCTTTGTCACTATTTTTCTGCAGATACCAGTCGATATGGAAAATTGTAGCAGAATCTCCAACAACGCGATTCTCATACAAATTATAAACTTCAATTCGCTCGTTCATTGTCATAATTAATTTTCATTATTATACTTACCATTTCTGGAAGAACATTGTTTCCTGTTTTCGTATCCATTGTTTGGTTAGAGAGCACTTTTGGTTTTTATTTTATTTTTATTTGTTTTAACTGATCATCACAAAGCCACATTGTTTTAAATATTTTGTAACGATTATATTCTCCATTAATATAATGATCGTAATTAGTGCTTGATAAATCTGTCTGTGCCATGGGAATGGCGGTATAAGGATTAATGTTTGAGTCAGGTGAAAACATGCTTAGGTGGCGCGCCTCCATCAAAGCACTTAATTTGTTTCAGACGCCGTGGTTCCGCTTCGATGAGCCGGCCGTTTGTTAGTGACAACGTTGAAGTACAAGAATGTATATAGCTTAGGTTATTATAGTAAAACCCTTAAAAGCTTTGAAACCTGGACTGGGACATAACTTAATTACAGTTTCTTCTTCTGCCATGAAATAAATTCCACTATACGCTGGAATTTGTCACATGACGCCCATTAAAGCATCTTTATAAGAGGAAGTATTTTTAGGGATCAAAAGGGGGATTAGGAAAAGAACAAACACAACGTCTAAATACCGAATTGTCTCAGACGATTTCATTATAAGATTTGTGTTTCGTAACGTGTTTTTCTGGTTCCTTTAACTTTGTAACATGTACATTCTAACAAATTTGGCATAGTAAGTGGGCTTCCAAATTTAGCCGTTACATTATCTCAGATGATAAAATGTTCTTACATCGTGACAAGTCATTCGGGTTTCCAATAAAAAATTGTAACCTTCAAGAAAAAGTCATGTTTCAAATAGACATCAGGGCCCAATGTCATAGAGATGCTCAAGCACAAAAATTTGCTTAAGCAAAAAATCCTTGCTTAGTAAAATCAGAGGGGAGGGGTTTACTTAACTAAATACTTGAGCAGTTAAACAAACGTGTCAAAGCGACTGTTGTTATTACTGCATATAGAACACTGACCATCAGAATGTCGAGTGCAACGGATAATAGATATCTATCAAAACAAATCTGGACATTGCCAAGTGTATTAAATTTAAAAAAAAAATCGTACAGATTTACTTGTTCGTTCTACACTCACAACGAATAATACATTCAAAGCGATCAGAATGTATCTGACCGTAAAATTGAAACATGAAAATAATCATCATTAGCAGTGTCATGATCAATCCAGCGACATGGGTCATGCCAATTCTAGGTTCCACAGTTTATGAAGAGAGAGAAAGAAAGAATTATGCTTACATACCTTTTGAGTGCTGACCTAATGGGCTCCTCCAAGTGCCAACAAATCACAACCTCCAAACAAAAGTTGAAATTCCCCCGAAACGCAAAACGTCGACAGTGTTCGACACACTTGAGAATTCGTAGAGTGCGGTTCAAAGACAGATGCTTCAAAGTTTGCCCGAACAGCGTCTGTTCCTCGTCTGTTTGGAGATGGTCTGTCAGTGAACCTCACCACCTCGGGTTGTGTTATTTGTTCTCTCTATATATATCTCGCTCTCTCAAGTAATGTGTTAAGCTCGCACACTTGTATCCAAGCCTACTGTACTAAAGATCCTGGGGGCGTGCCCCCTCTGTTGAAGCATCACATACACACAAAACATTGCAAGCATTTACTTTTCTTATTTGAAACAACTACCAAGGGAAATGTAGGTCCATCTCAACTTGCGGGAATATATCCAGGATTAACTGCAACGAAAACTGATGCTGGACGAAGTGAGCTTACATCCAACTGCCGCACCCACTAATGGCTGCCCTCAATCCAATAGCTGAGTCGGCCGGCTAACTGACTTTGGTACTATGAAGGCAAACAATCACTGCATACCTCGGTTTTGTCTGTTGACGCATTTGTGCAGCTGCTAGTAGTCGCTATGCTTTTCAACATATCTCTCTACACCAGGTCTTTATTCATCAGCCACATAGTGATATGTTTTTGATAATCAATATCCAATAATAAAGCGTACATTCGAAGGTGTTGAAAACGCCCGTTAAAATGTTTCCACTACGGTCGTGCGGGAAATAACTTGAGCACTATATTTCCACGCCAGGTTTTTTAGTGTAAACAAAACATGCTGGAGGGTAAAGACGCAAACTGAATACCTCGAATTGCATATGGAGGCTTGATTTAAAAACATACCGACTGACTGATTGACTGACTGGTTGATACAATGAACGATTCACCTTTTATCAAGCTAAAGAATACATGATTATGTTCTCTTTTGGGTTCGTGTGTCTCACAACACATAGACTGAGATGGTGTTTGTACATTTTAGTCTGAGATAGTGCCGTAATTCATCATTTAGTGTCACATTTGGTTAATTTGAGTCACAATGGTGTCGAGTTAGACGACACGTGTGTTGTTGATGCTAGTTTATTCCATTAAGGTTGAGGGAATATTAAAGGCAGCACAACTAAGGGGATAAAAGGAGGGATTAAAACTACACTTATCCTTGAAACAAGTTTCAGCCGTGACTCTTTGCTGATAGTTTTGAGAAAATAAATCAAGCACAACGTATTGAAACCAATTAACTACTACAAGATTGGTGGGCATTATTCTTTCTGACTCATAAGTCAAGCATGTCAAAGCTGTGTTATAAATAAATAATGTTAATTGTGTACGTCTTATTTAATTTTTGGTATTCATTTTATTTCTTGGGGATGTGTTGTATTAAATTTGTTGTGCGTTTGTGTCTATGTGTGCGTCAGTTACTTTTAGATGCTTTAAATAACAACTTCTGGGGTTTTGTTTTTCCTTATAATTATTGTTTTCGTTTATTCCTAAAGTTCGGTCGTACCTTTTCGTACCGGTCGTTTCAGCTTTTATAATTTCGGTTTGTTTTTACTTGCAAAATAAAAAAATTATTTTGAGGTGGTTATCCCATCTTTTTGTGTGTAGCCTTTGTGAAGTCAGATAAACAGACTAGCCAAATTATGTAACGGTTCATTAGTTTCTGAGCTCTCATCAATGTTAGTCCGTCAAAAAGAATAAAGGCAACGCTGTAAGCACATGATTGACTCGTTCAACGTTGAAAGCCTTGCGATAATTATACGACACAAAGTGATGAATGATATACTGCATTCAGTAATGGCAATATACCCTGTCTCCTGAACTCACATTAAAATTAAGTATTCATTAATTTGTGAGTCACCCTGTCGTTAGCCATTTTCAATTCTTAAACTTGGTTGAGATACAACATTCCATTTCCGTTGTTAAAAAAATGTTTTAAACTGTCGTGTTTGATTTTCAGTTTGCTTCTAGTATTCCATTGTACACTTCAAAACCGAAGTAATTCAATTGACACAATGGGTGTTGTCAGCTATAGATACCGAAGGGGACTCATAATTAACACCACAGGGTGTCAAAATAACACTCATGACTGCCGAAACAATTACATTTGTGTTATTTTAACATCACGTGATGTTAGTTTTGATTTTCCCTTCGGTATTTTTAATGTGACAACTTCACTGGTGTCAATATTAACACCCAAGGATTTGCAGTGTATGTTTTACAATCACATTCATTTGTTTTTCCTTCTTGCTTCATACCGCCCCCCCCCCCTCCCAATATGGTCAACAACTGTCAAGCGCACCCAGCTTCCTATCTCCAACCCTTCACAGAGAGGTGGGCCAAAGACCAGGCATGCACCTGTAACTTTACTAACAAAAAGAAAAAGCAAAATGTCAATGATTTTGTATAGTATTTTCAAGTTTTGAATGATAAAACTTGGATAAAAAAAAGAGGAAATCAGCTAATCCGAGGAAAAGTTACATGCCTGAAAGACATCAGCCCCTTTAAAACACCACTACTGACCATGCATTTCCCCGGGACAGCAATTCAATATTTGCTACGCACTGTTTAATAATACGCAATAATGATTGTCTTACTCCACTGGGGACAAAACACCTTTTCTATACATAATTGATGAATACTCCTGTTAGCAGTAGAGAGTCATTAGTGATAAAGGTCGATCATTAATCACAAAAGTGTGCTTGGCATTACTGATGATACGGATTGTATACTGACAGGATTCAGCAACCAACGATCACGCTAGGGTAACAGTTGTGGCTGTATCTGACAGCAAGTTTACTTCTAGACGTCTTAAAGGGAAACATTGCCTTAGATCGGTCGAGTTGGTCTTTCAAAAGCGTTTGTAACCGTTTTTTATAAAATGCATATGGGTAGAAAGATGTTGTAAAAGTAGAATACAATGATCCACACAAACATGCCTCGAAATTGCATGGTTTTCCTTTTACCTCGACGACTAACACGTCGGCCATTTATGGGGGTCAAAATTTTGACTCCCATAAATGGCTTACCGTGTTAGTTCGCACAGTAGAAGAAAAACCACGCAATTTCGAGGCAAACTTGTGTGGATCATTGTATTCTACTTTTAAAACATCTTTCCAACCATATGCATTATACAAAAAACGGTTACAGACGCTTTTGTTTTGACCAACTCGTCCGTTCCAAGGCAACGTGTTCCTTTAATCACACCGTAACTGGTTTAAAGGATGAGTTGGGTACAACTGTGTATTATTGAAGCATGCATCGTTAACTTCATACAAGGGCATTTCCCCATCCCCATTTTATGTCCGTGCCCCCCCCCCCCCCCGGGGATTTTTTTTTTCAACTTACAGCCATGCAACCATTTTTCTCCCTTATTTCACACCAACGAAGACGGTCGTTATAAGCCCTTTTGCGTCCCGCCGTCAGCCTTCTCTCACCTGTAAGATTTCAACTAAGTTCACAGGATACGGATTTAGTACAATTTGTTTGTTGTACACATCATTATGTTTTCCCTTGGAAGCTGTCAACTGGTTTGTATCATCCGTGTACCAGCAATGTTTCATCCATCAACTGTGTGGTATAGTTTCCGACCTTCGCACTCAGGTAAAACAGTGGTCCCGGGTCGAAATAAGTAAAACTTCTTGATTGTTTCCAAGGTTAAACAGATTTTATATAATTGTCACTACTGCGTTTATATTTATTTAATTTCCAACAACGAATTACCACTTTGAGAGAGAGGGCTCAAACTGTTATCACTCTTATCCCCAGGGGGATTTATTGAAACACCTTTTTATCTCGATAACTCATTAGGACATTGATAGTGCAAACACACGAGAGTGTGGTAATCGGCCGTGCATTCGAAAAATATAACTTACAACATCATCCCTTTAAGACTCGTGTTTTCTCTCTTCATTTGTTTTGATAATGGATTGATTACTGATAAATCCCACAGGTACCTTTTGAGGTTGTAATCATTAGATTCATTTGAAGTTCAGGTCACAGTAATTACACGCTCGTGCCAAAGGAACCACAGTTCGCCCCAAGTCCTAATTCAGACTACCCTTGCTTACGATTACAGGTTGCACTTTTGTCAATCAATTCACAGGGTGTTATTACCGTGATATATGGGTCATTTACGAATATTAAAACATTCTTCATTGCTCTACCGTGACTGTGCCTCGACAGAAAACAGATTGATATAGTAGTGTCAGAACACAGTTTGTGTATGATATGTTTTTGCTAGGCTGAGCCATCTAAGGTATCAGTGGTACATCATGCAGAAAAGGCTCAGGTCCGCGTTTGATGTTATGTACATATAGCCTACATCCACGCCTCACACACACATACGCATGTTGAAAGCAAGTGATGTGATTACAGGATCGCATCAAATGCCACATATTTGTTCATTGGATTAAAACAAAAATTACAAAGGAGAAGTTTTTTTTCAGTGAAACACATGCACTCAAGTATTTGCAAAACATCTGCATGTATATGCCTCAATCGGCCATGTGTGGCAACCTCACTCGCCGAGTGATGTGTTAACCGAAATAGCATGTTAATCAATTCATAGCATGTTAACCATTTCATCACATATCACTTGATAATGTCGGAGGAGATATAGCTGTGTACGTCACTACAAGGTTGATGAAGTACAGTCATTTTACAGGAGAAGCTTTCCTCGCCTTAATCTTTACAGTTCTTTTTGTGGATTACACAAATAGGTCATGTTCGTTATAAGTTTAAATCAAGTGCAACAGTATAACGTAGTTTGATTTGTACCCGCTTACACCAGCAATGTAGACATCAGTACTTTACTGATGGAACTTGGGATTGATTAAATATACAATGTTTAACACACGTCAGTGCAACGGTAAAAACAACTTGTAACTTGTTATCCCCGATGCAAAATAAACATCTGTTAAAACAATACAATATTGGAACAATGTATAAAGGACACCGTGCGAGAGATGTCAAATTTTGAAGAATTATACAAAAAAAAAACACTTCAAACAACTAAGATAGTATGTATTTACTGCAAGTTATGTTAGCTTTTACTGTAGGGAGCTTTGTGAATTATAACTGGGTGGTCACTACTCATAGACAAAAACACTTATCAATTATTATTGATAAAAAACGATCATTTGCCCTTGTATAACAATAATAATAATACTTTGGGGGCTAAGAGCTGAATTGCCAAGGACGCGGCTACACGTGTTCGAGAAGCTGGCGTTCAAGGGCGCCTTTGGCTGCCAGCCACATCAACCCACATGGCCCCGGCCGGGAACCGAACCGGGGTCACCTTGGTGAGAGGCAAACGCTTTACGCACAAGCCAACCATGCCACCGAAATAAGTACTTAAAATGTTCCCGACTGTTGAGTGGAAGGAACTCAAATTCTTCTGGTTGAAAGTGGTATGTCTTAACATGGCTGCATAGTTCGGTATCTCCATGAAACACACAAACACACACCATAGCGAAAGGCCCTTTCTCTGTGCGCAAACGGTTTCAAGACACAATCTAGTTAAATTGAAATTCTCGACACGGGTCCTGTCCCAATCCTAAACCAATTATAGCCAGTATAAATAATGATGGTGATTGAAATGCACAGTGCCACGTTATACAAGCTCAATCTTACTTATGGCAGTAACATCTCCAGCATTGAACTTTGGCCGTCTTTAGCGCCTAAAACAATTGACAACCATGCGATGCCTAAAATGCTCGCAAATTGAATAGTCAGCTTTTTTCGTGACGGGATTTCTCGTCGCCTTTCCGGCTTTGTAGATGTCCAGTATGTGGATCTTGAAACAGTTTATTATAAAGCCAATGTTGTACTGTTTAATATCAGTATCCTCAGTTGGTGTATCCCAACATAATGCTAAAAAACAATTGGTCTCAATTGTCATCAAAGTTGTAAGAGAACAATGACTGGAGAAACAAATTTATTGCACAAATAGGTTTGCTTTCAGATGCCTAAAAGGGGCTGAGGGCCTGAGGATAACAGCTTTTTAAAAATCTATGTTACCTTAGAGGGAACCGTTTCTTACATATTTATATCAACAGCTCTCAATTTAGTTATTTTTTTTTACCAAGTACGTTTTCATGTTAAAAATTGTGTTGAGTATTACCAATAGTGTCCAGTGCCTTTAATCTTTCTGATCAATGGGTCAAGCTGACCATAAAACTGGCTAACAACTTGCACTGTGACTCAGTTTGGCCAGCATACTCGGTTTGAGTATACCAATGTATAATAAGGACTGAAATTCCACTCCCTGTTGCAACTTACGAGAAGAATGGTAAAGAAAGCCAAGATAAATTCAGCCACTCGACGTTCAGGGATGCGGGTTGAGATAAAACCAAAATAAAGCAAACCGGAGATAATGTTGTAGAGTACGCTTTCACACTGGATCGTATACAGCATCCGACCGATGCTACCGCTGTGGATAGCGCCGTTGATGCAATTTGTGTGTGGCAAGTTCCCTAACAAAACATAACCCCACTTTGGTATTTAAATGTCTTCACACGGTTGCATTTCCCTGCACAGGAAATTGAATTATTTGAATCCTAATAAGATTGTCGAGTTTGTGAGATATAGAATGTTTTTGCCTCGTCGAGTGGGGACAACATGCAGGCTTACAGACCAGTGACAACCACAAGGGAAACCAAGCGATGAGGGTGTTTGCATAATTGTCATATATAGCCAGTGGAAAAAGAGAGATGGTTGCCGTCAAAAGCATCACGCAGGGATAAAAGCTAGATTGTTATCCTTCCCAATGTAGATTGTTATCACATGATATGGCGCGTCACACCAACCCCGTCTTGAACCCCACCACCGTCCATTTTAAAGTGTTAAAGGCCACAGACAATTTGAATTGATTCCACACTCAATTAACTTATCCGTAAAAAGCCATATAACAAAGCGATAATCGTAACATGGTCAACCTGATGCATTGTACCCATTAGAATGGGGTACAGTTATTAATGTATTCTACGACAATAAGAAAAACGAAAAAACAGGATACCAGACTGTGTTTAGCTCCATGTCCCATGACGTAATAGAATCTGGCAATGTTGTTGACTATCCCACCTATTGTAAGACAGTAAATCAACATGTCTCTGCCTCCAAGTTTCCAAGTAATGTAATTGGGCACATGTTGATTACAACATTGTTTATAAGACATGACACCAAACTGTTTCCACCATTTACGTAATAGAATCGGGTGCAGTTGTTGATTACTGCGGCTATTACGGATTACAAGACAGAATACCAGACTATCTCTACATCCATGTACTGGGCGACGTTGTTGATTACAATAAGACAGGATGCCAAACTTCATTCACATCTATGTAACATGACGTCATAAATCGGATGCAGTTGTTGACTACTTCATATATTACGGATAAGAGAACAGGATACCAAACTAGTTCTACCTCAATGTGTCATTGGTAACGCTTTGACACAACTAAACACATGTACAGAATAGTTTTGTGACAAAGATCATTTCAAAATGTGAATTGTGTGTACGCCATACTGCGGTATGTCGTCAAGTATGAAGAAACTCTAAACACGTTGTTGATGATACCCAAGCCTACATTCGTATGGACTGTGAAAGGGGTAACCCTGTTTCAGCCCTAGGAGTAGGTGGCAACGGCCTCTGTACCAAAAAAATTGTAGCCCACACCTTGAAGTGGCCATCAGGCCTTGTGTGTCAGGCGACTTGCGTAAATAAAAAAAACTACTGATGGCTTATTGTTTGTAAACATTATGCCATGACGTCATCACACAGCCATATTTGAGGTAAAACGATGACGAAACAATAGAAACACAAATATATGTAAAGTTCACAGCCAGGAGCAACCGAGCATTGACTCTTCCCTTCAGACGAGGGCGCCCTACTCAAATGACGTCATGTGAAAAGATCCGTCCTATATGAATGGCTGGTACTAGCCTCCTCTTAACTGGTCTAGGGTTAGAAAAAAAACGGATTTGATTCCCCTTTCCCGCCAAAAATACACGTATTTGTATGTTGCCAGATGGGTTAACAAGGAGACACACGATCCCGCACGTGCATTGACATAGAGTGGTCAATCAAAGTGTTCATTACAATGTCGTTCTTGTGTGTTGATTTTGCTATCCTTGGATAATGAACATCATTATGTCTAATTAGAAAACATGTACATCCCGAGACTGTCGCGACGATTGAGTTAAATTGTACAAACAAAATACACATGTACTACCCTTGCAATACTAAACTATCGACTTTAATGTAAACCTTATTATAGTTTCTGTAAACAGTACATACTGGTCATTTTGCGACTATGTTTAAACTTGAGCTGATGGCAAAGTCGAAGCTAAAAATCGATTGTACAGATTGTTAATACATTGTATATATATTGCTATGCTACTTGAACGTGCAAAATGTGAAAGACTGTGTAGAACGCATGATTGGGGACATTCTTATATTTATACCGAACACTCGCAACGAAAATCGTTCACCTTTTCTGCGAGGCACGACAAGCTAAAGAACTTTATTTTGTTCATGCAACATGTGCAAAGGTGGGATGATATGTTCAATGTTCACAAACTGGTTTCGTTTTGTTTTCTTGCAGCTATACCGACGCCTATTACAGGGCGGCATTTTGTACGTATTATTTGGGTAACTAGATACGTGCTACACTCTAAAAATAAAAAATACTCCGGGGAACTTCTATGTCTGTTTTGACCCGGAATCCTGTCAATGTGACCCGAAATCTATGTCATTGTGACCAGAAATTTTATTAAAAGCGGTGATTTTGACTCGGATCCCGGGACACATTGACACGGATTCCGGGTCAAACTGACCCAGAAATGGGTCTGGCCCCCTGGGACCCAGATCCGGGTCAATTCTGACCCGGGCGTTTTTAGAGTGTATGCCGTACATTTAGTGCTCGAATAGTTTGACCAAAAACATTTCAAGTTACTACGGTCAGTACAAATATGAATGAATGCTGATTTAATGTAGGGTTATCAAAACCATAGGTGTTGACGCAGAGCTGCAAAAATGAAGTTAACAATTTTATTTTCAAAATTTCAACTGAGACGCATGAAAACCTTGATCAGCTCAATATGACGTTAAATTATACCTCGCCATTGGACTGGCGTTGAAATGTATACATCTCTACAAGCCAAAGGAAAAAAAAACTGCAATTCGATCGAAAACAACTCCTAATCTCGTATTCTATAAAGAATATAAACCAAACCCGCTGCATTTCACTCGCTGGGGACGCCTGCAGCAGACATTGTTTTTAAAGGTGTATCAACAATTTCTAAATAATGTACAGTCGTTTTAGTATAAACCGAAGACAACAAGTACACCCAAGAGACGTTGATACGAAGTTCAATGAAACTCAAATGGTGAATGTCGTTGCGGCCTCGGGGTACCAGACTTGGCAGCGCAATGGCACATGGCAATTCTCTAATCACATTCTGTCGAGAATTATCCGCAAACTATATACGTTCATTAGATCGGTTTTGTGAATGCGGGTAAGATAAACAAAAAATGGACAATAACCTTTTAGAAAAAAGAAATGAATTAAAGATAGGTTGTGGTGCTATTTATGCATTCATTGGCCATGGACTATTATTCGTACGTAATCTCTGTCTGCTGTTAAAATATTAACATCGGTGATGAGTGTTCTAACAATTACTTAAAACAGAAATGTTTTGAATAGCACTTTTGATTCAAATTGTAGATTTCTTTCACAACTGCCCATTTTTTGTGACTAAACAGTTAATATTTTGCATCACCGTGATGAACCCTTTATCTTATCGTAACCTGCTTAAGTGTATGTTCATCAAATCATGACGAAATTGATAGCAGTATCCAAAATTAAAGAGCCAATAAAGGATTATCTGAATATGTCAACTATTACCTTTTATGGCCAAATAGACATCGTAGATACCGGTTAATAACCATTTCACTCTCAAATTTTGCATTTAGTAATAAATAACTCGAGTCAAAAATGTACCCGGCCGTGCGGCTTTTTCAGCCGAGAGTCAAAAACGGCTTATGTATAATAATGACCCTGGACGCCAGTGACGAATTTCCCCCATTGGTTTCGAACACTTTGGCATTTCCACACCAAATGGCCGCCACTGAAGTCACGATTCCTTTGTCGCGCGGGGTGGGGTTTGACCCCACGTTTTTCAGAAATTTGGCATGGAGCGTTCAGGAGAAAAAGCCATTTTTACCATGTTTAACGTGAGGTAAGAGACTCGTTATATTTGTTATGTTTCCTGGATGGACTGCAGCTGTAAGAAAACTGTAACATCTATATATTTGAGATCATCCTTTATTGGCTGTTTAAATAGATAAACGGATTGTTGTTAATTTTGCGTTTCTCGAACATTTGGCTCAAACGCACTTTAACGGTTGGTTGGGAGCACTATTATGTCTTGTAGTGGATGCTGAAATTACATTTGACCACATTCAGTCTCAACACGGAAAGTTTCTGAGAATGTCTTCGACTGATGAGTACATTTGATTTGTATAATGATGCAAGCAATGGTATGAACACCTTGCCAGAAGTAAATGTCAAACTTCGTTAGCAATTCTGAACCTAAATGAACCTCAGATAATATGCACTTTATCATGTAGTCATGTGTGGTATATAGTCATGTAATGATTAAGTTACATCATTTCATCATTGGGGCTTGGTGATTTAATAACACTTCGGTCTGCCCCTTGACGTCAATCCAGTGGGCATTAAGAACGTCTGTGGAATTGAATTTGAGTTTGCATTTTGATTTTTTTTTTTTTTTAAGTCGGAAAGCAATGTAGACTTATAAAAAAAAAACAGTGTCTCAAAAAGTAGAGGTTCCTTTGACAACGAAATCCGTTCATTAAAAAACATAAAACGTATTGTGTTATTCATGAAAGGCAGATATTTGTACTCGTTCTTATTAGTATTCAATTCGAATTCATCTGTCAATGTAAACATACAAGGCTTTAGATCAAAATGTCAACACGTCTTAAAGGCTGTCAGTTTCCACTTGTGTCGGTCACAGAACTTGTGGAGTGTAGGAACATTGTCTACTTCGGTTAAAGTAGGATTTGACACTTTGCGTTGTCGTATTTAAAAAATAACAGGTGGTTGACAAGTCAACGTTTCAATCACTGCTCTTTGCCATTCGGATGGGACGTAAAGCCGTTGGTCCCGTGTGTTATGTAACGCACATAAAATAACCAAGTGAACTTATCAAAAAAGAAGGGGTTTGCCCAGGTGTTCCTGGTTAGATTGGCACCAAATTGCGCCACAGCACATTGTAAACAATAATATGGTGCTAGGTAAAAGGAGTAGGAGTCATAACTCCTAAGCGTAGTCACATATATCTTGCAGGAAATACAGCGCCATGAGCGCCACTGAGTGACGAATATGCGCGTTATATGAGAAGCCACTGTTATTTTTGTCTTCGGAAGACAGAGATGTATACCTAGTTAGTGCTACCGCACACTGGACCTAATTACATGAGTTAACTTGAGAAGCAGGACCCTTGTTGAGTTTTGTATAGCAAAAACTAGTGGATTGTGTTACATTCTCTTCGGACACTAAATCAAATGGAACTAAATGGAGGGGATGTGTTTTAAGATATGTTTGTAAATGGCAGGCTTACAACAATTGAATAGCAACTATTTCCATATCCTAAACAAACAGTAAAACGAAGTATTGAGATTCAAAAGGAAGTGCTCTCTGCGCTTGAAAAAAAACTTCACCCATACAGAAAACAACCGGTTTGGATTTAAAATATTGTTGTTTTCATTCAACGGTCAAGTAGCAGTAGTTTGATCGATGAAGTCAGCTTTAATACACATCACATTGTCTCTAAAGCTGGCGGCAAATGGTACACACTTCAAGTGGAAACAAGTATAATTGGAAAGGTTGAACGTCACGAATGAGGCGAGTCTTTGGGGCAAGTCAACACTGGAAGCTCGATAATCCAGGGTGAGGTTTATTTACAAAAGCCATCACTGACACAGTATAGCTAGGAGGAATTTGCTTATTTGTGTTTTTTTTTGTTATGGTCATGTTTTCTTACTAATATCTGTATAAGTCCATTGTTGACTCTCAACAACAAGTATTATAGCAAGCTATACAAATCAATCGTGAATATGACATTTATCGCTAATGTCAAAAACAAACTATTTAAGGAGACACTCAACTTGAGCAAGCATTGTTTTGAGCAGAAAGACTCACGAGTAAGTCTAAATGACTATAGGTGATGGCTTTATAACCGCATTGAATTTGCTTCCGATAGTTGCTGTGGGGGGGGGGGCTTCGTAATTTAAACTGAAACTTTTCTACCTACCCAATAATAAACTTGAACTGGATATATAAGTGTAAAGTGACAAAGGAATTTAAGTGGGTTTTCTTCTGCTTATCACAATGAGTTTAAAAAAACGTGCACTTGAGTTCAATAAATACAGCTAGGAAAATGTATCGTCGATTACATGTTGACATTACGGGTACATCCATGAAAATATTTACAGCGAGTTAGCTGCACTTTAATCTCACGTCAACGTAACAAAAAACAAATCCCGATTCAAAATTCAGTTGGGAGTCAAAGAATCTGACCAAAAAAATATGTTTATCTAAATGAATCAGCCTACATACTGTAATAGTCGCTGTTTTGACATTTCGGAGGTAATCACCTTCCTAAACAAGTTCACGATCTCACCATAGTAAGGGAGTTCTTACGCGTGATCCTTAACCTCTTTCTATTTCGAGCGCATCGTTTCAACCCGGTCGGGTTGGATTTGCCGGAAATCCAAGCACTAAATCACCGCCTGTGAGAGAACTGTTCGAACAAACACTCGATCTATTCAGAATGACACGATTTCAGAGTTGGTTCCATTTAGCCGGTCGAACCATCTCGGGTGTGCCGTTATTTTCACTGAGCCCCGTGTCACAGGGGGGGGGGGGGGGGGGGGGGTTCACATGTACTGATCAAACATCGATTTGGAAGGGCAATTTACCGTGAAATTAAAGCCATTTCATGCACGGGTAGTCATTGCTGTTTTTAGCTACGTGTGGGATACGCGAATCTATGTTCAAAGACAAGATTCTGCTCAGAAAATATTGCGAGTGAAGTGAACACATTTCGCGAAGAGGCTGACGCAGAAATTGACACGTTCACCGGATTTCTTTTTCTGCGAAAAAAATAATAAAAAAGGGAACCCATCAAACAGTACCCAAAATAAATGATATTTTACCTTGTTTTCACCCCCTTTTTACTGGTAAGTGCAGTTGAGTTTGATCATAAAGTTTTACAATGCTCAAGTTAGAATGTTTATACAGAAAGTCGGTTAAGCAGTGACTTATTTTTTGAGTTTGAGAATTAAACTGTGGCCATCGATTCCACGTGTAAATATTTCAAATGGACTTTGGGTGTTGCCGATTAATATGATGATCACTTGGTACCCTTGAATTTTTGCTAAAATAAGTTGATTATATTGAAGTTTCATTTGCTCAATTTGAGTCGTATAACTTGTAGAATTAAAAACTAAATTGAATCAATATCTCCAATGGGTCTACTTATTTTAAATTCGCTCTCGCCTATTTAGTATAATGTGTTGACTACTTACTATAAAAGCATGTAGAAAGGTTATGCTAGTAGTAAGGTAGAAACTTATGGAGTGTTTACCCTTTTCCACGAGTGCCTTAAATTAATTTTGAACAACTCCTCACAGAACAGTGAAATTTCGTCTAGCCTTGAGGTGTAGAATTTGTGATGCAATCTATATTGATGGGGCGAGGCAATTGTGGCAGTAATGCTCCTGTCCACTGATGCAATTTTGATAACCTTTTCTCTAATCCCTTATTTCTCTGTAACATTTAAAACCTTCAAGGGGGACAGGTTCGTTTTATTTTGTGTGTGTTTTCTCTCTCTCGTGCTCCATCTCTTTACTTTATTCCATCTGTGCGTCATTTTCCATCTAATGGAATGAATATTTGTGTGACCTTTGTTTTGTTCTTTTCATCGTACCGCAGTATTTTGTTTCTCCTTTAGACGATTTAATTTTCTTTGGTGACAGTTACACCAGACGTTTGTGTGAAGCGTTTTCCTTGAAAACCAAGGAAGCTACCCAAGCTAGACTTAAAAATAAATCCATATTAACAGTATTATCAGTAACAATTAGGATTTTGTTTGGAATACTTTGAAAATAGCATTCGGCTCAAGGGACGACATTTGTTGTAGCATCCTACTTGGAATCATCATTGTTCGCACTTAAAGGCAGTGGACACTATTGGTAATTACTCAAAATAATTATTAGCATAAAACCTCATTTGGTAACGAGTAATGGGAAGAGGTCGATGGTAGAACACATTGTGAGAAACGGCTCCCTCTGAAGTTACATAGTGTTCGAGAAAGAAGTAGTTTTCCACGAATTTGATTTCGAGACCACAAGTTTAGAACTTGAGATCTCGAAATCGAGCATCTAAAAGCACACAACTTTGTGTAAAAATTGTGGGTTTTTTTTCTTTCATAGTTATCTCGTATCTCCGGCGACCAATCGAGCTCAAATTTTCACAGGTTTGTTATTTTATGCATATATTGAGATACACTAAGTGAGAAGACTGGTATTTGACAATTACCAATAGTGTCTAGTGTCTTTAAGTGCATTGATACAAATCAAGAAGTACCTAGTTTTTACCTAGTATTTTATTATATAAATACTATGTTATCCTAAGCTAAATGTTCGTAGTTCTAAGTTAGTTTGATTAATTATGTCTTCCAAAAACCATAACGACCGACTTTGACTTTCATATGGCTCCACAATGGACCAGTGTCTGACCACCTGTGTCCTACGAAACAATAGTGTTCAACCAGTTATGTCCGACAAACCATGTGTTCAACAGAGTGTTGTAACTGACCCAAAATCGGCTCTGGCATTTCGTCTACGTCGGACATAACTGTTTTTCTGCAGTTTACGAATAAAGACAGCGAATGGGAATGCGTATAGCGAATTTTGAGGTCACATGGCTGTTCTGGCAGTGACTTTTTGCAGGACTCAAACTTATCTCAACTTTGCGAACTATCTGTTGCGAATTTGTGACGTCAAAATTCGTATCGCATTTGCATTATAATTGCACAATGAATCCAGCCTAGTTCTTTCATCTCACCACATCAAAAATGAAATTTAGCTGAGGATGATCCTGTGATAATAACTACAATCTGAACCAAATAAGATTCTTACCATCTCGCCCTTGAAGTAGGCTCCGGGCGCATCACATTCACCGCCAACTACAAATGATGAAAGGGAAAACGGAGGAAAATTATTACGTTATATAAAACAGCTTCCTTCCAAAGAGCTTCGTGAACAAGAAAGGTTCCAAATCGTGAAACCGCACAAAGCCGAACATTCCTACTGAATGGGGAAGGCGTTTGGGAGTAGCCTGCCAGATCGGTTGGTGCTGTTGTTATTCGAAGCAGCCGTGTCTAAAGAAACACGATTACACCTTTTTGGTTATTTAAATTTGTGTCGGGTCGATACCTGTGTGGGAAACGAGCACAATTATCTCCAGAACTTGGCTGAAGAATCGATACTTTAAAACCTAACCCTAGACTTGAATACCTGCAACTGACGCTGATGTTATAAGCTCATTCTGGAGACGGCTGTGAAAACTTCATTTGTCACTATAATAATGTTCAAGTTTGAACATGCGGCTCAATATTGACTCACATAAGTCATTAGGACATTTAAATTAGATTTAGAATAGTACTTGAACTGTAAAACACCCCGCAGGCTACTCTGCTTATTAAGACATTCGATATAGCCATTTACTGAAGTGTTTGTGCTGGTTCTGGTAATTTAAAGGACATAACTTGAATGCGTTGAATGCGTGGTTTGCCTTATGGATCAAATTATAGGTTAATGTAAAGGCCTTCGTGGCAATAGGGGACTTTGAACGCTAGAAGACTTGGAACGCTAGGTGGCAGCAGACTGTCAAGGACGTTGCCATTGTTTACATTGTTCTGAGCACGTGCACATTTCTGACAACATTGGAACAACCTGGTAAGTCTGGTGGCACCTAGCGTCCCAGAAGTCCACAATTTGCATTTCCTTGTGTCTTCGTGCAGTCCAATAAATTGACAAATTTGAATCTAACTGCAACTATCGTTAACAAAAATAGTTACTTTTGGAAAATCACAAGCATTTTGTGTCATTGGCGTTGAATGCAAATTTACAGGCCTAACAATTTCGATCATAGGTTGTTGTATAGGCCCACATGGCAATTTGATATTTTTTGAACGCTATAGGTGGCAGGCTGCAGACTCAGGTACATTTTCATTGTTGACCTTGTTCTATAAACAGCGCGAACATTACCGAGAACAATACGTGTTTACCCGGTAGGTCTGCTGCCACCTAGCACCTCCAAAATCCCCCATTGTATGTCATGTTGTCGTCATGCAGTCTAATAAATTGCAGAAGAAAAAGAGAGAGAGAAAAAACTAAGCAAAACTCTATCGTCTAGACAAATATAATGTGGAGTTTACGAACATTTTGTTTACCTATCAACCCCATTTTCTCCTCACTGCGGGCAAAATAGACAAATCCACAACCGAGATAGTTATGTTTAGACCGCCAAAGATTAATGTTGGAGAACCAAAACGGAGTGTTGGCTTCCCTCCGCAGTGAAGAAAGTTCATGACCACTGTTGACGTCAAAACTAACTTAAAGGCACCTGGAATCAGATTTTTGTTTTCCTTCAAACATTAGAGTATATGTTCCTGAACAATAAAATAATTTTTTGAGTAATTGTTTTTGACGATTTATATGCTCAACAAATTAAATAAAGTTGTGTGGGGTGACTCCGCCTACCCCTTTTGTGACGTCTATCGAGGAAGACTTTGCCTCGATCGAACATCGAACACACGTACGTGCAAGTACGTTCAAGTCCTGGACGTGAGTTGGTACGTTTGAAAAACGTTTTTTTCTTGCATTTTTCCGGCAATGTCAACCAGGTGTATTGCTGTTGGATGCAGCAAATTAACTAAAGATGGTGTCAGTTTGCCAAGTTGTCCAGTCCGACGTCTTTTCCAGCGCTGTGCGGCAAACACTTCAAGCCGTCGTGCTTCGAGAATCCGGACTATACTACACATTTTGACATGAAGAGAAAAGTTCTTTTCTAAAACATGACGCCATCCCAATAATTTTTCCAGCTAGTGGGGAAGTCGAAGAAGGTACCTGAAAGACGTACCGAACCTAAAGGAGCATTTGCCTAAACGTGAAAAAAATCAGGTATTGTTTCAACTTTGAGGGCATGTTTTTAGCTTGCGCCAAGCGTCACTATGCTGTGTTGGCACAGTATGCGATTCATCGCGCCTCGATTGACGTCACGAACAGCGCCCTCTCTGGTCGGGCTTTTTTTCCAATTTGTAAATAACATGGAAACTAATTTATGTAAACCTTAGTTAGTTGTTTATTCATATTCCACTCATCAAAACACATATTTTAGTGACAAAAGCTTTATTTTGACAAAATAACACTTCCAGGTGACTTTAAGAGCTACATGTTTTATTAGCTCCCCAAGCACCCCTGTTCATGTTTACACCTGCAACTTTGTTAGTATTCAACTTGTGACGCAAATACCCAGAAATGGCACTGTGCCCGTGTCCGGTTTACGTTCTTCAACACAAAATAAACATTCCACTTACAAAATGATAATTCGGGGATCTGCAGGCCATCCCTCCATCCCGAATAACACTTGTTAGATTTACATCAGCAATCAGACGGATATCGTTTCCAATGCTTTACACTTATCTCTTTTGATGTGAGTCAAAACCGTACACTTAAATACAACCCAGCCAACGGGCACTGAATATTAAACAGGGGCTGATGTGTCCTATTTAATCAACTTATAAATGGTCAAGGATCCGAGTGTCTGTTGTCATTTCATTAAAAAAAGGTACTTGATACTAAAATACTAAAGTAGGCCTATATGTTATGACAAGATGGCATCACTATAATAATGCAGACGGATAATGTATTCACTTATGGATATTATGACTAAACTATGGTATTTTTAACTGTATAAAAATAAAGGTCTGGACTTTCATTGACTCAATGAATAATTGTATGAATCACTAAACGTTAATAACCTGAATCCACTTCAAATCATCCGTTTTGGTTGTGTATATCGCCCATTGCCAATGATGATGGGAATAATATAAAGTATACCCCGTAGTGTCATTAAATGGCATGAGGCATATCGGGGAGCAAGTTCAAGAGATGCGATATCATCAAGTCTTGGCGCAGTCTGGTGTTCTGGAAAGTGTGTCAATAAATGGAGCATTTGAGTGATCTTAGTCCGTGGAAATGTGAGGACCTTTTGGGACGTTTGGGGTGCACTAATATGACGCTGCGATGCCCACCAATGTTTGGCTGACAAGTTTACCCTACCGGTCTTCAGCCAGTAGACTGACGGGAAAGATGGATAACTCATGTGTAACGTTCAGTTAAACAGCTACCTGAGCGGAATGTTTTCAACGGAAATGGTATTGTAACTTGTTTATAATGCACTTGTTCACCATTTCAATGTAATTTTGATATGTGCACACTTCTGAATTTTTCGTAATTATCGATTACAAAATCAGGCCCCAACCTAAAGGTTTTGGAAAAACTAAAAACACTTCTGCCGTTGAGAGCGCGCGTCAAAGGACAAGCGCTGGATAAGGGCATTCAAAATGATTGTTTTTTTACACAATTGAAATCTTTTTATAGTCATATGACTCGATTTCCCTATTCTTTGAAAACATTTTAAGTGAATTTCAGCAAAGTTTACGACTTGACATTTTCGTTCAAGCAGGTCTTTAATATTGTGTGCAAAGCTAATTACGTTACCAGATGCTGAAGACACAGTTTGATTAAAAAAAATATCAATTTAGAGTTTGTTTTAATGTGAGTTAGTTTATGTTTACAAGCATAGTAGACAGTTATTTGTTTCTGGACATTCCAATATAAAAGGTCATACTGTCTAAAGGTGCATAGACGTCAGTCGGGCTGGTCTGGGGATAGATTAAAGGAGTTTCACCTTTTTTGTTTCGTCGTTTCTTTTTTCAGAAAAAACGAAACACTATATTTATCCTATGGTTTTAAAATACCATTAGCATACGAGAGCCCATAAGTGACAACGTTTATTATTTTCAAGAGCACGTTGTTGTTCGGCCTTATTATACTCTAATTAATAATGTATAATTATGATGAGAAGCAGCTGTAGTTAGGTGTCATGCTCAAAGACACTGAGTCAAGACCCCGGTTTGAACACACACTCCGTTAATCCCGCCAACCAGAACATGCACAGTTCGATGAACTTTATTTGATTAAGACCATTAGGCCAAGACTATTCTAAGAAAATGGGTAATTGTGGTCTGTGTCATTATGTATAGAAATGCTGCGTATTGCACAATATGTTTAACTCATTAGAGATACATGAAGATTAAACTAATACTAATAGTTCACCTGTTGTACAAGACACTATTGGAACTGATTCATTAATTCAAACCCATCGAGAAAAAAAAAAAAGATTGACATTCAATAAACAACCTTAATCCAAGGTTTGTATCGTAATCGAATAAACATTGTTATTAATTTAACTGGATAAAATAAATATGATATCTTGCCTTTATACCGCAATTATTTCAGGTTGAATAAACTTTACAGGCTTCAGGTTGACTTGACCCAAAGAAGGCAGAGCGTTAAATGGCTCTAGCATATATCCAGTTAAATAAATGCATCTAGCATATACAGTGAAATCAAACCAGCGAAAATATCAAGAACGAAAAGCCTCATCACAATAAATGAAACACTTAAACAACACCTGTTCCCATAATTTTAGAGGACACTCGGCTTTGTTTGTTCTCCCACCTGGCCAATGCTAGACACGGCAAGAGATCAAAGACTCCAGGCTTAATGTGGCCACCCTTTTCACCTGCGAGACTCTGGCTGTAATTACAGCGTTGTGAGAAGCAATCAAAAGGGCGTGAACACCTCAAGTCAGTCTGAAGTAACTGGCTTAGATGATTGAAGAGATGTATAAAAGCACAACTCGCTGGACATAATAGCCCCCTGCCTTTACACTTCACGAAGAGTCCCAGCATCTATGCCGATGTAATGGATACATCTATTTTAGTTTTCGAGAGGGACATGTTTGACGTAAAGGGACGGTTATTTATTTATTTATTTTTGTGGCACTTTTTTTACGATACCATCGTCATAAAACTTCACAGCTTTGACAGGTAATGGACTGCATAAAATATTTGCTTCAAGGATATAGTATGGGGGTGTTTAACACACCTCGGTGTATGTGTACAAAACTTGAATAATGTATTACTGATTGGTTTTATATTCTGGGCTCAAGTGCAAGCCTATATTATTATATTCAGGTATGTAGTTACACCATGTGATTATCTCTGCTGGGTAGTTTTGGTTCTGAAAAGAGCCAGTGGTTCTCCTGAAGACGATCAGAGCATACTGATCGAAACGTTGAGTCGTTAAAGGCAGTGGACACTATTGGTAATGGGCCATATTTTTGACCGCGTGAGGGCGCTCTCAATCACTTCCGGGGGTATATTCATTCATACGCAAAACAGTTTTTAAAGATTGGAACACATTATAACCACAGACATCTAATCCATCACAGACAATAAGACTTTAAAAGGAGCCGTTATAATCCACCTCTAAAGCAAATTGAAACTACGGCGCAACAAAAGTGACAGAACGCCTATTAATTTGTGCAGGGCGAATCGCGTGTACCCCCGGAAGTGATCAAAATACTATTTATAGCGCCCCCGCGCGGTCAAAAATAAGGGGCATTGTCAAAGACTAGCCTTTACAGTTGGTGTATCTCAACATATGCATAACATAACAAACCTGTGAAAATTTGAGCTCAATCGGTCATCGAAGATGCGAGATAATAATGAAAAAAAAATAACCCTTGTCTCACGAAGTTGTGTGCGTTAAGATGGTTGATTTCGAGACCTCAAGTTCTAAATCTGAGGTATCGATATCAAATTTGTGGAAAATTACTTCTTTCTCGAAAACTATGGCACTTCAGAGGTAGTCGTTTCTCACAATGTTTTATACCATCAGCCTCTCTCCATTACTCGTCACCAAAAAGGTTTTATGCCAATAATTATTTTGAGTAAGTACCAATAGTGTCCACTGCCTTTAACCACCTTTCCATTTCGGAACCAATACCACTATGCAAAGTTTCAAATCCAACTTAGTTTCGCTTACTACTTGTTGTATAACTCGTGCACGGTGTGAACAGTTCCAACATGTCTGGTTTAGAGAAACAGAAAACGATACCATCAAGTCCTTTCAAATGAAAATGAATTATCACAGCCTTGAGTTAATACACTGTTCCCATTAAATAACCAATTCTTTAAGTGCAAGATGCGTGTACGCTATTTTAAGATCCAAGTAAAACACGGCACAAACCTGCAAGAGGTTGACCAAAGAGCACTTACTTTTCTTATTAATACCTTCTTACAGGGTAACTGTAGATAATGCATACACAGATAAGAAGATTTGCGTTAAATTTACACGAGAAGGTACACAAGTCTGTCCCCTTTACCACAATACTTAGGGTAATTTGATAGCGTGAGACTCACTCTCACCATCACACACGCATCGATACTGCATTAACAAAACCGATCATTGTCGACGTATCGGTTACTATGCGGACACCAAACTACGGATATTATAGGTCATGGATAAATATTAGGTTTTAGTCAGTGCGCCGTTCGCATTGTCTGGATTCTTGTTTGGAATATTATTATTTCAGTATCTCGAAGCGGAAACAAGGGTCAGATCGAAGTTTGAGGTGGAAATCGGCTTTGGAAATCCCCACAGAAATGCTGATTTTTAGTAGATCATCAACATCAATTCGCGATGTGTGTAAACAAACGAGAGGCCGGTAGGACACGGTGCCCTGTTGATTTTCTCTTAGACAATGTCAGTAGCATGCGTAGTGACCTAGATGAAAATGCAATATTACATCCTTTACTGCGAGATTGAGATGAATCAAATCATGCGAGGGTCAGTACATTAACGATTCGACGTGTCAATTTTTGGCTTGGCTGAAGAAAAACAATATTTATATATATATATATAGCCTATGCATCTGCACGTCATCGTATTCCTTCTTGGTCTTGAGCCTTATTTTGAGTTCGAATGAAAATGACGCCCTGAGATTATTATTGTTTTATATTCTTTTCTTTGGAGGGGGGGGGGGGTCATATTTGATTATACATCATGGTGGAGCATCCAAACATGACTGTTGTTCATTGTATGAACTTAATACCAGGACTCAGTTATACGCTAATTAAACATCCACGTGATACAATGTACTATTCTGAATGAAGACAATCATTCAAATAGCTAATTTATATTGTCTGGCAAACTTGCGCAATATACAACGTGTTCTTGACATGTAGATCCTGGACACGGCAACTTTTCCGTATTTTTTTTTTTACTGAAGTTGTTTACTCTTCAACACCAATGCTAAAGCATGACTCATCGACTTATTAAAATAATCGGGGGCTTTTTAAATCCACAACACAGTCACGGCAACCAGGCAGCTTACAAAAAAAAACATCGAGCCTTGGGCAGCTCCATCTTTTCCCCGAACCGGAATAAAATAAGTTAATTAGCCGACACTGATTGTTTTTCCCTCAGGTTCCTACGGGTGTTTTGACTTTCCAGATCAGAAACCAAGAAAAGCAAAAAAAGTCCTTAAACACCTCAGTTTACAGTCGTAGTTGAGCGACAGAAAAATTGCAATATAGTACAATCAGGACATTACATAACAAGTCTTTATTAGTAGTATAATTTATCGGTTTTGGTTGTACATAAAAAAACAATGTGTTATACTCAATACTTTCCTTTTTTGTGAACAAAAAATCACAGGCAATTATAATTGTTTCAACAGAGCAAAGTTATGGGTTTAACCAAAATGTATGTTCTTTATCCCGATGCAAACTTCATTTCTTTTGAATACAGAACTTGTTTAACAAAAAAATAAAACTAGATAGCTCAGTTGGTAGAGCGCCGGCACGTTAATCCGGAGGTAGTTGGTTCGAATCCCACTCTAGTCAATTCTTTGTTCAACCCCCAAAATCATTTCAAAATTTACCCAGTCAATTTCCCTTGTGGTTTATATTGATATCTGAAACAAAAAGCGCATCCCCTTTAAGGTGATCCCCTGGCTGCCGCTTCCCAGGTTGTATCGTTATTTGGGTGTGATCCCTGGCTACACGGCAGTTAACGGTTGTATGGCTTCTGACTGGCACCCTGAACAAAGATATTGACAAAATAGGGACACCGCCAATATAGGGCTAGATAGCTCAGTTGGTAGAGCGCCGGAGGTCGTTGGATCGAATCCCACTATTGTCAATTCTTTGTTCAACCCCAAAAATCATTTCAAAGTTTACCAAACAGTCAGTTTCCCTTGTGGTTAAATAGTGTTTTCACTTGAAATTCATGAATACAAACAGTAAATGAATAAGGGCATTATAATAATGTATGGCAGTAAAGAAAAACTACAAAATTGTTATTTATTTACAGATTGTGTAGAGTGCCAAATAATGTATGCTTACGTCCATAAATATCATGTTAAGTTGGTTGCATTCATTTTAGCTACTAAACTAAGTTTCCGTTCGAGCGTAATTTAACAACAATCCTTCTCGTGTAGGGTATAATTGTTATTGGGTAGTATCAAATCACAACCCATGAGTCAGATTGGCATCGTCCTATTCTCGTTTTAGATAATCCCATATGCTGAAAGAAATGATTCGTGGGTTCGAATCCTAACCGAGTAACCTGTGATTTTTTCCACAGAACTCGGGAAGGTATTGAGTATTGCAAGTGTATATTATGGGTAAAAACAAATTGCTACACTATATCATCCTCGGTAATTTCCCACCGTAACAGCCATCATGCAGAATATTAAGTTCGCGTGTCATGCAAGTATACGTTTGATAACAAAAAAAAACTAATTTGGCGAAGCAGGTGTGCACCGTAATGGGGGATGTTGTTAGGTCGAGATTGCTCTCATTAAGAGTGCTACGGAACTCTTGAACTCTTCAATTCCCTTCAACTCTCGTCATAGTTTCTAATTCTTACAACAAGTTCGATGTAAATACGATAACAGTACGGCAGGAGGTACCAGTGACTATCGACCAATCTCTCCTCGTAGTTCGATGTTAGTTTGCTACTGCAGGTCCGCTGGGTCGTGAAACATAACCCAGCCCATGGTCGCCAAGGAATTGAGGACAAAATATTCTCCATCGCTGTTTACACTGTGCGAAGGGTAAAAAACAAGCCAAGAGACACAAGCCGTGATTGGACTGGCTATGATTTTACGGTTATGCCTCAACCAGACCAAGGCTTACCCCCCTGTGGCCGGATTTCGATAGTTGCTTCACTAATAACGTAACGCAATACCCAATGCTGTTTTTCTATCATCAAAATGCACATACGAATTGAAAGTGAACGAACTTCGGTTGAAATGGTGGTTATATTATTCAACAAACAGCATGTAAAACAACACTGGAGTAGGAATATTTAACACGGATGTGCACTCTTCTCAACTTCTCCATGGGGATTTTTCATTTCAAGGTGCCACCACTGATCATAAACTAAACAAAACACTCATTTATCACATTGTGATGCATTGACTTAATTGTGTAAAGGTCAAGAAAGTACATTGTTCTAAAGATTGATATTCTAGGCGATTTATTGAGTTATCGTGGCATTGCTTTGTTTAATTCGTCGCGTAACCAGGAAGTGACCCATCAGTCCAAAGCCACAAAGCATTTACAAATAATTATAATCATTAACAATTTTAACAAGTTTCAGTACACTACGTTATTGGTTCGTAATTTCACTATTAAGTATACAAGGTGTATTTCCCGTTTTGAATTCCCGCGAACTGATCAGGGGCCAATTTCATAGAGCTGCTCACGAAAATAGCTCGCTTATTTTACGCATGTTACTGGCCAAAATTTCATGCCATTTACATTATGCTTGTGACTGGTAGTTAGTTGTGGTTTACTTAGCATAACAACTGAGTTGAGTATAGGCCGTATAGACGATGTGACCTATGTTTACATTCAAACCGCCCTCTGTTGACAAAACACTACGTCATGTTTCGCCGGGCACTGAGTTGCGTAGTCATAGTAAGATTACGTACACTTTCTAGCTGGCTGCCAAAACACAAAGAAGGTTTTGCCCGGCGGTATGCGCGCGAATCATGTTATGGTTTTCGTGTGACGTCAGAGGTCACATCGTCTATAGGCCGTATTATGATTTTACTAAGCAAGGATTTTGTCGCTTAAGCAAAATGTTGTGCTTAAGCAGCTCATGAAATTGGGCCCTGTTCATCACTTTAACAATGATTAAAGCTCTACAACGCGCCGGTCAGGGTTGTGTGTAACATTTGCTTTTTACGAAGTGACATACCTATGGGAGAGAAATGTTTTCACAAAGTGACCTATCTCGATATGTCTCAAATTGTACCGGTGTGTGCAAGCGCTCTAAGCGGGCAAAACTCATTATAGAAATTGTCACGAAGTGACCCATGCGTTGAGAAATAAATTGCTTATTAAAGTAGATGCATGAATGAAAACACAGTGCCCGCTTGATAGCATTTTATTGTGTATGAAAGCATTTTATTGTGCATATGAAAGCACACACATTGTGTGCAGCAAGGATGGTTTTTTTTTCTTGCTACTGTGATGACCAATTGGGTCCAAATTTTCACAGGCGTGTTATGTTATGCATACACCAAGTGGGAATATTGCTCTTTGACAATTACAAAAGGTGCCACAAGCCAGTTTCTTTGATACTTCTGGCTTCAAGCGAACAATCTTGGCTTCATGGCCGTCGATCTCATTGGCCAATAAGGCGTCAGGTTACACGTCTCTTTAATCAGATATCATGGCCTATCATCTATGTCATTACATCACCAATGCGTTAAGAGACAAGTCCAACCGACGATAAGTGACTTATGTCAGTCGACCCCGTCAAGGGAATCTACCGAAGTTAAACTCACTAAGAATAATTATGTTGCATGTCATTAGGGGTGAATCCACACCACCGTGCAGACCCCCCCCCCCCCCCCTAAGACAGACGGTCATGTTTGATTGAGAACAATTGGAAGGGTGGAAACTTAAAGGTATAAACCTTGTGCTTTATACATATTTTAAATGTTGCTCTCACTTTAAAGTGATGTGGTTCATAATGTGTGTAATAAATAATGTTCTTGCCACTATTATTAATATTATTTGCTTTTTTTTTTTTTTTTTTTTTTTTTTTTACAGTTGTACACGAGTAATGGCTGCTTCTTCATCATGTCTAGATGGGTCTGTCAATCAACGCGGTATCATCAATAATGCAAGTTGATTGATACATGGTTGACTTTGTTGGCATATGTATCCTCCTCTAGGCGTCACACCAAATTGGGAACAGCAAAACCGTTTCAGCTGTGTGAACACTGACCTATATCAGACAATCCTAGGCAATTTACTTTTCAGATAACCGAGTTGACATCACCTTTCTTTGCTGTAACGCTGTTGACTAAGCTATTGCCCAACTCGACATTCACATTGCTTAAACGTTTGGCTCATCCCAAACTATTTGGACAATCAAGGAAAAGCGGGCATCCAAATAAAGTGTTCCGGTAGAAGTCTGGCATGGCAGATGGCCACTGCCTTTCGAATTGGTTTAGTAAATCATCGAGCAGTACTCCCCTCACCTGCAAGCCGTTCATATATACATAGTTGCCGCAATCCGCGCCAAAAACCGGGGACTCATGGCGCTAGAGTAGCAGACGCGGTTGCAAAAAGAACTGGCTTATGGTCTTCTTTCTTCATGATGTATCTTGTTTTCGACCGTAATTGAAGATGTTTGCTCCAAATCCCTACTGCCCTTTAAATAGAGGTGTGAAATCGTCTACGAAATTGAACACTTCAACTTGGTGTATTGTACCGGGGAACAGGGAGCACTAATACATGGTATCTACTTACACGCCGTTTGGACCTTGCTATAAGAGCCTCATGTCATTAAGTTTCCTCGCGGGTTAAGGTGCATTCTATGATTGAGTGCAACTTGCGTATGTAGGACAAATATTTGTTTTCTCCCTATGATCAATATTCCTTGTGAAGGTCCTGATCATATAGTAGATAATTCTCTCAACAAAATAATAAGAAAAACAAATAGTAAATAAAGAAATAAATATAAACAACTCAATAATATGTTCATAATAAATAACGCACGAAAACATATTATCACATAGTACAAATATTTAAGGAGAAAGAAATATTGCCCCGAAAGAAGGTTTTGTTTTTCGCAAAAGAATCAAATCACGGTTTGAGTACTGCCGTTTCTGCATGGCAACAGTCCCTGTACGTCTTCCCTGGATGTTCGCATAGCCATAACGCGCATTACTTTACCACAATGCTGGGAACATGTAATAGTAATAATGTGTTCAGTTCTTCCCGAATTTATTTCATGCGCGGTAAGGCATGGGCAGGTAACGCTCCAAGAATATTGTCAACAGAGGGCGGCAAATACTCAAATGGATCTGCAGACTTGACTTTATTTTGTTCGCCAATGTTTGTTTTTTAAGCTTTGACGTCGAGTTAGTAACACAGCGTCCTCTATCGAGATGGTGTGGAATGAAATTGTTATTCAGTTTCAGTGTTCACAAAATAAAATAAGAGTATAATGTAATGTTTTCGTTCATTTTATTAAAAAAAACTTGCCGTTTTCTTCTTAAATTTATAAGTTCACGACTATCCTTTCGCGGACATACGAACCCTTTTAGGGCATGGGTTGGGTGGCTCAACCAACCTCTCACGACTGCTTTTAATGTTTGACCGGTAACCGACATTTCAAATTGCCCTATTTATTTTAAATTAAAATTATAATAGTGTCATGGTCTCTGGTTTTTTGTTCGTTGTTAGTCTTGTTTACCAACGTTTAGCGTTCTGAAAGCGTTTGTTCAAACGCATCACATCAGCAAGTACGGACTTTTACAGATCGAGTTACAAACATTTTACACATGACCCGACCAACCACCATCGATTCTGTCTCGTGCCACGGAATTGGAGGCAGAGATCAAGAGCGTGGCGTAACTACTTTGTGTTTGCAGTGAGCAGAATTTACAATCCTCCAATCACAATGAGTATTGCTTTCACGTCTCGTCTCAACCACCTCTGCTTCCTCGACCCCATATCTTCCTCAATATCGTCTCATATGACTTGTTCCCCAGATCACTATTACACAAACCTTCAACAGGTCAATACTCAGAGATTGAAAAGAGTCTAATGGGGCATTGACTTACTATAAACGTGTTGGTCCCGCGGGAGGGGGGGGGGGGGGGACTTGCACGCAGATAAATTGAAATCCAACGTACATGCAAGTTTATCCACTAACATCGTATGCCTTGAAAGACCCGTGCCTGTCTGTATTGTTGCGGATAAAGACAGGGGACAGGTCTAGGATAACTTAAAACAATCTCTAGAGGGCGGCATTCCAGTAAGGCTGGCACAAAAAAACAGACACCGGGTTGAACAAATCAAGACCCACTGCAAGGAAGTAAGAGTTCATGGGTACAGTTCCTTCTCTCTTCTTTTTACACACCCGAATTATTATTTTTTTTTTTACTATCACCGCTTTTACTGAGCAAGCGCCGAAATGTGCTAGCTGTGCTTGCGAATAATGCCTAGTAGTAGTAACATGAAATACGCAAGTGCACAAAAGAAAGTTCCCTTCTAACCCGTGAAATAAGCTTGACGTATTGCGAGGAATTCCCTGCGTCCGTCAGCGCCGATTACTTGCACAAGTGTCGAAACTATTAGTTTCGATGTAACGGGAGCATGTAATTTTTTTGCAACATGTGAGTTTGTAAATGTAACATGGTAGGCAGATAGACAAACAAATATCACTGATCTGGATCAGCAAATTGTAAAGCAATCTACTGGACGCGGTGTGATAAGGGTTAGGCTTATTTATCTTTAGGCACTTTAATATCCACTATACGCAAATGTGTCATGGAAACCAGAACTAGTGTGTTAATGAAATCGGTCTCGTGGAGATTCTGTATCCCTATATTGGCTGGAGGAGGAAGATTCAACAGAGGGCGCTATCAGAAGAAGTTTGTATACATTTCGCCGTATGTAGGGGGACAGAGTCTCCTTCCACACCGGCTCTGATTTCGCCCTCAACGCTGTGGAGTAACTCTTCTGTGTCATTGGCTCGTATTGAAATGTTGTCACAGATTTTGTTTTATTTATTTTTCTCTCACTAATTACTGTATTATTTGTGCAAAATATGTATGTTAAAATTGTACTGTTTTTTTTTTTTTGGGGGGGGGGTTTGTGTTTTGTTTTGTTTTTTCAGAGAACTAATTTGTTTTTAATACGATTTCGTTAACTACATTTTGGGCAATTAGCCAGCCCGTGTTAGCCTTTCGGCCTTTTCATTTCTGATCTTTTAATTTGAATTGTGTGCTGTCGACTATGGGTTTATAATCAAACTCAAGTGCCGGCGTCATTGTTTGATTTCTCCATTTGTGAGTGATCGTCCTTTTTAGATTGCCGACCTACCACCTCTATCATAACAAGTCCCAAATAATTAATAATTTATAATGATATTGCTTTCGCCAGAGGGAAAATGTTGTTTATGTGTCACTGTTTGACAAAGCAGTGTCCCACATAAAAAGTATGCGATCCAGCAGAGCAACAACCTATATTTTCATTTGTAGAACATAAGCCCGTTTGAAGTAGCGAGTGAAAGCACAGTCGTTAAAATGCATGTGCCCACACTATTTACAAAAATATTGTATCTGTTGTTTTTGTTCATGTAACGTTACACTTTATATATGACAACCGGCACTGTAAAACCAGTTCAAGTGTAAAATCAATACCAAAGTAGAATCATACATTTTGTCATGGCATTTGCTCTTTCGGAACCGGGAAAACAACGTACCTCAAACCATAGCTCTGCTTATGTGTTTTTTACATTGCATTTGTTAAACAAAATGTCGAAGTTTCCCAATCACAACTCGGTTCATATTGCAAAAAAAAGATATTAAACAAAAAATAATACAGAGGTAAACTGATACCATGGCAACCTTTTGTTTGACACTTTATAACATGTTTTGTGTCAAAACAAAATATGTAAAACGGGCGGAGCGCTTTCCATAATACGTGGGGGACACCATCACACAATAACCTAAAGTCCAAAGAAGCCCGGTCCTGTATCATGGAGATGCCTGCTGATAACCAATGCAAACTGTTGTGGTGAACTGGATTTACTTGCAATAAGGTATCGCTATAGCAGTAGACAACTGAACACGGAAAAAAGTCTTGGCCTATTCCCATTGGCCCAAAATTTAAGGGATGTTCGAAACTACTCTCGCAATGTTAAACGGTGAAAATGTCACTTTCTTGTCTGAGTGCTGTCAGTTTCCCTCTATTGGGAGTAAAGGTCATTCCGTGTGACTCTTTTTGAGTGCAATTGGAACAAACTTCACTCTAAAACGAGCTAAGTACCGTCTCTCAGTCAAAAGTTGTTCGCCGTAGGGCTCTTTGAAGGAGTGATATGGCGGACTAAACTTGTCAAACTATCATAACAACATGATGAATCATATTTACTCGAATTTGTAAAAGATGTCTCTCCTTAAGGACACACTCTAAAGGCTGTTCCTCTTACAACAATGCAATTGTAGAAAGGGGATACTCAATCATTCACTTGTCAATTTAGTCTGTTCCGCCCATGCTCTGAGACTGGGACTCACAAGTGGGGTAACTTAATACAGTACAGCTTGAGAAGCATTTTCGTACAGAAGAAAGCAACATAACAGTGCATAAATGAATTTAAACACAAAACAGAAAACTCCGAAGAGCTCAGAGAAAAGTTTTTTTTTTTTCTGAAAAAGAACCCTAAAGTGCACTATCATGATTTAACTTAGTTTTGAAGGCGTGGTAAATGTGAGTGTGTGCATACAATCAGAAAGGCTACAGCCAGTGTGCCAAAAGTTGATTCCCCAACCCCGGTGATTCCGGCCCCTCATTCCGCAAACTGTGTACAAACTTATTCTGATAGCGCCCTCTGTTGAATCATCGTCATCCTGTCTACGTTCATTTCCGATCGCAATTTGAATGAACAGCAAACCAACGCCAAACCCATCCAGGTTTTTTTGGGTCGAGCGCCCTCTGCCCTTTGATACTTTTTAAGACGAGTATTTGTTCCTTAGCATCTTACTGTAAAGCTATTACATCCATACATGTATTATTACATACAGCTTGGAGGTGGCTTAGACTTACTGCAGTAGATTTTAGTGCATTATTAAATCATAGATGAAACATACGTAAAAACAAAACATTTGCATTGGAAATTTAGCCCCAACGCTAAAGGCCTAATTAAGTGAAAAAAGGGCACAAGAAGACGACTGAAGTGATTTTTAAGGGTGTCTGGGTTCCGTCCTCAAGGTATGGAAATTGTGAATGTGTTTACATTAACGTAGAACAAACCATTCAATAATACATGAATTTTCCAACTGATAGACACTCTGCAAACATAATGTCAAAGGCACCAGCACATAGACAGCCCCTAAACTAAGCTAAGTGAAGTGACAGCGCTGTTAATACATGTGACTAATCACGTCTAAGCATGAGGGGTAATCAAGTGGGAGAAACATTACAACGCCCTTCCTCCAAAAAACGCTGTCCGTTCAAAAATAGTAGTTTGTGATGTTGTTAAAAGTTTGACTTTCAATTAATTCAATTGCCACAATACTTGCCAACTGTTTTCATAACATTGGGTCTGCACTGACCATTTAAAACAATGCGTTGTATAAGCCTTACAGTGACAACGGTAAGCCACGGAAAGCTTTCTCGAACTGAGACGGAGAATGTTTAAAGGAACACGTTGCCTTGGATCGGACGAGTTGGTCTATACTTAAAGGAATACGTTGCCTTGGATCGGACGAGTTGGTCTATACTTAAAGGAATACGTTGCCTTGGATCGGACGAGTTGGTCTATACTTAAAGGAATACGTTGCCTTGGATCGGACGAGTTGGTCTATACTTAAAGGAACACGTTGCCTTGGATAGGACGAGTTGGTCTATACTTAAAGGAACACGTTGCCTTGGATCGGACGAGTTGGTCTATACTTAAAGGAACACGTTGCCTTGGATCGGACGAGTTGGTCTATACTTAAAGGAATACGTTGCCTTGGATAGGACGAGTTGGTCTATAAATAGTGCTTGTAACCGTTTGATATAAAATGTAGATGGTTAGAAATATGTTTTAAAAGTAGAATACAATGATCTACACAAGTATGCCTCGAAACTGCGTGGTTTTCCTTTTACCTCGTCGACTAACACGGTCGGCTATTTATGGGAGTCAAATTTTTGACTCCCATAAATGGCCGATCGTGTTAGTTCGCAAAGTAACAAGGAAAACCACGCAATTTCGAGGCAAATTTGTGTTGATCATTGTATTCTACTTTTGAATTATCTATCTAACCATATGCAGTTCATAACAAATGGTTTCAAACGCTTTTCAACGACCAACTCGTCCGATCCAAGGCAACGTGTTCCTTTAAACATTGCACGGACACACTTATATTAGCTTTCAACCGGGACAGATCAAACAACATAAAAGCAGCACATTGCCTTTACAATTGGCGCTCTGGACTGTAATTGCGTTTGGTATGAAATGAAATGGGTTGGAAAGATGTTTTATGGAAATGTTTTTTTGTTTTTGTTTTTTTACTTCGTTAGAAATGGTCCGTTTTTAGCGAAGAACATCGGTTCTTAAGATTGGTAGCTTTGATTCAAGGCTGTTGGCGTAGTGTGCCCCGGCCCGGTGCGCGGCAAGATTCGACAACAAAAACTACACGCAGTATACACGAACAACGTATACAGTATAGCGTAGTCATGAGTACGGTCGTGTCTTCAACCTCGTACGTGTGGCTATGTATCGTACGTGTACCGTACAGATAGTACATGTACAGTACGTGTGTACATACGCTGTACACGTATTATATGCACGCTTTGTGTTATGTATGGGGGTGCGCTGGCGAAATTCAGTGACGGGGACTGGGATTTTGCAGTTCACGGCTGGCTGGAGCGCCTTTATCAAGGCTATAAGAATGGCGAATCGTTCTAGTTCACGAAACACGAAACCACACAATTTTAAGGTATATCTGTGTGAATCTTTATATTCTACTTTTGTTTTAATCATTCAAACCATATAAAATTCTTAACAAAACTCGTTTTAAAACCAAAATCACCCAATCTGAAACGAATGTACCCTAAAGTAAACCAGTTTCCAAACTCTCAATAAAAATAAAATTTCATCTTTGCCTCGAAACACTTGACTTCAAAACTTCAGTCATCCAACATCCCAATGGTTTGGGGCAACACTTAAGATTGTTTTTAAATCATATTTTAACAACATCACTTTTGACACTTCAAAGGTGCATCAATTCACCGAGGGCGAAAGAGAATGCCAGGAATTCAATGAAGGCAAACACTTAGGCTCCGTCTAGCGAGCCCCCTTCGGGCAAATATTACAAAGTGGACGTCAAATAAAAGCTAACTAGCTGTGTGAAGTGAAGTTTGTTTGCCATAAACTTAGGTATCACGTTCACGCACGGAATGGGCACTTTGCGGTTACTGTCTCTATGAAAGAATCATAACTTAAAGCACATGCTAAGGGTCAAGGCGAGGACAACCAATACTTAAAGTTATTTGACAGTTGTGTATAATGAAAAATAAAACAACTCAATATTGTAATTCGGATTTCAGAATAATACACACAAATAATACGTTTATATTATAGGAAACAGGGTAGAGTGAAGCAAGTTTAAAACAACGTTATGGGTTCTTCTCTGACGTGAAGCCAACATTTTTATCAGACTTGCATAGTTCAGCAATGGGAGACTTTCGAAATCGCTATGTGTAAGCAGACTTATCTGGTAACTATATTTATCTCTGAACTGTGGCCCTTTTCGAAACCACGTCTTCGGCTCTAGATTTTGCTCAGTCTAGCTTGGCCCCGAGGTTGTTTTGAAAAATTGCGCGTGCTTTGCGTATGTGCTCAGGGCTTCAGACGTGGGGACGAAGCCCCAAAATCCGAAGCCAAAGCCGTGGTTTCCAAAAGGGCCCTAGTTAATAATTGAAATTTAAAAGTGTAAGTCTGCTGCCACCTAGTGTTCGAAAGTCTATCATTGTGTCATAACAACCAATGAGATTATCTTCTGCCGTTTTCATCGTCACGCGTGACTACTCAAGATATGAAACACGACTCCGAACCAACGATATCAAAACAAACTTCTGACATATTCACTCATCTCAATTACTCGCCATTCTATGACCAACATGCATCGAGATTTAATACAAGTGTTATTAATCAGTGTTGAGGCCAGTAAGTGTTTGAAATTTCCGCGTTGACGTTTGTCACGCCAGAGTGCTTTATACCCTTCCGCATCAGGTTACGTCCCCTCATTACTCGTGCAACTTCAGGGCTATGATATGACTGATCCCTGGTTTATAATGGATTGCAGAGTGTTACAAATTAACTGCAATGAACTCATCGATTTGATTGATTGCGAAGAGCTCAAGCTTTTTTTATTGGAGTGGTCAACGCAAAGGCAAATGAAAATTGTACTATCATAAGTGCACGTCAATACAATCGAAAAAACTAAAAGCAGTTAACTTTGACCCCACTTGCTCTAAAAGTTGGATCGAGTCTTGCAATAAGGCTTAAAGTTGTTTATTGATTTTTAGCATTTCGGTTGTTGCATTAAAGGAGCACGTTGCCTTGGATCGGTCGAGTTGATTTTTGTAAAGTGTTTGTAACCGTTTGTTATGGTTGGAAAGATGTTTTACAAGTAGAATACAATGATCCACACACATTTATATCGAAAATGCGAGGTTTTACTTTTACTTTGCGAACTAACACAGTCGGCCAATTTATGGGAGTCAACAATCCATATTTTAATGTCCGACCGTACTAGTCAACGAGGTAAAATTAAAACCACGCAATTTCGAGTTATACTTGTGTGGATCAATATATTCTACATTTAAAATATAATGTTTAATCATATGCATTTTATAACAAACGGTTACAAACGCTTTTCAAAGTCCAATTCGACCGATCAAAGGCAACGTGTTCCTTTAAAAATCCCCGGATATTAGGTGAAAACAGTAACTCGTGCCTGCAACATTATACGCCTGAAGTCATTGGCCATCACTTATTATGACGGATGGTTATGGAGGGTCAAGTCGATAACGAATAGATTTTCTTCTCCAAAGAAAACAATGCGCATGATGAGAGAACAATGGTAGCAGAACAAAGAAACATAATCGGAATGTTGATACCCTCATACGTCCTGACAACACTACCGGAATTGCTTTGTGGTACAAAATGTATCGCCCAAGGTGACCCTTTTACGGCACATATAAATGAAGCAAAGAAGAGAGAATATATGTTTACTTTAGTTCTGATATTGGGGTACTAACAAAATGTATTTAAATTAACGTGCTACAGGCTACCATACAACCAGTGTTGTACTTTTTACAAACACTTCAAACCTAGTTTTGTTTTTCTTCTTCTCTAAATGCGTATCTTATTTTCCTTGTCACGTAGTGTCATGACTTAAGGTTAGTGTTTGTTTAGTGAGTATTATTAACCAATTCAAAGACACCACCGTACACACCGTATACGGCCCGTGAGACCTTTGCTCGGGTTTTCCCCCTCTGGCCAGTCACGATGTTTGAGCTATGCGACCCTTGCGAGGCAATACGATGCTCTACATTTTGAATTCCTTCCTGAAATGGTCCTATGGGCCACAAACTACGCTCGCTTGATTATGTTAACTCCAAAAAGAGATCAAGTGCTACAGCGATTTAAATTGTAAACCAGAGATTGTAAACTGCTAAACCCAAAAATCAATTTTAAAATCATCGACTGGTTGATATGTTAGAACAAAAAAGGAGGATAAGTCTGAAAGCAATTTTGTTGAAACACAGAGAGTCGTTAAACATACAAGATAACTCAACTCTTAAATTATCGTCTTCGCGATATGCTGACCCTTTTGTATAAATCACAATGCAAAACAAGTATTGATTTACCTGTGGCGTGTTTATTTAGAACTAAGTTAGTCAAAAAATCAGATCAAATTGGTGTATTGATATTATTGAATAAACATCGAGTCCATTGCCAGAAGGAAAGATACGCAGGCAATAGAAACAAGGGGATGAGTGCCATTACTGGGGTTGAACGAACGCAGCTTGATTTTGGTCACGACTGTTTTAATTTATGTATTTGCTATTGATGTTTTTCTAGGTTGACCTTGCAGCAATCAAATCGTTCAAGTAAGCGTCTATTCTTCAATCAGGCCGTGAAACAAGACGTTAAACTACGACTAATGATGCGAATTCGTGATTATTTTGCATGGTTTTATGCAGACGTTATGCTATAAATCAACCGGACTACGGTTTCGTCTGTCTTGCTGGACAAAACGGCGACCTCAAGGAAAGAGAGCACACACCACTAGACACTTCTCCCTACAACCCCCCCCCCCCCCCCCCCCCCATCACTGCCAACAGCCTGTCATCATACGTTGTTATAGCCACACCATCTCCGTTGGCGTTCACACTTCGATCGCTTCAGATTGATCGTAAACGTGTTTGCGAGGAGGACAACTTATCACACTCTCTTACAAGCGATGTGGGCTATTTGGCGCAGTCTGATCGCCGAGACAGGAGCACGCGGCGGACTGTGAACTGAACTCCCCGGGCGTGATTTCAACAAGTTTGTGTCTCCCAGGTCCAAACCCTCACCCCTCCATCTCTGTCCATCTTAATCCGTGCTCTCCTTCTCTTTCTGATTCTTACGATCTACATCTTAGCATCTTTCTGATACCGTTTTAATTTGCTGACAGCATGTTCTTGCCTCGGAGTAACCTTGACGATCACAGGTTATTATCTGCTTAAAGTCCTAGAGCGTGAAATCACAGGTGATATACACATATTAATGTGATACGCGCGTCCTTGTGGGCAGCCAGCAATTTGATACCGATCTATTACAAAGGAATCCCAGGCCTTAATTCCACTTCACTCTCAATAGCATTACGACAAAATATGTATAGGAATTCGATCGCAGTGAGATTTGCCAAATATATATATGAAATCGCCTGTTAAATTTACTATGCATTATTTTTGTATTTATATGTTACTTATTTCGATTAGTTACAACCTAATAAAAGGTTGCTCGAGGATGGTCGGAACAAAGCGAACAAATTGCCCGCTCAAAATAGCATGTGTACAGTTAAAAACGCATAGTAGGGTTATTTCCATTACAAGAAAGTGTGTCACGAACACAAAACGAATAGAAACGCCAAACATCCGGATAAATTAGGTCGGTTATATGTATGCTTCCAACCACTAACTGTTTATTATGGGCGGCCAAAAGGGCCAAAACTAATAAATGTATAAACTAAAGGACAAAACAATAATCAAAGAACGAAGTTGTTCAACAAACACCAAGTAGAAACTAAGGTAACAAAACTCAACAACAATCAAATAAAATTGTTTTCAAACAATGAACAATTCCCCAATCAAGCTTTATAGCCCAACAACAATCAAACACTTGTTTTTTTAACAAGAAGTACTCTGAATCAAACTAATAAAACAAAACGTAATCAAATATATAATAAAAACAAAACAAAAACAGTCAAACGCTAAAAGAATGAATCCTTATAAAAAACAAACACAGACAATAAAACGTCAAATAGGGACGAAATCTAACACAGTAAAAATAAAGAGAAATCATCAATCGGCTATCGTTGGAAACGAAAATCAAACTAACTATTACAAAATGTTGAGGGCGGTTGTCAAAGCTAAGGACAAAATGCAAACCGTATCCGTCTCCCGAGCATGTAATCAACATTTACGACAAACTAAGGACTGACTGAAAATCATCGTTGGTGGCGTATGTACATGTGCAGTTGTGACGATAGCAAAAAACCGACGTCCCGCAAAGGATTGTGGGAAATATTTTGCACCTCCAGTTATACGGTCGTCACGTAACGTGTTCTACAAAGTTTGTTTGTAAACAATAAGTTTGTAAACATTGACATTGTTTTGGTGGATGGTCATGCTTCTGTGGCGGAAGACAGTTTCACCCACGAATGGGTGTACCTCTATGCTTTATTCAGATGTGTATTATTACTATAAAAAACTACGACAATAATGCCATCGGACCAGTATGTGCTTTGCGACTCAACGGAAGAACGAGGGACTGTACATGTACGTACATACGTAGGCTAGGTGGGTCCATGCATTCCTCCATGGTCCATGCATGTTCTTTTGACTTTGAATGAACACAAAGTAGTTTAATAAAATATCAATAAAGCTTGTTGATGATTTAATCATGACCGGGTCATGATTAAATCATCAAGCATGTCAAGCCCAGCAAGTTGTAGGCTACAATTTGAGTATTGTATAGGCTAGACTGGTGGTAGAAACTAAGAAAGAAACATAGGCCTATTCAAATCTATATTCCTCAACATTTTTTAGAGATGACAGATATTGATATTATATTCAGAATATATTATCAATATTCTGATAATGATACTGCTGATTAATTAGCTCATAGTCATATTAGTCATGACTGACTTTCAGGGCAGAGTGTTTGGTAATGATTTCCAAGGCAAAAGATCATTCATAAATACCTCAATCAGTTTCGCTACTGCATTCCTGTTGTGGTGGAGAGCGCTTCACGTGGGGTGGGGGTGTTTAATGTTAACGAGTGATAAAGACCAGCTGGAGCTGTTTATAACCGGTTGTTTTCGGATATGTTTAGATGCATAATATGCATCACCGTTCCGGGCGATGTTGGTGAGTTGGCCGCGCTGGGTGTGAAAGCAAAACAAGAAACGTCTTGCACCAAGACTAACTACACACACACCACAAAATGCATCCGAAAACTGTCTCAGTCATTAAAATGCAACACATGTCAGGTCATCAAATAAGATACGTAAAGGAGGAAACAAGGGCTGCACGACCACGACCCTGCCTGTTTTAAACGCCTTTTTAAGAACTTGTAACCACTCATTTATTCCCTTAGTTTTTGTCTGCTTTATCTTTCAGATAATTACGTGTGCATCAACATGCTTCGTGACAGCACTCATGATGGAAGCAGTTATTCTCCCAGTTCTGTGTTCACTCCAAAGATGTGATCTGTACTGTTGTTTTGTGGACTCGACCAACCACATCCTACTTCTTTTGCTGCAGGAGAGCTCATTGACCATCTTCTGAATTGACTAAAGGCTGTGTGTGTGTATGTGTGTCTTCATGCTCTTGAGGCCATTTTTGACTGATGACACGTAAATTGGCGATGAAGAGACAAAAGGTTAATTGCAGAGTGAACTGTGACGCAAGCGTTCTGTCGGCTGTTGGGCTTTGAAAACACCTAAAGGTATCGCAAGTGCTTCTAAATATGCCTGTGCGTGGCGTCCTGCGGTTGTTGGCTACAATTCTCAGAGAAAGTAGAAGTGTACAATACAAACAATAACACTGTCCAAACGTCCATTTCCACTGTTTTGGAAGAGTTTAAAGCTTCATTTATTCTGGTTACTTAAATCATACAATAATACTTCATAATGCAAAGATTTAAATAATACCAAGGGTTGCAATTTCAAAGATCTAGAGGGTTGTAGTTAACCGCCTCAGTACAGTCAACATGAACAATACCTGAGGCAAACAAGGGTAGATAATAATTGAGTGAAGTCAACTGCAATGTAAGTGTTTTTAAGGGGCCATAAAAAAATACCAAGTGTGTTATAAAGTTAATATTACCAATTTAAATATTTGAAGAAAAAAATTAATGGATGGAAATTGTAAACAAAAAATTGTTTGTAAACAAATATATTGAACAAAAAGTTTGACAGGTTTGGCGTTATTTTCAGCAAGAGTTAAATCATGTGTACCCACAGTTATCAATGAAACCTTTTAACTCTCACCATAAAATGGGTCAAATAGTTACAGATGCTGGTTAGATTGTGAACAATTGTTTTCACACCAACCCCGGGAGCTAAATTCACAACATGCATGATATAGCATTCACAAACTAGAATTTGTCACAGGTTTTAAACATAGCTGCAGTTTTATCATGGCGCAGTCATCTTTAGATTCCATTCCAACCTGTGGGTGTAGCAGATAGTCTGACCCCTCTTCTAGAGTCTTTTTGTGAACAAAGACTCTGACATGCATGACATGTTTACCAAAGTTGGCTGCAGCTTAATAAATATCAATTGTTTTAATGTTGGCTTTGTGAAGTCATGAGACAGCTTAATACATACAAGTTGCCTCTGGCAGTACTGAACCCATTATTAGTGGGCCCTGAACCACCTGACCACAGTGCCAGTCTACTTACTTGTTTATTTAAATCCAGATTTTGAAGATGCAGAGTTTGCAGAGAATCACATTTAAGTGCTCACAATACTTCTTCTTTGATGGCAAGGTTTGAAATGACTTTTCACCCACTTAAACTACAAAATGAGACCTATCAGTATTATAAGTTTAGAATCAGGTTTAACAGATGTACAAAATATAGCCTATTGTTTATAAAGCATATAAAAGCGAGTTACTGTATAAATAGTCCTCTCAACCTGGCTTTTTATTAGTCTATCATAACCAAAAATGTATTAATTGGGATAGTTGCCCCCAAAATAATAAAGTTAAATGGTAACAATTTCCAAGTAAAACCAAAAGGATTTATTTTTTGAGGATGCCCAATGCAGAATCAATTTTTTGTATTGAATAAATCAAACATATTTGTGAAAAAAAAAAAAAAAAAAAAAAAAAAAAAGTATATTCTTTTTTTTCAAATTCCTACCTTAAGAAGGGTTTCGCTCATGTGACCTAGTCCTTGCTTTTCGAATTACAAACCTACAAAAACTCATAGTCTCATATCATATGATAAAATTATAGACATAATAAACATACCATTATTACAGTACCAGTAGGGTCTAACAATAAAGCTTACAACTTGATGCTTTTAAGTTTATGGTACAGTGTACTAAAAGTATCATTTTTGTAATACATGCACAAAACAAAGCACAAAGTATGTAATTATATTATGCACAGAATCATGTTCGTACAATACGTGTACATCAAACTTGTAAAAACTGAACCCTTGATAAAAAATGTTTTATGCTAGGACTACTTGTAAGTTCTAGAAACTAGAAGTATGCTAGGACCTACACCAGAACCTTGTCATACTTGTCATGATCTACGGTATAACCATGGAGGTAGAAAGAGATTTATATTAATAAATATAAGTATAAACCACAATTTTGTCCTTAGCTTTGACAACCGCCCTCAACATTTTGTAATAGTTAGTTTGATTTTCGTTTTCAACGATAGCCGATTGATGATTTCTCTTTATTGTTACTGTGTTAGTATTCGTCCCTATTTGACTTTGTACTGTTTGTGTTTGTTCTTTTTAAGGATTCATTCTTTTAGCGTTTGGCTGCCTTTGTTAGGTTTTTACTTTATATTTGATTGCGTTTTGTTTTATTAGTTTGATTCAGAGTTCCTCTTGTTAAAAAACAAGTGTTTGATTGTTGTTGGGCTATAAAGCTTGATTTGGGAGTTGTTCATTGTTTAAAAACAGTTTGCTTTGATTGTTGTTGAGTTTTGTTACCTACGTTTCGACTTTGTGTTTGTTGAACAACTTCTTTCTTTGATTATTGTTTTGTCCTTTAGTTTTTAAATTTGTTAGTTTTGGCCCTTTTGGCCGCCCATAGTTTTTTAGACGTATAGGAACTACAAAACAAATATAATAAAATGAATTAAGAAGACAAATACAATTAGGTCAGACTTCAACGTTTCATATCAAGTTCCATTAGTGCGCAAGAGATACACAACATACAATGTGTAGCACACCCATTTACTATCACGCTATAGTTGCTAGATTGCGATGATTCATGTCAACTTCCAACAATAAAAGAGCATCCTAAAGATTTAGTTTTTTTTTGTTTCTCCATACATTGCCCTTATAACCGTGCATGATAATTTTATCCGTTCCATAGATCACCCGATACTCCACATTTCTGTTAGTAGTTAACCACAGCAAAGTGTCATTGGAAGTACGGTACTTATCAAACACCGATTACTAACTCGTCTCCCTGGTAACCATGACTACCGAACACCATCAAATCTTAAAAGTCTCGTGTAAGTTGTAGATACCATAATACTCACCAGTCAAAAAATCCATTTCAAACTGGTAGCGTTTTTTTCAGGTATAGCCGAAAGCCTTGAGTGGCTATCTCAATACAGGAAGTAAAATCTTCGATTTGAATCACAATCTGAGAAACGCTACTGTCAGTAACGTTTCTCATATTCAAATTAATAGAAACAAAAAGTGATATTTGGGATTTGAAACGTTGCATGGTGGAAATACGACATGAAAAGGTTTGCGGTAACACCATGTAATGATGACTATCTCTAACGAGTTGGGTTGGTTCTGAAAAAGTGATAACCTGCAAAATTTCGAAGGAAACAGTTTTTCATGTCAAAGCTGTTGTACTCCTTTGTCGTACAACCGGCTCTATTCAGAGCCAACACTCACCCTAAGAGATTTACACATTGTTGTACCCGCAAGTTTACTATTTATATATAGTTTATTATTATTTATCCACACCATGCAAAGTTTCAAACAATACTTTCTTAGTTGTTATTGCCATTATTTTCAGTCATTACCAAACGTATGTAGACGATTTACAACACACATGAACATAACACTCGTCGCTAAATCGTGGGTTATCATGTCATGCAGCAGAGTAACGTGAAAGCTCTTGTTAAAGATTTGCATTCTAAATATAATTCAAGTCATGCTATCAACTAGCAACTAGCTGCCTAGCTTATTTGTCTCAGACCCAAAGGTCAATCGAGGGGCGGCTTTAACGTTTAATCTAGTCGGGGTTTTCCTATTTGCATTTGTTGTTTGGTGTACCGAATAGTGGAATGGAGAATGGATCGAGTGTAACCACTTTGCAAATAAATTCTACAACAGCTATTTAAGGGGCAGCTGATCTGCAAATTATTTGTATTGTGGAATTTTATCATATTGTGTTTTGATGTGTGGAACGGCCTACTCTGGGGAAGGAAATTTAATTACTGTGTAGTATTATTAATGCAAGGTTTGTGCGATGTACCATGAAAGTTCTACCGATTCACTGATAATTAAATAAACAGATCAAGACAAGCGGCAAAAACTGCGGTGTTAATTTTTACGCCATGGGTGTTTTCACATATAGATACCCAACAAAAATCAAATTTGATACGAAGGTGTTGAAATGAAACACTAGTTTCTGACGATATAATTAAACTGGTGTTAATTTGACACCATTTGGGGTTAATTTTGGTTATATCTTGGTATCTATATGTGCCAACACCCATGGTGTCAATTTTAACACCACTGTTTCTGCAGTGTGTTAAAAGCTTACCTTCACCTCCCTGTTGTAAACCCTTCCAACCAGGAAAATAGATATCTGTTCAGTTACTGTCCTGCAAAAAAAGGCATAACAAGGTATAGCGAATGTAGTTGCAGAAAATTAAAACGCAAAATGGATACGTACAAATTTGTTCAGAGTTCAACCCCAAAGTGCAAATAAAACGATCATCCGCGATAGTACTTATAGTTGTTGGAGTCAGAAATCGTAGAGACACGATGTGCTCGTCAAACCCTAGTCATAAACTGATGCACGCATCTGTATCGCAATTGAGTGGTGTAGCTTGAAATGCGCATGGCTTGACGTATGATTGAGTCAGGTTGTTAACACGTGGATGGGTAGACCTAGCTGAGATGGATATCAATCACCAGGTACGTTTAACCATGTTCCGAGATTATATTATTCAACCTGAAAATTCCTAGGCGTCCGAGTAATCCTGAGAGTCAGTTCAACCAGGGAGCCGGCAAGTGCGTGCTGTAGTGTTGTGAGGCCGACCGGATTGTAGTCAGTTACCATGGACAGGCTTACCACGAGTTCACACGTAACGTCGATTGTCCCTGGCGCTACATTTCGCGGCACAGCAACCGGAAGAGAATCAACCTTCTGCTATCATTATTCTAAACTCCGGGTTTAAACAATACCTAATTATACTAAGTGTGTTCTACCATGAATGATTGAACACTACATGCATGTAATTAACCGCAGGTACATACTGTGCAATTGTATCCGAGTACATATACTGGCCATTAGTGTATCGATTCCCTTTAATTAATTTGTTGCAATTTTACGCTGTATTATTTCGCTTCAAGTTGCGACTGTTACTGTTTTTCCTGTCGTGGGAGGGGATGGAGGAAAACATGTTCGGGAGGGTTTGGACAAAAGGGCGGTCCAGAAGAAACTCGCTTGAGGCGATGATGTCTCCAATGATACGTGTGTTTTGTAAACACGTTCAGATGAGCAAAGACTCATAGTCAGATACTGTGACAACTTTCCCCCTGATGTGCATGGTACAAATATCGCGGTTGTTAAAGAAGAGGTAAATTCATGGTAACTACTATCAATCAAAATATTCAACCACATATTTTTGTTTCCTGATGCTATTCATTATGTCATATGTCATATTTGCCTCATTGCAACCATTTACCATGTGTGTTCAAGATCATTCCCAAAGGCACTGTACACTATTAGCAATAACTCAGAAGCCATTAGTACTTGTATTATTATAATAATTTTGAAATAATTGTTAGCATACAATTACAAATTCCATACTATTCCAAAAAGTTAAGGCATTGGACACTTTTGGTAATTTCGCAAAATAATTGTTAGCATTAACAAAACTTACTTGGTAACGAGCAATGGACAACTGATTGTTTAACTCATTGTGACAAACGGCTTCCCTCTGGAGTAACGTACTTTTTGAGAAAGAGATTAATATTTATCACTCAAATATTTCAACTTGATGACCAAATGAGTCACAATTTGCATTAATTTGTTAGTTTATGCATGTTGTGATATACCAAGTGAGAACACAAGGTCTTTGGCAATTACCAAAGATGTCTAGTGCCTTTAAGGAGACTACAGTCGATACCATCTTGAGCATGCTAATTTCAACATCAAATATTGAGAGCTTGCCTTCAAGGCGCTGCCACACAATGGTTGTTTTTCAGACATAGAATGAAACCAAACAGACGTAAGAGAAGTATCGGCTCCCACCAGATATTCTGTTTACCCGAACCTGAAATGCCGAAGAGAGAGTGTTACCCCCTTAGAGAAAGGATCTCAAAGGAATGCGCTTCGACCCTCAATCTTTATCCATCCGCTTTCTGCACGCGGGAAAGAGTGCCCTTAGGAAACTGTATTCCTGCATAATATACGTTTCATTTGCCTTTAAGGGCTTTGGACTATTTTTGTGATTACTCCAGAAACAAAATACAAAAACTAACTTGGTAAGGAGCGATGAAGAGCTGTTGATATAAGTAATAAACAATGCGAGAAATGGCTCCCCCGAAGTAACGTAGTTTTTGAGGGTAATTTTCTTACTCAGACAGACATTTAAGACCATACCTAAAGCCGTGTAGGCCTCTCAAACCACACTTTTATTATTCTCTTGCAACACAATTTTCAGAGATTTGTATGCATGATATAGTGGGATACATAATTTGAATTCTGGTTTTGACGACACCAAATAATTATTTCCAGTGCATTTAACGTTGCGTATGTCATAGGGTAGCTTTTAAGCCTATACGGATGTGTTCCAATATGAAGTTGACAGAGTTGTGCACAACATTTACAAGTACACTTTATAGTTAGAAAGACTTAAAATGTACAACAGACAAAAATATGGAGTATAAACTCATTGCAGATCTTGAATACGAAGTCAAGCACTTTCATTGTGAATTAATATAACTAACATATAGTATTTGAGGCATTGCATGGTAAAGTATCAATGTATATTTGGTTTGCGGTAACACCATGTGTGTATCTACTTGCCAGGTAGAGTTGTTCTTAGGGAACTGTCTTGCTTTATTCTACTGCCGTGGAGTAGATAATCGGAGGTTCGGGAGACTTCTCAGTTCTGAAAAGAACTGTCCTGCTTTTTAACTATTACCAGGGCGGATGGTATAGAAATTAGACTGGACTACTACTTTAGCTTATAGGATCGTAATTAACTGTACTGCCGCGGAGTCAGTTCTGAAATTGGTCTCAACGTTTCGACTCGCTTGCTCTAGTCATCGTCAGGATTATGCAGCAAAAATTATGCATATCGTGGTCGAAAATGAATTAATTCCGCAGAGTCAGGAGTGGCATGAATATCATGGGCCTATGTTCCCAAACTCATTACGGCTGTGGGCAGTGATCCGGGGCATGGAACGTGGGTCGTTGGTTCTCTATAGAAATAGTAGGGAAACAAATTCAAAATTCAAGTAACTGAAAACACTTCGAATAAATGCATACTGCAAGTGATTTTTTTTTTTTTTTACAGCAGTTTATTTATGAGAGTTTTTAGTGAATTTCATAGAGGGATAACGGAAAATGCGAGACACGAACATGTTCATACGGCTGTGACCGCTTCCCTTGGACATTCTGTCAGGTTTATATAGATATAGAAGTAAATCAAAGTATCAATTGAATACAAGCATTGACAAGAAATGTCCCCATCGACATTAGTGCATCAATCATTTCGACTTTTAGTCAAATTAAATCCCGCATCTAATTCTATTTCAAAAGGGGATCTACAATTCATGATGACATACTTCCAAGAATAGAGCAGGTAATTAATATATCTTATTGGAGATACACGAGGACACAATGACAACTGATATTTGTTACTTGGTTGGCACTTTTGTGTTATCTATAATTAATAGAAGAAGACAGATGGTAACTAGGATCTTCAACAGTCGTCTGGTCTCGCTTCCAAATTCAACCAGCCGCATTTGTATACTGAGTGTTACGTATACATACAATGATTGGGAGTTGATAGAGCACCTAACAAACTGGCTGGAAGTCAACCAATAAAAAAAAGTGCTCTCGGATGGATTGAAACTTTACAAATCAGTTTTTAATGAACGCTTCTGGGCTCTGGTAATAATGTCTGGTTTAAAGAATAAAGAGAGTGGGTGGGGAATGTTGTTTGTTTGAACAACCGAGGCGGGAGATAGAGCGCGCCAAATGCTTTTTGGTGCGAAGTGATTGATACTCAATGTGATAAAACTTCTCAGCACCCTTTTAAAGTGAAATGTGTCAATGTCACATTTGCTTTCGCGGAAAGTTTGATTAATGAACTGTACTTTGGACTCGTTATATTTCGCTTGGAGTAATCGGTTGAACCCCGATACTGTTTCCAATCATGCTACTCACATTCGCAAGACAGCGTCTGCTAAGAACTACAAGGTCATTAGTGCAAATTGTGTGGATTTCGCAAAATTGCTTTAACATATTGTGGTGCTCCTGGTTAGTATTGTTTTATATCAAAAGATGCCTTCAGAGTCTTTGTTTGGCAGGAAAAGAAACATTCGTTTTCTAAGTAAACCGTTTTTGAGGACCCTATAGTTCTAAGTATTATGGAGGATTTCCAGTCATTTGACTATCTTCACCACTAAAGAGAAAGTTCACGTTTGCTAATCACTCTTAAAGCTAATGCCAATAAGATCCTTTATCTAGAAGCTTACAGCAGCTTTTTCAAGTGAACATTTTGAGAAATGTTTCACTTTAAACAATTTAATGCCCCCAAAATTTACTTAACCGCGTCAGGTTGTGTGTTAAGTAGGATTTGAAACTTTGCATGGTAGATATACGATATAGAAAGATTTGCGGTTACACCATGTAATGACTATCTCTAAATGAGTTGGGGTGGTTCTCATGTTGTGTGTTGATTCCTTCTTCCTAACTCGTTTCGAATTTGCGGCGATATCTCGAAAACGCGAACACGTTTCGAAATTAACTTTTCGCAGGTTAATCTTTTGTTTGTACATATAGATTCATAGAATTAAAACAATCGAACGTTTCCGAAAACCAAAGGTTTTCTGTGCCCTTAGAGCATGCTGCGATCCCCGTTTGGAATTGAATAGTTTATAATGTGGTTTACTTGTAATGATCCAGTTCCGTAATTCAGTTCAGTAATAGTTGTAGTACAACAACATTTATTTCCAATTCCTCAATCAATATAAATACAATGTTAGCAAAGTGATACATAAAATTCCGGAAATTGGGGGCACAACAAGTAAGCACAGCTTGTGTTAGGGAGTGCCAATAGTTAATCGCCACAATTGAAAAAAAATGTTGCGTATAGAAGTATCACACCTTAGTATATCCTTCGATTTGATTGTTCATGCTGTAGGATAGAATATAATACAGACATTACATTCCGTGAAACAAGAAGGCACCCTTTAATAGCGTAGCGTGTCTCCCAATTTACACCAACAAAATGCCGGTTGTGAGCACAACAAGTCTCCTTCACAATGCTTGCGAATCCTTCCCAGCAAAAGCGGCTTCTATAGCAAAGCAAGAAACGTTCTGAATGCAATATTCGACAAAATCATTTCCTATAATTGAAACTGAAGTTGCCAGCAGCAAACATTAGCAGGAATCAAATGCTAAAAATTAAATCAACGGAAGTAGGGAACTAGTTTAATCTACTTAAAGCCAGGGCACGTTCGTCAATTATACAAAGTGGTGATTTATTGGTGATGTTTTACCATTTTGTGTGGCGGCCAAAGATAGACTTTGAAGACTACAGTTGGTACCCCCGTTCATTGAATTCCTCCCTCAGGTATTGCAAAAATATTCTCAAATAACAAGATCACATGTCAGCACCAACAAGGCAACTTGACTGAATGTCTACGGTGCAAACACAGTTTGTTTTAACAGCTGTTGGAAAAAGGCAACTGCTTCTGGCTACGGACGAATCCATTGTGGTTTACCCGTTATAGTTATGAATTAATGCTTTATATTATTTAAGAATATATTTTTTTTTCCTTCATTGGGGTTTTTATTTGTTCGTTCGTCAATTTTATTTATTTATTTATTTGATACCATCATGAATCACTTTTGTTGTCTTTCTTTTTCTTTCTTTCTTTTTTTTCTTTTTTTTTTTTTTGGGGGGGGGTGGGGAATTGTGACTATAAAAAATTGAATTTTGTTTTCCAACCGAGAAGGCTTAATGAAGTTTTTGGGAACACGGTTTAATTAGTATCAGTGGTGAATTTAAAACGGCTTCGAGATACAAAAAATTGCAATGTGTATTGCAGATCAACATAGTCATGTTGTTTCACAATTTCATTGGGGTAAATTCATACACATTTAGCCCCAAATGAACTACTGCGTTAAATTTCATAGTTTAAATCTAGTGTAACAAAACTGTACACTGTTTCGTGAAAGGGCTGACCTGAATGGTATAAAATCAACCTTTTTTACTGTGTCTGTTTAACTTGCTTCACACAAAAATCACGGTGTATGGGAAATTATCCATTCGGAAGTCTTGGAACCGAGACTATATAACTGACCGATCCCTAGCCGGAGACTTTGCCAAAATCGTGATCTTTAAAAGGGCAGACGGAATTTGTTTACAGGTACACCAGTATCTCTGCTGCCACCTAGCGTTTAATTTGAGTTCGAAGTCTCAAGAAAACTTCATCCATCATATCAACCATACCAGTGAATGGTCCCCTGACAATCCTCCAAGTATTACCGTCAGTATTACGCCAGATGTTCAGGCTACCATACAAGTTGCATACAATGTTAAAGGCAGTGGACACTATTGGTAATTGTCAAAGACTAGCCGTCACAGTTGGTGTATCTCAACATATGCATAAAATAACAAACCTGTGAAAATTTGAGCTCAATCAGTCATCGAAGTTGCGAGATAATAATGAAAGAAAATTAACCCTTGCAACACGAAGTTGTGTGCGTTTAGATGGTTGATTTCGAGACCTCAAGTTTTAAACTTGACGTCTCGAAATCAAATTCGTAGAAAATTACTTCTTTTTTGAAAACTATGGCACTTCAGAGGGAGCCGTTTCTCACAATGTTTAAACCATCAACCTCTCCCCATTACTCGTAACCAAGGAAGGTTTTATGCCAATAATTATTTTGAGTAATTACCAATAGTGTCCACTGCCTTTAAGATCGCTGTGCTTTTGACAAAAAATCCCTAAACTAATTGGTGTACAGACTATTTGTGTACCCCGCTTGACGTTTAAGCAAAACATTATGATGCTTTTACCACAGATGTAAACTTAGTTTTTAAAAACCTCCGTGCAATTTGCAAGAAGGATTACGACGCGTAAGCTTCTCGGATGACAACCATCATGTGCAAAAGGCTTGTTTGCACACTACCCCCAGATACAATGTAAGACCACGTAGGCTCCTTGTTACGCATTGAAGGACGCAATCTCATTAAAACAAAACTCCGATAGACTGTCTGAACCCTTAAATGTCAAACAAATTCTGCAAGATTCGGGTAACATACTGTAAGATATTTTAGGATCTATCAAAGATGTGAGTGTCTTAATATTATGTTAGAGTGCAGTGAGTGTTCTTGTCGATCAACAAAGCAATTATCCTTGTAATTGACGGTGACGTTTTACTGATTTAACAACTGAACGGTTCAGTTTTGCTCTTTAAGCTTACGGCATTGTTTTATTCGATTCGCATATAATGGATTAAGTATATGTTTGTACCTGGTTTATTAAGCCTCTTACGACGGGTCCAGTTTGGGTACAAAACGAAAGCCATGTCCTTACCCATATATCGTTCTATGTACACGCATCTAGGGCTTAAAGCCCCCGGTTTTGTTGTGTTTTTTTTTTTTTTTTCTTTTTCTAAATCAGACTTTGATTTGCAGAAACTTACCCGCTTTTTCTGGACCCTGAATCCGTTGCCTCTCTGTTTTGCTTCAAATTGAAATGTTTTGTATGTTCTTTGAAAAAGGTCCGGTTTGGATCGAAAGGCCATCCACCCTACTTGGTTTATATATGTATATATGAAGGCCTGACCATCTGTATGTATTTTCTGTAAAAACGGAAACCTACAACTCTCGCGGATCAAGATTGGCTTTAAGGATTTGGGAAACAAGGAAGTGAGAAAAAACAGTAAACATGAAAGTTTCTGATAAAACCAAACATTGCACCTGATCAATCTACGATAGTATCACTTTGACAAATAAGACTGCTTCATCAGATTTAAAAGAGGATGATTTGTATAAATAAGGAAAAGCAAATGGCATTTTTGCACTCTCTCCCGTCCTTGATTTTGTCTTTTCTTTTTATGTTGTCTTTGCTTATTCGGTTTATTTTTTCTACATGTAGGACTGTTCCCCACAATCCTCGGTTTATTTGACAGCCTCTTTTGTTACTGTAAGTTTCGTTATATTTACTGCTTGATTGTATTGCACTACTTTGTTTTTGTCCATATTTCTTTGATTCTGACTTGTCGTACTGCGAGTACGGAAATAAATGTAACATTGAATTGAATTGAATTGAATTGAATGGTGACCACATGATCCCTGTTATTCAATTGTACCTTAAATTTTGAAAATTGATCTGTTTTTATGCATTAGCACTACAACAAAAGAAGATATTGATTACATAAACTTTTAAGCTAACAAAACAACACTTAAATGACAAATTGGCTATAGATATTATCAACTAGAAGTGTCAAATTAATACAATCACCTTTACTGACCACGCAAACCGCCTATGTCAAAGTGGCTGTGTAACTCAAGCATGGTGTTGTTTTTCGTGGTCACAGTGACACGGAAGTTTCTGGTCACAGTGACATGGATTCCGGGTCATATTGACACGTATTCAGGGTCAAACTGACCCAGAAATGAGTCAGGCCCCCGGGACCCAAATCCGGGTCAATTTTGACCCGGGAGCTTTCAGAGTGTAGGCATAGGTAAAATCCACTTGGAGTCTGGTTGGTTGAGCAGACTACACTACCTTCCCAACTTTTCACAAAGCCTTCCGTGTGGTGGCGTGACCGGGATACGCACCAACACTCTGCTTGGATCCAGACACCTTGACCGGTCGGCCCTAACATGCCGAACTCTTACTACAGAGAAGCTACTAAAAATTGCAATGCTTTATAGATGTTCTAACTTACTATACCAGTGGTATCAAAATACATCAAACTATTTTAGACAACTTAACAAACCTTCAAAGTATTGACTGGTTTGCTTGTACGATACCATACCATATCGGCAGCCAAAGTACGAAACGTGAAAGCGGCAGAGACACAGTTTTTGTAGTTGGCATATTGTCAAATGAAAATGTGTACAATTCTGGAAATTTTGATCAAGCTACCAGCACAACGAGTATTGGTTCATTACAATGGATTCAGAAAGAGATCACCGACCACCTGTTTCGGTATCTTTGAATCCAACCAATTAATTTTATCGAACCATGGGGGGAATAATCACGTCGGTTTACCTGGCAGCATACGTATCAAACAAGGTATGTACTAACTACGAGTATCCAACTTAATGCCCCTTGTATACGGGATAGCCAATACCAAAGAATGAAGAGATGAAGAACGTCATGGCTGTCGATCCAGGAAGGGGGTTATATATTTCTATGTAAAGAAGGTAAATAATTCGATTGAGAGTTATGATAGAAAGTTGCTTCTTCTTCAAACCAAACCATCAGACATCACAAGTAATTGCTTTGTTATTTATTTGTTGTTTGAAAAAAAAAACTAATAATAAGAACACTTATGGTGCACCGGTGTCGCATGCAATTATGTCCTCTGTGCAACACTATCCGGAGGACATTACTGCATATTGCATCTGCAATAATGTCCGCCGGACGGTTTTACATATGCAATCGTGCCCGCCCAGACGCTGCTGCATAATGCTGTGTCCGCCCGGACACATTTGCATTATGCAGTTGTGTCCGCCCCGTGCAAAACCGTCAGTGCAGTTAATTAACCGCCCTTGGGCAACGGAACATGTTCAACATTTTTTTTACAAGCTAAGTGCATAATTGTCATGAATGACATGGGAAATGTTCGGCCGTTGGATATTCGCTGCAATCATAAATTACTTGAGTATTCATGCTGCATATTCGTAGGTTCAGTGCATGCACACTCGCTTACGTGCGCACATACATGTCCAACGGACGGTTTTTGCATAGCCCGTACACTATTGCATATGCAAAAGTGTCCGGAGCGGACACTATTGCATGGCGGACACAATTTTATCTAACACCGGTATCCACCACAAGTGATGCTCGTGGCGCAAGGAAAAAACACAAACATTAATGAGGGCCTCTTTGAACTTTAGAATAGAAGACATTTTACGGATATTAGTAAGCAGATTATTCGAAAGTGAAGGACCAGCATGAGTAAAAGCCTGGTCGCCCCAATTGTTGTGGATTTGGGGAACAACCAGTAACGAAGAAGTGGGTGATCTAAGATGTCTAGAGGGATTGTAACGGGTAGTTAATTGATAATTATACTGAGGAGCAGAACCATGTAAAGAATCGAAAACAAGCAGAAGTAATTTGTATTGAATACGATGTTGAACAGGGAGTCACTGAAGAGAATTCAAAACCGGAGTGATATTGGTTCTCCTGGAAGACAAAATTACAAGTTAATCCATTTTCGATAAAGTTCAACTCTTAATTTTGAGAAAAACAAGTCTTTTTTAATGGTCAGTGGGGTAGGTCAAACGTAATACCAGTCGCATAGGGCATTGCAACCTCATACCACATTGGCTGTTTTTTGTTTAATAACGTCTGTCTCCGTCTAAAAATGTCATGACGTGGGCTTACTTTACAATTTTCCTAAACAAATACTGTCCCAGTAGAGGCTGATTCAACTAATCATGGTATTTATAGCAAATCTCGTCTGAGGTTGCAAATGTAGTGTCAGTAACTGGAAATTGTCTCACACGATGAAGGAGTTACGAGGACCGAAGCCGTGTATGTGTAAATACAATATATTGTCTTTGTGCATAAGATACATCCTTCACCTTTCTGAGTTGCTATGACTGTTCCGTCCTAGCTCGTTAGTGTTTGCTTTGTTTGTCTGTCTGTCTGTCTGTCTTGTTTCGTCACTGCATGTTTCAGTGCGTGTGTTGTATGTTAAGTTCTGCTCACGGGGTAGTCTATTATGCTGTTGTAAATTCCATTTTTAAAAAGATATATTAAAATTACAACTAAACAATCACAAAGTCAGGCTTGTGTGTGTGTCTCTCTTTTAGTTGTTATGTTATTAAACCGTTTATATGTTACTATTGTCCATTGTTACTAGTATAATTGTACATATTTTGCAAAGTAAATGACTATTGTGATGTATTTTTGCAGATGTACGTTCCATTCGCATTTTAGCAAACCTAACAAATGCACAGATAAATAATCAACTGGCTAATCTGGAGTTCTTACTGCAAAACACTGGCTTAAAATGCATCACAAATTACTGCAAAAACAATTATAGTCGGTCCACAATAGCACGTGCCTCACACGAAATCAACTTATAATTTAACGATCGTAGAATGTTTGTTTTTCCTTTTTTTCTGAAATTTCACGTATTGCTCGTTCCCTTCTAATTGCCTCTGGTACAAACAGACACAATGCTTTCACAACAACGTATAAGTGAACCAACTCACTTGAACAATCTTCACCCACGTTTCAGAGGGCAAGGGCTTCCGTGAAGAAAACACTATATTTAACCAGTTCTTTTTAGTCTCCCGTGCAAAGTCCATTATACACCCACAGCCTCTTCGCCGTTGAAGCAACTTTACTCGTAATACGCTAAGAGCATCGTCAATGAACGAACAAACTAACAATTTGCACCTCATTTCCCATCTGACTCTCAGAAATGGCCACCTTTACGATAAGGGAATTAAAATGTCACTCACAATAGATCACTTGTTTGTTTGGCTGTACTTTTTTCTTATGTGGGTCTAAAACCCTGCAGCTAAACTGGTCAAAAAACTGCTTTATTCTTCTCCTTTTCTTCAACCCTTCTTTGTTTCCTGTCCTTTTCTTCGACTTCTTCTTCTTTTTCCTACTCACCCGTTTTTGTTTTTGTCTGCCCCCCTCCCTTGAAAGTGATGTATTAGCTGACTCAATTTGAGCCCTTGATCAAAACGCAAAAAAAAAAACATTCTCGCAAACACAAGCTGATTACAGAAAATTATTCTTCAGGTGAATACTGACACTGCAACAAGAATGTTGCTTTTTAAATTTCCTTAGGGGTTTTGGGATTATAACTGCTTAAATATTAAATTTGTAGTGAACGTAATTTGTTTTATTTTACTTTTCGTGTACAATGCAGCAAGATTTTTTTTCTTAAATTTCCTTAGGGGATTTGGGGATTATGGTCGCTGCAAGCGCATTCTCCTCATGGACAGGTGTAATATACTGTTGATTGTTTCAACACTCAACGCCAACGCAAATGGAGAAGCTGAAACATAAATACACACATCATCGGACACTGACATATACTTTGTAACTAAGCAGCATTCTCCAGAAGACGATCAGAGCATACTGATCGAAACGTCGAGTTAATCCAACGGTTCTTTTCAGAACCACCCCAACTCATTTAGAGAAAGTCATTACATGGTGTTACCGCAAACTCTATATACTTTGTAACTGCATCTAAAACGTCGAAGTTGGTATGAGAAGATCGCAAACCAACACACCACAATCTTTTCTCAGCTTAAGGTGAGAACGATTCAGCATGTTTACGCATCTAAAACATTTTCTCGATATATTGAAACAAATATATATAAAATCATGTCAAAGACAGACTTTTGTGTGTTAATATCGTTAAAGCATAAACGTGGACAAAAGTCAGTTTTGTGTTTAGGGCACCGGTACCGATGTGTTGAGTGACTACGTATCGTAACCAGTGTCCAAAATATTGGTCCAATCACAATAAGAGGTCGCAATCCCAACTCGTCCGTTTTCAATGAATATTTTTCTTCCGGACTGAATTGTGCATTTCACAAACAGCAGCACGACGGCAAAGAACAACTTCAACAGTAAAACTGTTCTCAAGCTTCCGGTACCTTTGGTTGCTTATGTGATGCATTCATCATACACCAAAAGAAGAAGTAAATTACATATTTTATAAAAAATAGTGTCTTCTTTGACAGCCTTAAGAAAATCAATAAGCCCATGATACCAAGCTTAAGCCCGAGGTTGACGGCTGTAGACATAACTGAGAGGTATAACGCCATTGGACACTTTCTGAATAGAACAAAAATTAAAAGTTCACAGATTTATAAATAACTTACATGGTTTACAAATGGTAATGGTGAAAGACTTCCCTTGAAATATTATTCCATGAAATGCTTTACTTTTTGAGAAAACATTAAAACAATTATCTATTCTAGATATCGATAAAAACGGATTTATTTTCAAGGCAGTGGACACTATTGGTAATTACTCAAAATAATTATTAGCACAAAACATTACTTGGTGACGAGTAATGGGGAGAAGTTGATGGTATTAAACATTGTGAGAAACGGCTCCCTCTGAAGTGACATAGTTTTCGAGTAAGAAGTAATTTTCCACGAATTTGATTTCGAGACCTCAGATTTAGAATTTGAGGTCTCGAAATCAGCAATCTAAACGCACACAACTTCGTGTGACAAGGGTGTTTGTTATTTCATTATTATCTCGCAACTTCGACGACCAATTGAGCTCAAATGTTCACAGGTTTGTTGTTATTTTGTGCACATGTTGAGATGTTGAAAGGACTAGTCTTTAAATGCATGTCATGACACGGCGAAACGTGCGGAAACAAGGATGGGTTTTCCTGTTGTTTTCTCCCGACTCCAAAGATTGAGCCTACAATTACACAGGCTTGTTATTTTATATAAGTTGTGATACACGAAGTGTGGGCCTTTGGAAAATACTATCGATGTTGTGCGATTGCTTTAAACTCAACTTGGCAATGGTGTGCTCGTAGCAAACCTTTATGAATCAGTCTCTTCCGAACCCTATTCAGATACATGAAGCAAACTGATTGAGAAACTGGCGGAACATTAATAGTCAGACTTCTAGATCAAGTAGGTTTTCAGTTTGGGCGTGCACGGTTTCCTAACTGCCTTCAAACAAAACGAATAAGCTACCTTTTACTTCAAGTTTTGAGTAAAGACCTACCCTGTGCACTTTTTCCGAGGGTATATTTTACTGAGCGTGGATACGACTTGATGCTGTGACAAAAATGCATGGCATATCATGTTCCTGGCAGTGAGTTTTTTTATGGGGTAAAATGTCAATGATGATCGATGGTGCGTTTGCCTTTTACCTGATGGATGTATATCACATGCATGTTTTATGGGATGGTTATACACAATGTCCAACCAGTTTTTAAAGGACTTGCACTTTTTAATCACAGGGGTTCACGGTGTCTTCAGTCTGCAGATTTGTAAAAACATGTCACATGGTGTTTCAGATAAATTGGTTTCCGTGTGGACTTTCAAAACAAGGTATTTTGAGCACAATTCCTACGGTATTTTTCAATCGAAGCCTTTAAGAATGCGTTACGTGTTTCTATTGAAGAAGACTTATATGGCAAACTTCATCAGTGACGATATTTGTATACTGACACCACACAGGTGTAGTGTGAGGTGAGATTCGGATTTGCAACTTCACTGACTGTGGCTAGATTGACACCGGCTCTGAATAATTGGTTTCAAAATCATTGTTTCGCTTCGTCTTTATGTTTATTATTGTTTAATTAGGTGTTCGGCCAACAGCCGAACAACTATTGTTGTTGTTATGTTTTGTTTTTTAGATGTTCGGCTAACAGCCGAACAACTATTGTTATTGTTATTGTTATGTTTTTTTAGGTGTTCGGCCAACAGCCGAACAACTATTGTTATTGTTATGTTTTTTAGGTGTTCGGCCAACAGCCGAACAACTATTGTTATTGTTATGGTTTTTGGGTTTTTTTTTTAGGTGTTCGGCCAACAGCCGAGCAACTATTGTTATTGTTATTAGGTGTTCGGCCAACAGCCGAACAACTATTGTTATTGTTATGTTTTTTTTTTCCCCTCGTGTTCTTCTTTCCCTGCGAACCTTTACGCCAAAATCGTATGACCTTAACTTCCGGTCGTTACCCTGTGTCAAAGTTCGCCTCCGCATTTTGTCATCAAAAAACAACTTTTGAGCTTTAAAACAAAAGCATAGCTTGTACAAACTTAAAACTTACTTTGTACATAGGCACTAGTGTGTAGATGAAACCGCCACTTTTTGGGATTGATGACGTCATTGATGACGTCATGGCAAGGTTTTTAATGTTGAAAAATTACAATTTGCTTGTTGCTGTATCTCAACGAATATTGAAGCTATGATGTTCATATTTCAGCATCGGATAGATAAAGACTTGGACAACATTTGAAAAGTTAACGCCAAAATCGTACGACCTTAACTTCCGGGTCGTTATCCTGGGTCAAAGTTCGCCTTCGTGTATTTTACATCAAAAAAACAACTTTTGAGCTTTTAAACAAAAATAAAGCTTGTACAAACTTAAAACTTACTATGTTCATAGGCAATAGTGAGTAGATGAAACCGCCACTTTTTGGAATGATGACGTCATTGATGAGGTCATGACAAGGTTTTTAATGTTGAAAAATTACCATTTGCTTGTTGCTGTATCTCAACGAATATAAAAGCTATGATGTTCATACCTGGGCATCAGATATATAAAGACTGGGCAACATTTGAAAAGTTAACGCCAAAATCATACGACTTTAACTTCCGGGTCGTTTCCCTGGGTCAAAGTTCATCTTCATATTTTTTCATCAAAAAACAACTGTTGAGCTTATCTACGGCATAACTCAAGATTGAGATCGATTTGAACCTTGAAACTCAACAGATAGTTGAACCTTAGTATCAAGACACCACAGGACTAGTTACGCCATAATGACGTCATCGGGTATTAAATAACAATAAAACAACGTTTACAATATGTAAAAATCATATGGCGCGAATGGTTTCGGGGAATCCCAACAGCGCTCTCTTTTGTCCAACAAAAGAGGGCGCTGTTGATTATCATATCTGTGTACAGCATCTCCTGCAGGGTGAGCTAAATTTTTAAAGCCTGATGCCAATCTCCACAAACATATATGTCGCATTTGTGAAGAAAGAAGAGTTGTTAATAAATGTGATACAAGTTTAACTATCAAATAACGACACATTGTGGAAAAAGTCATCTTTATGGTTCAATTTTTTTGAACTACGTCATCACGTAACGTTCAAACGAACACCGTGTTTTTGTAATTAACAAAAATTCTATGTCTAGTTTATTTATTATTGTTTAGTTTGTGTTCATGTTTGTAATGACCACTGAATATTACAAACAACAACAACAACAACAAACACACGAACAAAAAATCCATACAAATTTGTATTAAGATTTTATCGGAACCAACCCCTTTGATGGCCTTGGGGTCTGCAACCTATAGATCAAAAACATTATTGTCCAATACTCGAGATAGTTTTTTTTTTTTTTTTTTTTTTTTCTTTCTCCAAAAACAGGTGCGAATATGTCTTCGAGTTCTAGGCCTGATTGACATAGTGGTCGTTGACCCTTTAGGCAGTATGCAGCCTCTAAGACAACTCTAGTTATAAAAACACTTTATATTTTTCTAAACTAAACCAAATCGTTAGGAAAGGTTATGTTTCCCGTTAGGGAAAATGGGCTGCCCAGCCATATATATCACCAAAGACACAACTCTCAATCAAAACGAGACCCAACAACTCATGAGGGATAAAGCAACCTGGCACCATTTCATCAAGGCTGCTTCTAAGTACTATTCCGTCCGAGGACGAAGGGTGATGATGATCACTTATTAAATCGTAACAAGGTATGAAACCAACCTTGCAATGAGGTAGACATGTTTTCACAGCGTATTGATGGTTGGTTTACCATATCTAGGTCACAAGGCTTTCAGTGTGGCTGGGCCAATGATTTTAAGCAATCTCCCAACTGATATTAGGGAATATAATACTCTATCTGCTTTTCGTAAAGTCCTTAAGATTCACCCTTTTCCCAGTTAATTTCTTTCTAGTGCGCTATGATCTTGATGGAATAGCGCCTTATAAATGTTAATTGTTTTGTTATGTTATGTTATCATTAAGTATTAAACAGTATGATGGTCTTTTGATCGAGACAATTTTGTCTGCTAACATTCATGTAGTTATCTCCACCAACTGCCAAATCAATTGTGCTGGTTCTAAATGACATTGAGCTTGCAGAGTCTACGAATAATTTGAATAACCGTTAAAAAAAACCGATTCTCGTAAAATGTTCATAAATCTTTCAGCATTTGTCTTCAGATGGAGGTTAAGGTTTTGTGCAGGCTGATGTCGAACGTTACTTTGAGAGGCAATTTGCACGTCAATCTTAAAGGCACTGGCACTGTTGGTAGTTACTCAAAATAAGCGGTGGCATAGTAAAAAAAACAATGTGAGAAACGACTCCCTCTCAAGTAATGGAGTTTTTAGAAAGAGGTAATTTCACTCAAATAATAGTGTTATGCATCTGAAAGCATACACAGTTGTGCGCCAAAGGTGTTTTCTTTGATTAATCTCTTGCAACTTCAATGATCATTATTTGAGCCCAAATGTTCACAGGTTTGCTTTTTTCATGCATTTTGTTGGGATAGACCAAGTGAGCATACTGGTCGTTGACAATTATTACCAAACGTGCCCATTGCGTCTAAGTGCTTTCCATTCAGGAGCAAGATGACGAATCGGTATGTTTGTTTATAAATCGTATCCGGCTGCGGCCTTTCATTCACAAATCCAATAAGACTGTCATGTATGGAGCCCTATCCCAACATTGCCCTTGTTTTTGTATCTGAACTAGATTTAGGACAAGCCCTCTGCCTTACATGACTGGGTTACTAAATAGAAAATAGTGCAATATTGTCCTCTCAGTCCACCATTGGATCTTTTGTCTCGTTTTGTATCAACCAATCAATTTTTTGGAGGTTCACCCAAATTTTACTAATAATGTTTTCATTATCTTCTTTTAATGACTGTTAGTCTTATAGTGTGCTTTCTTGTAAAATTTTGTCTCAGACTGCCTGAGTTTTACAGTTGTATTTTTCTTCTTTGTAAATTGCATGTAATTTAGCCTTTGGCTGCAATGTGTTTTTAACAATAAACCAATTAACAAAACATAACATTTACTTGTTTTGAGCACATTAAGATGCAGACTTATCTGGGCCTACCGAAATCGTTTTTACTCAGCATTGGTAATAATGGAGGGTTAGTATTTCACGACATAAAAGACAATGGTCATCTATGCAGTTACAACGCAATCTCCCACACCTCTTATTAGTAAGGGTCATTTGCAATATTGTAGCATGGTTGTCCCTTTTTGTTTAAGATTACCTCGTGTGGAAAGAACTCAGTTTGTGTTATATCTAGGTTGGGAAGAACTCAATGTTGCTAAAGTTTCCACGGCTCAATTGTAGTTTAGATAAGAAGGTGTGTTTAGTTAATCACTCTTTAAAGCAATGGCAATGGGATTTACTTTGATTCAAAGTACAGCAGCTATCGATTGTTTAAAGCATTAGGGAATCATTTTACTTCGGTATGATGTGGTTAAACCACTTTAGTTGAAAACCGATTCAACACACTTTGATTCCCATTCATAATACTTTTTCGGTCAAAAAACATCAACACTTTTTGGTCCAAAAATTAAATAAATGCAAAGAATTTAATAATTTGTCAATGGTTTATTTCAATACAACACCCCTTCAGCTATGAAATGGTAAGGCCCTCGGGTTAACAACCCCTTATAAGGGAATGCTGTGCGCGTCTTGCGAATCGCGTGATGTGGCACAACTGTCCCGGCCGTTGCTCTCGACCAATAGGAATGAAGAAACTGTCTTATAAGCACAGGTGCAAGCTCGCGTGTCACGCCCATATTTCAACACTTTTTTAATGGCCATAAACAAAGGTTTATACACACCCACGTGACGCGCTCTCCACCAATAGGAATAGCGAAACTGTCTGAGGTATTTATGAATGTATAATTATGTTCCGTGTTCACAGGATTAAAACAGTCTTTCTGTTAAAAAAAAAACAGAGGTATGTTTTCCCTTTCAATATACTTTTTAAAAAGTTATAATAGATTCTTGGGATTCAAAAATTAATAGCATTTTAAAGTTCGACGACGCAAAACAAATTTAAAGAGTTGGAATTTATTTAATAAATTATTTATACAGTATATTTGCATGTGGTGATTCCTGTCTTATGGGAAAAATCAACTGGAGCAATATGAAAGTCTTCGGTTTAATCAGCTTTTCGCAATATCAATATTTTGTACTGCATGTATACGTTAATTTTATATAGATCGTTATGCTGGTATTGATGTGACCTAATTATTCATTGACATTCAGAAAGAGGTGGTTCCGTCAAACGAATACCACTTTAATCTCTTTCTTCAAATTCTGCCTGTTTCGGAAGATCTAAGGGCCACGTGCACTTTTTCTGGAAACATTTCACCTTCAAACATCTTGCTCTAAGGTCCTAATGCTTTGCATTTGCGTTCATACCACTTTACTCCACTTTCTACTATGTTCATTATTGAACACCGCTACATTTAATTAGAGCAATTCTATTAAAAAAAGGCAGCTGAGAATGGAGGTTGGGACGATCAAACTCTCCTAACAGGAGCAACATTGATATGGAAGTTGAATATGTTTGCGATTCACCACACCTGAGAACGTCGGCAAATACAACCTCGTAACTCAAGCCATGGCATATACACGATTGTTTGCTGTACTACATTACTTCTCTCCAGCTCCCTTATTATATTAGCTGATGAAGTCAAAAGTGTTTGGGGTTTTGTTCTACTGGTTACATAAGCCGAATAAATAAAAGAATTGGACGCCTGGTCACTGCGTGTTAACCCAGTTTTTGCATGGGATAGTTTAAGGCGCTACTAGAACAGCATGTTTCATTGCAAGTTCTGATAAACAGTATTGTTAAAACAGTCAAACATTACTTCCATTGACCGTTAATGTCACCATGTTCAAGTGTATATGTGTTACGAATACCTAATACATACTACTGTAATCCACGCCTTTTTTATCAAACATTTATTTTATTTCTGCCCTTAATTTTCACATTTTAACAAAGTTTCTCAATATCGATAATTCACAACTATTTACATAGTACTGTATAGCTCCACAAAAATTGTCTCCACTGATTGGCTCAAGGACTCCTAATCCTATGAGACTATGAGTTTTTGGTCATTTAAGAAGCTTTTGAATGATAAAATGGTGGTTTGTGGGTGTCCGTTGGTAGTGTTTATAGCTGGAAAGGGAGTCTGTTTGTTGTGTATGTTTTCTCGTACTTGCAATGGCTAATTAGAAGAGATATAATAATGACGTACTCGTACCAATTGCTTTCTTTATGCTGAACAAAATCGTGGGTGGGGATAATAAACACTTGCAAATGTCAGTTGTATACAACAAAGCATCTATTGTCTTACACAGTGTCCCGTCTGAAGGTTCAACACAACAACTTGACGTATTACCATTTCAATTAGATTTAAGATATCAACAACAATCAATGGACCTTGCCCCTTGTACAATAAACGGCATAAGGATGGACGGCACTGTATCTGTATATGGTCCTTGCCCCTTGTACAATAAACGGCATAAGGATGGACGGCACTGTATCTGTATAACTCAGCTTGGGATCAAGTAATTCAGGTCACGTGATAAATTACAGAACTATATCCGTTGTCGTTGGAGATAAAAAAAAAAAATTTGGGGGGGGGGGGTCTTTTTGGTTTTTTTTTAGGGGGGGGGGTTCTTGCATGATGAGAGAATAATACAATTGATATTTTCCCCCATCATGTTAACAACACATTATCAACAGACATTAACGAAATTTACTGTTGATGCCATAAACAAAGTAATGAACTGTAAACATCTTTATTTAATATAGCCTTTACACAATTTAGAGAGACAATTGTTATATAAATTAATTAAAATAACTAGAGCGAATTTTCTTATTGTTCATAATATTGTATTTATTGCACTTTCTTTTGTTACTGTTATGTTTTTCCTTTGTACAAGTTAATTTATTGAGGATATGTTTTATGTTTTGGATACTCTTATTGTTGTTTACTTTTAAGCGCCTCTAGAAACGAGCGAAATTTTGTCAAGCAGAGTAGTTCGTATAGAGTCCATTCGCATTTTAAAATGCTAACTGAGAGTACATCATTAAATTTGTAATCCCGCACGGCTATTAATATAACACTAATTCCTGCGTCACGGTAATTTCATTAGTAATGTTATTACATCCTATGATTCCCTTGGCGTTGTCTTGTTTTGCCATTTTGCATATCAGACACGAAAAAGGCAATAACATTTATTGTTTCACCAATGGTGCATGATAGGTCTACACCTGATGTATATTACCAAAATTATTGAATAAAATTACCGGGGTTCGTTAAGTCGCCCACTCTGTGGCTTTCCAACTATCCTTCACCGGCAAACATCGAAAGTCAACACATAAAGATCCGTTGCGAATAACATTATTAGTGTTTATCTTAGCGCTAGATTGTCATCACAACTGCTACAGTGAGCTGTCATGTTTAGAGCCAACATACACATGTTAAATGAAGCTGGGCTGACAGACTGATAACAAACAAGTTCGTCTGAGAAACATTGATGCAAGTAGATACCTAACGTAAACTGTGCTGCGTATGTTATGCAAGTATACATGTATGTGGTTAAACAAATCAGCCCGACGCCGTGTATTTTAATATTGCGTATGTCATTAAAGGCACTGGACACTAGTGGTAACTATCAAGACTAGGCTTCACAGTTAATATATCTCACGTATGCATAAAATAACAAACTTGTGAAAGTTTTATCTCAATCGGTCGTCGAAGTTGCGAGATAATAATAAAAGAAAAACAGCCCTGTCACACGATCGTTGTGTGCTTTCCGATGCTTAATTTCAAGACCTCAAAATCTGATGTTGAGGTCTCGAAACAAAATTCGTGTAAAATTACTTCTTTCTCGAAAACTACGTTATAGAGGGAGCCGTTTCTCACAATGTTTTGTACCATCAACCTCTCCCCATTACTCGTTACCAAGAAAGGTTTTGTGCTAATAATTATTTTGAGTAATTACCAATAGGGCCCACTGCCTTTCAAGCCATTGGACACTTTCTGAACAGAACAAAAAAAAAGGTTCACAGATTTACAAATAACTTGTAGGGTTTACAGAAGGTAATGGTGAAAGACTTCCCTTGAAATATATTCTATGAATTGCTTTGCTTTTTGAGAAAACATTAAAACAATTTATCAATGCTCGATATCGAGATTAACGGATTTATTTTAAACACGTCATGACACTGCGAAACGTGTGGAAACAAGGTTGGGTTTTTCCGTTATTTCCTCCCGACTCCGATAACCGATTGAGCCTAAATGTTCACAGTTCTTTTTTTGTTTTCCTTTTTTCTTTAGTATAAGTTGAGATACACGAAGTGTGGGCCTTTGGTCAACACTGTTTACCATTGGTGTGCGATTGCTTTAAACCACATGGGAAACTACCGGGTGAACTCGAATCTTTCTCAGTTGATAAAGATGAAATTTTGAGGACGGGACGACCCTAAATGCTGATGTCGAATGATGGCGACAGCGTTTAAGCCCTAATGACTCCACACGAAGCAGGTATGGTGCGGTATTAAGAGGTAGGTCCATTGGACACGCATTGTGACTTGACTCTCACGCCACTAGGTGCCTGAAGATACCAACACACAAGATAAGATCTTTACATGCTCAATCGGTTTAAATCGGGAAGACTTTAACTTGAACTCAGATGACCATCGGATTAATTTTCCACATATTTTATAAAGATTGGATTTTCGCCACCAATCTTGTCTCCTGGGAGAGAGATACGAGGCAAACTCTCTGAAGAAGACCCCGCAGAGCTCAGTCAGGTATCTTTATTGCAATAGGCTGTCGTCATTATAAGACAGTGATGTAGTATGCTGGTTCAATATCAAGGCAACTACACTAATCATACTCGTAAATTTTTCATGTTTACTCATCAGCCAATAGGCCGTGATCGAAGAAAATAATCCCAGAGAGAAAGTGTCTTTTGTGACCATTAAGCTTAAGGTCGGTATTAGCGATCAGTGTCCGGAGTACCTTTCATTTATCATGGATTGTAATCTAGAGATCGCTGCAGGCTGGATGCCAATTTCGATATAGCTATCAACTCTTTTGGCGAATGCTAAAAACAGTCCTAGGACAAATTTGATCAACCAAATAGTACCAACAGTCATCATGTATTAGGGTATATTGCTATTATAAAGTCATGCACGGCAAGATTTCAAGGTAGAAGGGAATCCAACCCGGCAGACATTTTGTCTAATATCGTGGGCAGGACAGAAACATGTTGCATATCGATTGGAGAGTCCATGCCATTGTAACGTTAAACCTGTACGTGCACGGCCCTTAGGTTCCTGCCACTGAAAATCACCGCTACGTGTTGAACAACTCCCAGCTCTTCAAATAGTATTCGTCTTTTATGAAAGGTCGGGAGTATAAGTTATGGTAGACGCCATGAAATGGCTTTGTTTTTCCATTTGTTTTCCTCTGATGGGCCAAAGCTAGACAAGCAGAAGGGTTCGGTTTCAATGAAATCGTGGTCCTTGGATAGAAACGATCAACCGTCATCGGACAACTTGCTGTTGATCTCCGTGTAACAATGGTTCTTCAATTTGCGTGAACCATTTATGTTATGCTTTACTTGGGACACATTGCCTTGGATCGGTCGAGTTGGTCTATGAAAAGCGTTTGAAACCGTTTGTTATAAAATGCATATACATTGTAAACCAATTCGACCGATCCGAGGCCATGTGTTTCTTTTAAAGGCAGTGCACATACTATTGGTAATTACTCAAAATAATTATTGGCATAAAACCTTTCTTGGTGACGAGTAATTGGGAGAGGTTGATGGTATAAAACATTGTGAGAAACGGCTCCCTCTGAAGTGCCATAGTTTTTGAGAAAGAAGTAATTTTCCACGAACTTGATTTCGAGACCTCAAGTTTAGAACTTGAGGTCTCGAAATCAACCATCTAAACGCACACAACTTCGTGTTGCAAGGGTTGTTTTTCTTTCATTATTATCTCGCAACTTCGATGACCGATTGAGCTCAAATTTTCACAGGTTTGATATTTTATGCATATGTTGAGATTCACCAACTGTGAAGGCTAGTCTTTGACAATTACCAATAGTGTCCACTGCCTTTAATAATGCTTTGTTAGCTTCAATAAAGCCTACCATAGGCCTACCACGATGCTGCATTTTATGTGTGCTTTCATGTCTTTCAACTCTTTCCACTTTACAGCAACTTCTGTCCCACCAGTTTTTAAGTGTTTTTGCTTTTCGAGAACGTGCTGCACGTGCTCCAAAGCGTTAAACACTACCCTCAAAGGTGTCTGGATAAGAGTAAAGATGGTTCCCTTTGTCGAATCAAGGAGGCAAAATAGCAGAGTATAAAAAACACATGCACTTGCCATTCTTGCTAGTACGTTTCATGAATAATGTCACAAGAGCACGAGAGTTGTAACATGTTTTATTTGTGAGAGTTTTTATTCTTTCTTTGCGATGGTTGTACTACTTTCTTATGATTGTTATTCTTTGTAACAATATTTGTTGTAATGCTTCAATTACCGTTAGTGTATTTTCTTTTTTAAATTGCTTTACTTTTGTTGGACACCATCTGATCAAAACTGAATGACTTTTTACAATGGGCAAATTGACATCTTTCTTGTCTTTGTAGGCATTTTGTCGAAGGCCTTATCGTTATTGACGGCTTCGGCTACGGCTGATGATGTTGCTAAGGCTGTCGTTGTCTGCCTCATTTGATCCAAAGCTTGGTCAAGTGGTGATCAATCCGTAGCCGTTATACAGCCACACAGTGCTGGCTTGAACACTTTTGTTTTAGGACTGGTCAAGGCTTTTCAATCTCTCTCTCTTATCAGCTCACAGACTTAGGTCGAGGGTACTTTAGTTGCTGAACGAGAAAAATCACAATGGCTTCTCCAGCTACTGTCGACCGAGAAAAGGTAACTTGAATTTCAATGGGCGCCAGAGGTATTACGTGCCAGAACTGGTAATGTCATTACAAAATATGAAAAAATCTCACCCTTGAAGCTTTCAAGATCCAGAAAATATCGGGCAAAATGAACAGGAGGGGAATGAAAGTTGAACTAATTTCCCCAAAACGAGAACATGGTTGAGTTCTCGTTTCCGTCAATTACAGTGACACTCGTGCCAATCACACTGGGACGAAGGTCTGGATTATTTTGACAGGCAGCCAATTACTGTCTTCAAGATAGTCTTTAAGAATGACACGGATGGTTGTAAGCCCCTTCTTCCGTATTACGGTTCTTAAAAGATGTCCAAAATTGCAATGGCAGGAGCCATTTTTCCAGGAAGGGTAGTGTTGAAGGAGTGATAGTATAACATAGTTTAATATTGGATATTGGATATTCACATATGTTTCTACATCAAATATCAGTGTTGTTTTTTTAAATATTGGATATTGGACACTCCTGTATGTAGACATTCACTGTACAAACCTACGGGAATGTCCATATCCAATATCGATGTACCGGTAGGTAGACATTCTCTTTACAAACAATGTCCAATGTTCAATATCGAAAGAGCAAAAATGATATGCTGTGCACAAACATGTTTGAATGTCAAATATCCAATACAAAAGTAACTTTACTGTCATGTTGCTGGGGTCCACTGGACTCCAGGGATTATTTGGCAAGATTGCATTGCGGTACGGTATAGTTAAGATTGAAAGTTAGGTCGGCAGAGCTTCAATCCCCATGCATGAAACAAAGAAAACTTCAAGCATCAGAATAATTGCTTCCAGATATTGTTTGCAAATCGCAATTTAGTTTTAACATCAATTTATGTCCTTAACTGGTACAACGTTAACAATGTGCACTGTTATTAATAGTTCTGATAAAAACAAAATATAACAAATTGTCTTTGATGATCACCATGTTGCAAGTGAATCGAAACGAAATATCAATGAAACTAAAAATGTAGTCACAACCTTATGGAGACCTAGGACAAAACAGAAATTGGGAGACAAAAGGTCTCCATATCATATGGGATTTCTTAAGAGTGGTGTTCCACAAAGATTTTTGTATACAAAGTCTATGGGAGGTTTTGAACTACAGGGACAAAAGCAAACAAAAGATATATTTTAAAACAGGCATGGGATGAAAAGGGAACGCGTGTGTGTATATGTCAGCTTTGCGTTACTTCCAGAGAAACTTTATCAATATCGTTGGCTGCCATACTCAATGTTAAATATCAAATATTTGTTTTTGGTATTTGGTGAGTTTCAAAAGACCGTCTGCAACTGCAAGATTTGAGCCAATCTTAGCGAAAATGCGTCCATCTTTGATGAATAATCAATCAAATTTGTTGAATCAATTTGAAGCGGGGTTAGTTCTTTGGTCAACTTGTTCTTTTCCAGTCAGAAAATTGTACTTCAAAATAATATTAATAAAAGTAAATAAGAATTTATATAAGGTGCCTGTTGTACAAGAGCATCAACGTATAAACATAAAAAAATAAAAACATAAAATAAAAATGAGTTTTGGACATGGCTTTGTATTCAAGAGATGATGCCTGACTGATGTGAAGGTGTAAGATGACTCCATTATGGCACGCTGACTTTGAAATAGTTGGATATTGTGTATAAGGGGACAAGCACAAAATGGGAGTATTTAAGAATGGAGATTGCTTTAGAGAGATATTAACCTTGTTTCAAAATGCATCAAAGTGGCAGTTTCCAAACTGACCACAATCGTGTCAAATACTATCGGCAAGGGTAATTTATGCGAAGAGAACATTCATTTACTTATACTTTCCTTGGGAAAAAAGTTCATTTCTTTCTATGTTTTCCCAAATATCATCAACCAAGTTATTTGTTATTTGACAGCTCAATTTAAACTTTAATAGAAGAAATAATCTATGTTAGTTCACTGTCTTGGCATCATAACTGATGGTAAGGAAATTCCCTTGAAAACAAAAGTGGACTACCACAAAAAAATGATGATGCTAACACAAAAAGTTCGTGAATAGGCCAACTAGGGACAAAAAGATGCTTGATAAATCTGAAAGAACTGGATTCCCCCACGGCACTGCTCGAATATCACTCGTGATGATTGGAAAGTGGTGACTATAAGATTGTATTGACCTGGATGGCTGGAAGTTACTCAATGCTACCTGCTGGGTTTATGTTCTTTTGTTCACTGACTTCATTATATTTCAAGCAATGATTTTCTCTTTTCAAATGGTGTGCGCCTATAGAATACATAACATGTATGTACGTCTATAAAGAACATTGACTTCGCAAATAAAAAAGGAGGTCTGTTGCCACGCTAAAAAAGTTGAAAGTAAAACCTAGTGAAATGGATAACTTGATAGTCTTCTACAATGGTCCAGTGAGAAAAAGACCCATCAAGTTATTCACTCTGCACTTTTTGGTAAGTATGATATTTCTTCAGTGTTTATTTCTAAACAGTAACAGATACTGGGTGTGATACAGAGAGTTTCTTCATAGATCTGCGGCTCCTTCCTGCAGTTGTATACCACTCCAACTCTTACATGCTTAACTTGGAATGGAATGGTAATCTGATAAGCGGTATGGTCTGCGTAAGATCTTTCAATAGTAAGCCAGTACCTATTGAAGGGTTTGGTATAAATATAGCTCTTAAGATAAAATAATCTAACTAAAGAGCTCAAGTTGTCCTACTTCTTTACAGAACCACGGGTCTTCTGTGGCTGTATGTACAGTTCATTCTTGTTCGTGAGTCAATGCATTCTTGTTGTTTGTTGACGTGCTTGGAAGTTCGTTGTGATTTTTTTCTGTTCTTCACGAAACGTTCCCGTACCAGTTAAAAGTTACACGATTCGCTTAGTGAAACTTGTTCGCATGCTGCTTTGCTCTATGCAAAGCTCATGCAAAGCTTGGTTTGTTTTATGGTTTTTTTTCCCGTCCTTGTTCTTATCCGGGGTGGTCGTGTTTTTCTTTTCTTAGGGGGGGGGGGTGCTGTTGTTGCTGCTGTTGTATTGTGACTGGTTACTTGCATGTCGCTTATACATCTCTTATACTAAAATATTTGTCGTTTAGTCAGTGAAAACTAAATTATGTTTTATAGAAAGCATGATACGTACGTCATCATTCTTTCCTCAGTAGCTTTGTAAAGGTGTTTTTAAAAACAGACGGCTGGAATAAAAATGCACGTAATGTCCTCTGATATTACGTGTATAAGCTGTGTTTTCTCTTTGCAGAACAATAACACAATGGCCGAAGGTCATTCATGGATTCGTGCGTGAGCATCCTTGTATGTCTTCGGCATAGCCAATTAGACTCTAATATCGAAGCCCTTAGTTGAATTTTCTAATTAACCTGTTTGTTGGTTTCTATCAAAACAACGTGAACACGCTTTGTTCTGGCTTTAATGAGCCATTCATGGTGAGATGATCTTTTGAATTTATTGCTATTTCAAGCTCATCGTGTATTATAAAAAAATCAGTTTAAAACCTCGTTATTAAACCTTACCATTAACCCTCCTCTCATCAAAGCTATACACATAGTAGGCCAAAATGTATCTGCAACAGGCCACAAAGCTCAACTTTACATGTTGTCCCTTTCTGTGCATTTATAGATAAGCACAAACAAATACACAGCAAGTTTCATTCCACCCAAAACAAGCCCTCTGTTAAAGGAACATTACAGAATTGGTTTTTGCTAACAAAACAGTTGCTGGCAGTGTAGGCACTTTATGTAATCCACCATATACATAAACTGACAAACCTGTAGAAGTTTGAGATCGATCGTCCATCTGGGTCACGAGAGAATAGTGAAAAACCGATTACGAATTTTGCATTGCATCGATGCCAAAATAAAAATAAATAAAACGCTCACTGAGCGATAAACTCTAAATGCGAAGTTAGAGTATTTATTTCTCATCAAATATGACAATTCAGACATAAATATTTCAAGGGATGTTTTCTACTATCATTATCATTAGACCATGTAAGTTTTAGGTAAATCTGTGATCTTCACGATTTTTGTTTCTTCCAATTCTGTAACGTTCCTTTAACTGAGGATTTCTAGCAGATAACATCTTCATTCGCTGAAGATTAGTTGTGACTATGTCAGAGATAAACGGTGTAAGACTAATCAGTGTAGTGAAGCCTCATGGGGAGATTGGAAAAAGTATTGTTAATTGAAAATGGCATTTGTGTTCGAAAGCTCAGAATCCCTATGGATTTTGTTGTTATTTTCAAGTTTTACCAACACAGATTAAGCCAATCAGTTTGTTTAGATTCGACGTTGAAAAGTAAGATTATATCAACATGTTTTGGTTGGTTTTCGAAAGGTAAAATTCATGGTAAAACTATACTGTCATCCAGTTTATCACTACATGTTCATCAACAACCAGTCTGAAAAGGTCTAAATAGTTGAAAGTACAGGTTTACTAACACTACATGTTCAATAGTGGTACTAGTGGCCAATCACATTAAACAGTTTTGCGAAAGGTAAACAAAAAGTGGTGAATCGCATCCAGTTTATCCCAACATGTTGATCTATATTATAACAAAATCCAGCACCGAAAAAGCAAATTATAGTCAATTTTTTTCTAACCAATAACAACATATGAAGAGCATGTCAGTTTACGTTTCAAATTGGAGAGTAGACACTAAGTTCGAATTGTATCTAATGGGACAAGACACACAACGGATAACAACCAGTCCATGGGATATCGATAGCTTCATGAGGCTATGAGCAACTGGCCGGATACATCAATAACTGATCAATGCTATTGTAACGCAATTCAATAATAATATACTCTCATGTGGTTGTCAATGTTTTGATAAAGAAATCGGTGTTACAGTTTCAAATATGCATAGAGACGAACATCAACGATCTATAATCACTTACGAATCATTACTGAATAAATAAACTAAAGATTGCCGAGGCTGCTACTGAATAAACCCATAAATATTTTAATTTTATGACATGATATTGCAACCTTCAGACAAATCCATTGGAAATACGTTTTCACAGTGTATGTGAAGCTATATAACATGATTTGCCACTGACATAATAAAAAGAAATACTTCAAAATGTATGTAGGCTATAGGAAATGTATCACTTTTGGTAACTGATTTCAAATTATCTTGCTTTCTTCAATAAAAGCAACCAGTGACTCACAACAAGTAGTCTAAACGCTGTCCAACTGATGATAAAGACAAATAAACGCTCTATATCCCCTACCCGGAGCCTTTTTTACATGCGATCGTTCGAACAAAACAAATTGTTTCGAAAGAAGACTTGTTTTGTTTGAGCGAAGATTATTTTCTTTTGAAGAAGGTTTTGTTTCGTTTGAGCGAAGAATGTTTTGTTTGAACGAACTCACTTTTTCGTTTGAAAAAACAAAAATTCAGTTTGAACAATTCCCCCCCCCACCCCCCGATTTGTCGCTCCTTTTAATGGGATTGTATATATAATGTCAGTGGGACTTAAGGCACTGTACACTATTGGTTATTACTCAAAATAGTTGTTAGCATAACTTGGTAACGGGCAATGGAGAGAGCTGTAGACAGTACACAACATTTCGAGAAACGGCTCCATTTGAAGTAACGTAGTAAATAGTTATTTCTCACTCAAATATTCAAAGACTTCCTGCTAAAGCTTTTTATGCAACAACGGTGTTTTTCTTTCGTCATTCTCTTGCAACTCGATGACCAATTGAGACCAAATGTTCACAGGTTTGTAATGTTATTTATAATGTTGGGTGCATCAAATGAGAATACTGGTCTTTGACAATTACCTAAAGTGTCCATTGCCCAGTACTGCCATTGCCTTAAACTAGAAAACAAAATAATGTCAAAACAGAGCGTGGAAGTCCTTGAATATAAAGCTTTATCTATATTACATCCTTTTTATTGCGTGTACAAGCGTTTTTGATTAATCAAACCTTGGTGACTGCAAAAGACATCTCTGTGCCGTGGACGGAATCAAACAATGTGTCTATTTTAAGAAAGAGGAGCGAGGCTTCAGGCAAAGCCACCGATGCCCACCGACGGACATAGTTATAACAGGGAGAAACACAGTATTGGCTCAAATCGTTAAAGTTATTCTGCCATCAAATTGGTTATCTAATGATAATGTAAAGACCCCTATTTGTGACTGTCTATCCGTTTGTGCGTTATGCACAAAAACACCATTCTTGTAAAATCACTTAAAGCTGCCCCAGTGGTAGTTGAATACTCATTTGTTGGTCATTTATTGTTACACAGTATTACCATTTCGATTCTAAATTACAATTGCTCTGACAAATCTACTTTTAATTTAGTGCAGAGTCTAATTTTCAAAAGTAGCGTTTTGTGCAATCTGCAATTCAATTTACGAACAGAAGACTCCGACCTATGTCATCAATGGTTAGCGTTACTCTTCATTTTGTTCTATCTGGAACAGGTGCGGGTACATCCTGATACTGTCGAGTCATCATATACTATGGTTAGAGTTCGCATACTATACTATGGGTTAAGCCGGGCAATCCAACACTTTGTAAGATGGTCGCTCTCCGCTGATCAAACTCAAGCTTTTAACTACATCATCAGACGCAAGAGTAAATTACACTTGTACAAATACACCGCCCACGCAGTAGAGAATCCGACTCGTCAAAGTAAACAGTATAATGTATTTTTTAAACAGTGTGGTTTAGATTCGCTTTCAATCAAGGGTTGGAATATATTGGATAGTCGTTATCATTTGACAGTGCGGACAATGTACAAACAATACACAGTCAAGAGGCACACAGTTAAAGCTGAACATCAGAGCTTTTTCTTCAAAAGCTGCCCTTGATTGAGCAGACTGTACGTAGCAACAGTAGAAGTGTTCTGAATCAGCAGAATATACTCAGAGTGAAGGATTATAAAACCACCTTGAGAAACAAATTAACATAAACTCAAAATTCGGAGAAGCTTAGGAGCCGTCGTTAATGTGACCATGGAGGTTAACCATGGAGGATAAAAAGCTTCCTCCATGATGTAACGCGAGCCAAACATCTTGATAACTTTTTTTCTAAATTCGAGAATGATTTCCCCGTCAAACCCAATGGAATATTGTACGAATAATAACAATTTATATAAACTATATTGGTGTATTATTATGCAGGGCACATTCTTCGTCGTCGGCATGCCCTCGTCGTGTATTTTATTCCATAAGCAGGGATACTTGTTTGCGGTTGAGACGATGAAAAACCAAAGACAAACGTGAATTTATTGGAGGAAACGGCGCCTGAAATGTAATTCCACATCATCCATAGATAGTACAAAGCCCTATGTAAAGAGAATTGATCGGGTAAAATAAGTAATACCATCCCTTAAAGATATAGTGTCATTGTTCTGGGTAAAAGTAAATAGGGCAAAACAAAAACTTTCTGCTAGAGCATGTCAAAACCACAGAATGTTGTCCTGATGAAATGTGTAAAGGTTGTGGGCGGAGTTTCGATTACCAACAAAGCAGTTCGAAGCATGCAGTCACAAAACTCCACTTTCATGTGTGCAGCTGTTGATAAAACAAACGATGCACTGCGTTTCATTTATCTTTGCCATCAGGCAGATCAATGACCTTTGTAAGTTAGACTGCTGCCATGGTATCAGTTTTCCTTTATTAACCTGGTGGTACCCATAGGAGTGGTTTGAAACAGTATAGGGAGAGGAAAGTGATCGGTTGGGGTATTTAAGAGCTACTGTGAGAAACAGAATGAAGTCTGAATAATTGTGTCTATTCTTGACTATGATACTTTTTCAGAACCTTACACCAGGGGTATTTTTAGGAAGAAGCTATTTTAGTCAGAAAATAAAAGCTCAAGTTTATCATCTAAGCACTGGGTACTATATTGGTAGTTACTCAAAATTACAATTAGCATAAAATCCTCCTTGGTAACGAGCAATTGAGAACTTTTGAAGTATAAAACATTGTAAAAAACGGCTCCCTCTGAAGTAACATGCTTTTTAAAAAGAATTCATGTCTCACTCAAATAATGAAATACTTAAGCTGAAGAATTTTATTAGGCACCTCAAAGTATACACGTGCAACAAAGGTGTTTTTTCGTTCATTGTTCTCTTGCAACTTCGATGAACAAATTGAGTCAACATTTTCACAGATTTGCTATTTGATGCACATGTTGGAATACACCAAGTTTAATTTAGAATACTGCAGCCGATTTCACGAAACGCTAGGATTAATCCTAACTCGAGATAGAACGAGTAACCCGTCCTAACTTAGGATGGGTTCAATGCGTCCTACGTATTTGGATACGGAGCTGAACCCGTCCTAAGTCCTAAGATTAATCCTAAAGTTAAGAAGAGTTTGGTGAAATCGACGGAATGGATGGTCTTTGACCAAAGGTGTCCAGAGCCTTTAAAGGCATGGTGTCTAGTAATTGCTCCACGAGGTAACTATAATGACTTTGGTAACGGTCATAGGAGAGCTCTTAGAGAGGTTTCGCAGAGTCGCGGATACGAATACGCATACAGATATCGAACCGTACGCGTTCGCGTCAAGTGAGCTGTGTAGTTTTGTTTCGCAAAATTCTAACGAATACCCTCAACTTGAGGCTCAAATGGGCGCTATTAACGAAATGGCTGCACCACAGACATAAAGAAGGTTCTTTATGTCTGTGGGCTGCACCTATGGACAATCGCCATTTCTCTTTTTCTGAAGCATGGTGGTTAACAAATGTCCAACTACATCCATGTATGATACCTCTAATAGACATGGTGAAAACCTGGTACATTAAAAAATAGCAATCCGCTACAAAAACATGACCAACATATAATTGTTGTTTACTAACGTGTATGGCGACAGATTCCCGTTTTGAGCGACTATTCTAACTTGTGTACAACGGTTGTACGTCACATTGACCTCAAAAAGTGATGACGTATTATGACGTATCCGTTCACGTAAGAGTATCGGTGACTCTGCGAAACCTCTCTAATGAAAAGAAAAGGCCCCTTTGAAGAAACAGTTTTAGAGAAAGAGGTAATATTGAGCATCTACAAATTTGAATTTAAGCAAGGCTTCGGGCCTGAGGCCTGTCTCAGCCACTGGTTGTTTGTCATGCACATGTTGGGATGCACCACAAACAAAAGTAAACCAGGCCTTAAAAAGTAATAGTCAAGACATCTTTAAAGTTCAACTCTTCGCCAGAAAACGTGAACATGCCTCGAGATTGTCTACAACTTCAGCTCCAACCTTATTCAGGTTTTACCATTTGTTTTTTCAACGCGATACCAAATACCCCGACAAACTTAGGTAGTGCCCTGAATAACGGTAGGAAGACTTGTAAAATGTCTAAAAGGGATCAGCGGCCTTTAGTTATTAACCGAGTTCCGACGAAGATCTGCATTTCCTATCTAAATAATTCCTCTTGAAAAACATGATATTCAATTGAAAGCCAATTATTTCATGACCAGTACAGGTGCAGTGGTTTTGCACTAGAATATATTTTATGACAAATGCAAGCTGACACAGTTCTGCGAATAATCAGCATAATGCCAGTGTAGCAATATGATTCAGGTTGACAAAAAAATCATGAACGACCATTGTAGGTTACAATTTTTTTCAGTTATTACTATTAGTGTCAAGAAAGGGAAAAAGCTCCACATACTTGTTACATGTACGTGTGAGCAGAAACGAATTATGGAGACGGGGAAGTCACTACACCGTTGACGATTCATCGAGTGTTTTACAGGGTGAATTATAGCAAAAAAATGTACGGATTCCGTGGAAGGGATGGTGAATAACACACAGTCCACGGGCTACTTCGTTCAGGGGGTAATAATTCGCTCCATGTGCATCGTTTAGCAATCCGTTCGCGCGTTGTAGCGATCCATATGCATGGTTAAGCAATCCGTTCCAATAATTTAGTAGCCTGTTTGCGCGGTTTGTTCGAGCAAATTGTCTGGTGCTAATGGACAGCGCATGCAGTGCGAATGCAGTCAACCATTTGCTATTTTGAATCAAGTAGTGATACTTGCTTTTCAGAACCAGTGATTTCATTGGATACAATGATTTCATTGGATAAACGTGCATTGACGTAAGCTTTCAATGTGTTTTTATTGGTCCGAGGTGACGTTTGGCAGCCGCACTTACGTCGGCTTGTGAATGGAGGTGAAAGGTGGTTAGATACGGGGATTAAAGTCATGCAGGTGTGAAAGATAGGGGTCGGCGGAATCCAATTACATTTTGCAACTTTGATGTACTATGAAGACTATTTACAAAAATGATATTAAAAAAATCTGCAGTACCCCCCCCCCTGGAAAATAATGGTACCTCCTAAAAATGAGCCCAATATCATGTACAAGAAAGAGCTTAAAAACAGTTTTACGTCAAATTTACAGAAGGTACTTCAGAAAAACTAAGCAACCTATTGATCTCAAACAAAAATAATTTTAATGTGCATACCTTTGTGCTTGCATACACAACAGTACAGATGGTTGCTACTTTAGCAACATTTATTTCTGTTACCCCAAATTACTCCATTTTGCAAAATTTCAAAAAAGGGAAAACATTGATGTTTTGCCCTTTTTTGAATTCAAATATTTTCTATTTTCAGGCTAATTTCCAAATGTCCTTGATAAAAACATATTGCACACCCTTCATCAACAGCTCTATGCTTTCAAAAGTGTGGGTTTTTATTTATTCCTTGAGTGACAGGTCTTGAAGTATTTGCCATTTTGTGCTTTGTCAAGTTTGCAACAAGTTAGACTTTCCTTTAAAAAATACATGATTTTAAAATAAATTTCATTTATTTTGCAATCAAGTTGAACAATTAGGATCAGATCAAATTAATTTTATTAGGATAAAGTAAAATACAAAAACGGACCTTGACCATGACATGTTTAATGGTGCTTTAAAGCTATATCTATGGGTAAACAATTGCTTTATAATTACTAGTACCGCGGGGTAGGCCATTGAAGTTTGTTGCTATAAACCATTACTGTCTATTTCTTCTTCTGTTTTATCCTTTTTTTATCACCTCAACTGAAATTAATCACAGTTAATATTCAGTTTAATTTATTTTTTGGAGAAACACTAGAATTGTGTTTGTAAAAGATGTCAAGGCTTGCAAACCACACTTAATGATATCAAGCGTAAAGCTCAAGCCTACACAATGCCTGAAGTATAGATAGATTCCGAGTTCTTCATGAATTTTCACTACTTGAGTCGGACATACTTTCTTGGAAAAGATACCTTTTGAGAACAGTGAACCAAAAACTTGGGAAACATAATGTTCTCAGTCAACTTGGAAATGATGGTGCCTTGATTATTATGGACTGGGCCATGAAATACCTGCCAAGGAGATATAGGGAAAAAATTACAGATTTTTATGAGAAGCGTGGCATTAGCTGGCACGTCAGCTGCGTCATCACAAAGAAGGAGGATGGTTCTGATTTTGATGTCAATTGTTATGTACACATCTTTGAAAGCTGCATTCAGAATTGGTATACAGTGGCAAACATAATTGAAAGATAACACCAACATCGAAAAAGTATTTCTCCGCAGTGATAACGCCGGGTGTTATGATAATGCTCACTTACTGCTAGCATTGCCCAGTGTTTCTGAGAGTGTTTGCCTAAAGCATAGAGGAAGGACAGAGATATGCCGCTTTGACTTTTCAGATGCACAATCTGGTAAAGACATTTGTGACCAGAAGATATCACCTATGAAATCACATATGAGATTCTGGGTATGAAAAGCATGACATTACAAAGGCAGAACAGATGAAGGAAGCTCTAGACTCCCATGGTGGCATCAAAGGATGCCAAACTGCTGTTTGTCAAACCAACTAACATAGACAAGAGGGGAGTGGCAAGTGGGAAAGAATAAGTCTGCTGAATAACTTTGAATTCCGCGATAAGGAAATTCGTGCATGGAAGGCATATGAAATAGTAACTGGTAAAGACTTCGAAATAGAAGCAATGGGAAAAAATTCCGAGGGAACACATCCCTTCAGATTTTGAGCCACCACGAGAGTTGGGAACCATGCCAAGGACATCGATGCCAGGCAGGACAGGTAGATCAAACCTGTTTTCTTGTTAAGAACCAGGTTGCTACCTATGCTTGCGAACACCTCAAGAAGTAAATATCCACATGGATACTGGAGTTCATTTAAAAACACTTGAGCAGGAATCAACGTACGATCGCATAAGAAAGCAGTGGGCGGACAAAGATTCAGTGCCTCTGATACCAGCAGCTGAGAAAGAGTCTAGCACCAGTTAAGGAACTGCAGCTTGATCAGCTGGGAAAATGATAATACAGAACATGGGATGGGCATTGAAAGGTCCAAGAAAGGGATCAGCTTTGTCTGATAATGTCAAATCTTTTCTGACTGATCAGTTCAACGCAGGTACGTATAAGAACTGGGCACAAAGCCGATGTCATGTACGTTGCAAAAGTCATGAAAACCTTGAAAAATATTAATGGTCAGTTTGTTTTCCTTCCCGCAGAATGGCGGACTGCAAAACAAATTTCAAGTTTTTTAGTAGGCTTGCAGCTGCTCAGATAAGGCATCAAGCAGGCCAGGGTCACCATGATGTGGACGTAGATGCCAGTGAAGAAGACTTTCGTACTTGGGAAAGTTCAGAGAACGAAGAAAGACTTCACAAATCAGTTTATGCTGAAATAGACACTTCCCATCCAATCATATTTGGTGATAGCAATGTTTGTACTCTAATTACACAGGGCAAAGGTAAATCGAAACGCATAAGTGAATTGAAAGATCTGTGTGAAAACTTTGGATTGAAAGTTGAAGGACCCGAATCGCGCAAAGACAGTTTCATCAAAGTACCAAACAGTCTTGTTGGTCAATGTAAATGTACTTGTACCAACAAAGGTGGCTCCGAAGACGAGACATAATCATCACATCGTAAGCCCTTTCACTTTGCAGAAAACCAACAATGTAACTAAATATTACAACAAATTGAAAAGTGTTCATGACGATTAGCAAGGTCCAAAATACAAAATGCTTATAATTAACAGAGTACAGTGTATTATCAAAAGTACCTGTTTTGTTTTGTTTTTCCAATGTAAATGAATCAGAAATATAAAAAGGTATAACAGGTCAAACTGATTTATTTATGTCATATGTCTCAAAAGTGTTATAGATCAGAAGTTTGAAATGCTATTACAACTGCAACTGTTTCTGATATCGTCATAGCGTCTATACCATTGCATGCATTCACTGACTTGTGAATGTGATAGTAGAATAGGTTTTCCTTTGAGTAAAAAAAAAACCACTAATATTTATAATGTACATTTGTCATTACAATAATTTGTTAACTTAAAAAATGGCCCTGAACGTTTTTCTTGAACATACAATTAAAATGCTTAACATATTTTGTTGTTGCTGTACAGGGTGGCCCAATCTTAAGCTAATATTATTAACAAAAACAAATAAAGATTGTCTAACGCTCACAGACTCGCTTTGACCCTTAACATATGACGTCAGCATAAATATTAAGGAGGGCGTGTTGTGCACAATTAGATAAACCACGTGGTTGGGAGGGTTTAAACCCCCCAATCAAGGAATGGAATGTTCCAAATTCGTTAAAATGTATTTTTCTGTCAAAGAACAATGATGCTTTGTATCTATTTAGTTATTAGAACTCAAAAGTGTCAATAAAAAGGAAGCGGTAACTCAATTTAAACTGGAAAACACGATTTGTTGCTTCCAAATATGGGTAAATATGACCCATATACAAAATTCCCTACCTCAACAATTTTGAAAAAACCCAAATGTTCAACTTGATATCCTTCAAGTACACAACATAACCTCTTACAAATGTGAGTTTCAATGTTGAACTAGCCTGAATAAAGAAAGTACATTGAATTCAAATTTCAGTAATTTCGGAAGTTTTGCGTAATTAAAAAAACGTAATTTTTATGCCATTTTTAAAATTCACTAGCAAAATTCCTAAACCAAACAAGCAAATTAAAGAAATGCTATGTTATTATATATAAAACACTACAGACATGACCCAAAAATTGTAAAAATCGGTTGGGTTTAGAGCACTTTTCTGTAAAGATAGAATTTAGGGTAATTTCAGTAAAAAACACTATTTTCTTTGCATTGGAGGTGTCACATTGCCAATGGGGAACCATTCACCCCCCTTGATAATCCCCAAAATATAATTGAAATTCGCCGACCTTCATCTTTCAACTTTTTCAACAGCCTGCATGAACCTTAACAATCTGACACTTAAGGCCACTCTTTTGCTTAAATCACGAGCCTCGGAAGTATGACGTCAGATGCTCTGGTTCGCCTGTGCGCAGCGCCCTCTATTAATACTTCCTGACTTTTTTCGAAAGGAAAAATTAACATTGTGAACATTTTGTTAAAGGCAGTGCACACTATTGGTAATTACTCAAAATAATTATTAGCATAAAACCTTACTTGGTAACGAGTAATGGGGAGAGGTTGATAGTATAAAACATTATGAGAAACGGCTCCCTCTGAAGTAACGTAGATTTCGAGAAAGAAGTAATTTTCCTCGAATTTGATTTCGAGACCTCAAATTTAGAATTTGTCAAGCACGTTAAATTAAGTTTTTAATAATTATAAATACTTACCCGAGGTACTGGCATGCAAACTTTAAACTAAAATGTCAAGTCAACATTGAGTGAATTTATTTAAATGTTGCCGTTATCGTGAATATTGCACACAGAAATGAGGATATTGCAAATGTTCAAACGAAAATCTCTGAGTTGGTTATACGAGTTGTTCATGTTTGTTTAAAGAATTGTCAATCAGCCTAGGTGTTCGTGAACAAACATGCTTGTGGTAAACGTGCAGTAATGCTCGAAGCACTATCCGTTTGGAAAAGTATGGTTTAAGAAAAGAAATGTTGTTTTCGTATATATTGATGCTCAAAACGCCCACCGATTATTAAATGCATTAAATTGTCGGGGTTTTATTCCCCAACATTATGCCTCACCATGGTTTTACATTAACAATTTACATGTTATGCCTGAGTCCCCATTCTCCCCAAAAACTGTTTTCAAACGTCTGCTGTTCCACCAAGCACACATCGTGAAAACGCTTAAATTTAAGCGTGCGTTTCTAAATATAATGGGATCGTTATAGTGTAGCATCATACGGCGTCCATAGTTTGCATGATGTCAAAGGAAATTACCCTTCTTCTCGCTTATTACACATTACTATATTTTATCGACAAACACTACCTTGCTTTCAAAATCAATACTGATTATATTCAAGAGTATTGCCTTCTAGATGCTCGTTAATGCGTTAGTAAATATCGGTTTGCCTCATTAAAGAAGCTCCCATTGGTTTACTGTCGAGGCTAGAACTCTAAGGAAACCAGACTTTGTTTTAATAGATGTTAAATTTGCATCGGGGATAAAGAATATTAATTTTTTTTTTTTTTTTTTTTACCCATATAGTATCCAGTGCTACACACATCAGACTTTGTTTGCTAGATCTTTTTTTTTCTTTTTCTTTTTTTCAGGTGAAAAAAATCGACTCGAAAAAAGGGACCACTTTAAAATGATAATAGTAACCTGTTTACATACATCAGCGAAGGTTACAAACCTCGACGGGCTTGGGTTCCTGCTTTATAATGGTCATTTGCATCTTTATTGGGGAATTTAGTTCCTTAATGCGGTTAACTAACGTGGATGTCTGGTCAACTGTTGACATGAAATCGATCAAAATAAGTAACCATCCTTCGTTTAAAACTAGAACATTCAATATGGCGTTATTGATCCTTTGAAGGTCGCGAAGCAGAGGAAAAGACACGCGCAGACGTGTACAGGACCTTATGTCATGGCTCTGCTTACCATGCGCAAATAATCGGCGCTTACACGCTCACCTCAAGTGTATTTCACTGGTTAGCAGGAACTTTTAGCTTGTCCGCGTGCGTACTACACGTTTATGGCAAGCCATATGCCCAATAATTCGATAAACACTGTTTATCACCGATAAACACAGTTTTTCGACCGATAAACACTGTTTATCGCCGATAAACACAGTTTTTCGACCGATAAACACTGTTTTTCGAGATAAACATTGTTTATCAACTGATAAACACTGTTTATCAAAAAACTATGTTTATCAAGCGATAAACAGAGTTTTTCGAGGTGATAAACCGAGTTTTTCGATAAACACTGTTTATCAACTGATAAACACGGTTTATCGACTGTTTAACACGGTTTATCGAAAAACAGTGTTTATCGGGTTGATAAACAGAGTTTTTCGATAAACACAGTTTATCACTTGATCAACAAGGTTTTTTGATAAACATAGTTTTTTGATAAACACAGTTATTCGCCAACGCCAAATGCTCAATAATTCGATAAACTCTGTTTATCACTTGATGAAGAGTTTTTCGATAAATTCTGTTTATCACTCGATAAACACAGTTTCGGCGATAAACATAGTTTTTCGATAAACTGTGTTTATCAGTCGATAAACAGTGTTTTTCGTCAAACAGTGTTCATCACTTGATAAACACTGTTTTATTGGGCATCCGGCGTCAGCGAAAAAACTGTGTTTATCAGTCGATAAACATAGTTTTTCGATAAACGGAGTTTATCAGTCGATAAACAGAGTTTTTCGATAAACAGTGTTTATCACTTGATAAACACTGTTTATCGAATTGCTGGGCATCATGGCGTCGGCGTAAAACTGTGTGTATCGACCGATAAACACACTGTTTTTCGATAAACAATGTTTATTACTTGATAAACAGTGTTTATCGAAAAACTCCGTTTATCACCTCGAAAAACTCTGTTTATCGCTTGATAAACATAGTTTTTCGATAAACAGTGTTTATCAATTGATAAACAGTGTTTATCGGCGATAAACGGTGTTTATCGGCGATAAACGGTGTTTATCGGTGATAAACGGTGTTTATCGAATTATTGGGCATATGGCTTGCCATACACGTGACGAGGAATTATTCGCTTACACAGAGATAGCGCAGTGGTTTGTTGCTTGCACAGTAAGCGGAAAATGGTGATCTTAAGCGCGGTAAGTAGAGCCATAAAATTGGGCCCCAACTCCGTGAGATAGGCATAATTACCATCACAGGTAGGCCCTTACTGGTGTAAAACGTATGATGCACAATGCAGTAACTGACATTGTGCATACATTGAATATATTATATCCAACTTGCTTTAGTGATAAGAACCAATCAACCCACCGTTTACCTTTTAAATTATTATACGAACTACGGAAGAGTTTAAGATGAAGACTTGATTTTGCTGAGTTGCAGTTAAATTGGCTAGCTGTGCAGTAATTTGATTGGAGTCCAAGGATGCCTTGGTCTCGGAGTAAAAGCACGTTTCAATGAGACATCAAAGGGATCCGGTTTGCCAGACTGAGGCAAACATATTGTTAAATTTTCGATGAAGCAGCTGATAAAACGAGTCAAGTATAACAAGGAGGAGTTCACGGAAAGCTAAAAACTATATATAAAAAAAAAACGAAATAAAAAATATAAATATATAAACACTCAAATAAGACAGCAGCCTATGGGCTGCCCAAAAGCGAATGAAATCAGTATCTAATAGGACCACCGCATAAAAACAATGCAAACTATACAACAAATATTTAAAAACTTTAGAAACAAAATAAAATAAAAAAGTAATTGGATTATGCAGCACCGGCAGACGTTTAAGTATGGAGCCAAGTTTAACAGTTTCGTTCCCTCGAAACGGTATTGACCCCCTAAAAAAATGTGTTCTACAAAGTAGTATTAAGTAGGCACAAAATAACATTCTTAGTGGACAAAAACAGGTTGTTTCTTTAGTACGAATCATTGTGTCCGGACATAGAACACAAAACTAATTATTTAGTGTGTTCGAAATGATATTACCATGAAAAGACAAGTTGAGCTATGCCAATTAGCATTGATATGCCAGTTGAATTTTCGGGACAGGCCTATTAAACCTATTTTCAGAACTATTTTCCGAGATTCCTTACAACTTTGTCGATTTGTAGTTCAATGATTCTCCTGATCAGTCCAGCAGGCAGACTCATTAACAACCCCTTTGTTGACAAGAATGCATCTGAACAATATCCCTACTATTTCTATTGTACACAGTTACAACTTATACAGGTTTCCGTAATTAACCATTATTAAAGGAAGCTGCACAATCTATCCGCCCTCACGTGAAGTAGACCACACTTTTAATTGATCCACGTCCCAACCTAATTGGTCGAAGATCAACACCAGCAATTTTCATAAAGGCCGGTGTCGCATGCAATTATGTCCTCTATGCAATACTATCCGGAGCACATTATTGCATATGCAATAATGTCCGCCGGACGGTTTTGCATATGCAATCGTGTCCACCCGGACTCTGCTGCGTAATGCAATTGTGTCCGCCCGGATACATTTGCGTATGCAGATGTGTCCGCCCCCGTGCAAAACCTTGCAGTAAATAAAACGGTGGTCTACGGAACACGTTCGCCATTTGTTTACAAGCTAAGTGCATGTCATGAATCGCATGGGAAATGTTCGGCCATTGGGTATTCGCTGCAATCATAAAATACATGAATATTCATGTGCAGTACATAGGTTCAGTGCATGCACGCTCGCTTACGCGCGCACATACACGACCAGTCGTGTACATGGCCACCGGACGGTTTTTGCATAGCCCGAGAAACGATTGCATGTCCGGAGTGGACAGTATTGCATGGCGGACAAAAGTGCATATGACACTGGCCGTGCAGCCAATGAAAGAAGTCCCACTATGGGTCGCCACCAAGGATTGTCTAGCCAGCATTCTATAACGACTTGGAGCCACTGGGCGATTTAAAGAAATAAAGTGCAGCCGTGAATAAAGCATCACAGCTCATTCTGACTCGGGAATAGTGTGTTTGTTCGTGTATGCGATAAAACGAGTTACCAAGGATTCTCTTCTTGTTATACCTAAAGGCAGCGCACACTATTGGTAATTACTCAAAATAATTATTGCCACAACACCGAACAAGTAATGGGGAGAGGTTGTTAGTATAAAATATTGTGAGAAACTGCTCCCTCTGAAGTGACGTAGTTTTCGAGAAAGAACTAGTCTTCCACGAATTTGATTTTGAGACCTCAGACTTATAATTTGAGACCTCGAAATCAAACATCATGAAAGCGCACATCCCCGTGTGACAAGGGTGTTTTTTCTTGCATTATTATCTCTTTACTTTGATGGCCGATTGAGCTCAAATTTTCACAGGTTTGTTATTTTATGCATAATGTTGATATATAAAACCAAGTAAAAAGACTGGTCTTTCACAATTACCAATAGTGTCCATTGTCTTTAAAACTAACGAAACTTTAACTAGGCTATTGAGAAAACGACTTGGGGAAAACCTACAAACAAACAAAAAGGTGCAAGAATAAGTTCATAAACAGGTTGTTAATTCTCAGCCATTTTGTACAACGAGGAAACCCATTTTGTATCAATATTTAATTCCAGGTTTGCCTACCTCAGGCAACGGCTGATAGAGTTCTCGTTAAATCAAGGTGTTCTGATTAAAATTGTAAACTTTTAAACAATTCATCTTGCGAAACTGTTATACGGTGGCGGTGGTAGGGACGTGTTTATATCAATTCAACCATTCTTTTGTGAAACTGTAGTGTTATGCCTTGGTGATCGTATAGGAGACGTGTTAATAACAATTATATTTCACTCGGTGATGGCACCCGCAAGGATAATTTATTGCGCACTCCTCTCTCGTCCCATCCGCTTTAGAACTCTCAGGATTCGCTGTGTTGCTGCTACCTCACTGAATAACAGTATCAATCAAAAACAGATTACAATCGAGAGCCGATGGTTTCGCACACGACTCCTTTGTATGTTAGAAAAATCACAATCCTGCCAGGCCAACTCCAAGGGCAATGCGAATCAGATACGATGTATTATGTCTGCATATGAACACACGACCTGTTATTCTTCACTCTTTTCCCTTCTTTATATTGGTTTTACATGGTCAGGTTCAACATTTGTGCACATGCCCCTTAAAAGAAACGGCTAATTTTGCCAATCCTGTCAGGCCAACTCCATGTCCAAGGGCAATGCGAATCAGATACGAGGTATGATGTCTGTAGACAATCTATAAACAACATGACCTGTTATTCTTCACTTCCTCGTCCTTCTTGTCGGTTTCACAGGGTCAAGTTCAAAAACTGTGTACACGTTCCTCGAAAGAAAAGGTTTATTCTGCTCTCTCCTTTCACGCCAGCTAGAAGGGCAATGCGAATCAGATACGAGGTATGTTGTCTGTAAACCATCTACGTAACGAATACATGACCTGTTATTATTCACTGTCTCTTTTTTTTTCTTTTTGGTTTCACGCTCTTCGAAAGAAACGCGTTATAACGTGAACAGAATTACGTCATCTGAACATGAATTTATCTTCATTTAGCCCTTATTTTATCATTTAAAGCATGAAACAAAGACAGCTAGTCTGTCACTCGCTGCTACCATTACCAATTAATTTACATATTGAGCCCGATTTTGGTTGAACTATTGTAAACCACATGTAAGTAGTTTTCCTACAAATAAGGGCCTGTTCACATTATCAACGTCCAATGTGGATGGGATTTCTAAACATTGATAATGTCAACGGTGACTTTGAAGCAACTAAACCACAATGTATGCCCAACTCGAGCAAACTGGAGAGGGTAAAGGACTCTTGATGAACCACAAACCACCGCGAGTCGAGCTGAAATTCTTGCGGGCGAACTGAGAACAAGGAAGTACAATTTCCTCTCCGTCTTGTTTTAGAGTTAGTAACCATAGTATGACACGTGACACTATACTCTAGATCCCAACTGTTTAATGCTGACCTTTCGGCAACGGATTTATTTTTGTTTTCTAAAGAGGTTTAGTATTACAGACAACAAGGTCAGTCCAACGACATAAGAGTCAGTCTTTCCAGTCCTTGGAATATATTAGTATTCCACGCCATCGCATATTTTTTTTTTTTTTATTCAAAATCTAAGATTTTCTAATACTTGCGTCATGAGATTTTGCAATATGAAGGTAGTCATAATACGTAACCTTGTTATTATTATTACGCACCATCGTATATTATTTTTTCAAAAACCAAGAATTGTCAATACTTGCGACGTGAGATTTTGCAATATTATAAAGGTATTCTTGAAAATTGCACAAGCATGGGTTTCAAATCAGAGCCGCGCATTATGAATATTAATTTAAATGTTTGTTTACCGAAGAAAATGCGTACCCTTTCATTGTCACGCGCCATCACTTTTTTTTTCAAATCAAAGATTTTGCTATTTATAGCAATGTGAGATTGTGCAATATGTATGGGTAGTCGTGGAAATTGCAGAACCTTTGATAGAATAGCGCATTGTAAACATAATTTAAATGTGTGTTTATCTAAGACAGTACGTAAGCCCAAACTGTATGAATTTAGTAATTAAAGCAAAAGTCTCCCACCTATACATACTAACGGTGTGATGGAATTGGTAATTACAGCAATAAATATATAATTATTCGCAAATAATGTCAAATCCATCTTGCTTGAACCTGTTTAACTGAATTGTAAAACGGTTGCAGGTTTCTTTTTTCAAAAATATAAATTAGGAGGCGATTATTGCAATAGTAAATTAACGTTACCTCCTACCTGCGTTGAAGTATGCTAGTATATTCATAACTCGAACTTCGTTTTTGTTTTTTTTGCTATACGTTCAAAACCGAAAGCAATGGTATGTTTTCTTGTTATTTATAATTATCTTAATTATCTTAATTATGTCTTTACTTGTTTAACAAAATTTGCAAAGGCAAAAGTATTTCTCGGGGCCGATTATCCGAAAGAATTATTTACAAAATGCTTGATTGTCCCTTTAAAAGCCTACCTTGGTTATTTCTGCGCTGTTTCACAGCCTAGCCGCGCTATACGCCCAACGGCCATTCGCAGCGTAATTATATTTAGTTGCGCACTAATGTAACGCCTTACGGTGAAACTTGCTTAAATTAATAACTTGAGTGCCATTTACTGATGTCCCAATAAAAGGGGAATAGAGCCACTAGAAAATTGCAGCGAGCTCCTATTAGTGGGATTGAAGCTGCTAAAGGTATGCACTGAAGTAAGGTTTACTTTTCAAACGGCAATGTTGTGTTTCACTTTAAGAGAAACTAACTAAATGGAGACGGAAATAAAACTAAATTATATATTATTGAACAATGTAAAAAAGAAACTTTGTGGGTGTGCATAGTGTTTCAAGTCCCTATTTATATATGGACTTGTCTGGTCCACACTGTGTATGTAGCGTTAAGGCGCACAATGTTGTTCTTTGTCTCAATAGGCTTACTCAACATCCTGAAATAGACTGTAATACACAACTTTTCTTGACCCCGTTTTTTTTTTTAGGGGGGGGTGGGGATGTTTGCGGGAACTTTTGTTTTTCTTTGATCGTCTTCGGTCTCCAAATGAACCAATGTCCACAACATATTCAAAATTCCCTTTGTTCTTCTGCAAGCTCAATCATAACCCTCGGTTTGTCATACCACCCGTATCTGTATTGCAAAATTAATTGGTGAATGGTTGGATATACACACTCCATCTACAAACACGTTTCATTCGTACTTAACAAAAATATATATAAAATCTCCGTAACAATTACGCTTGTATAGTACGCACCTCGTTTTTTGTGAAAAGAACACTGGGCTCGAAACGTGTGCTAATTCTAAGCAAACGGCTCAAAAAAAAGTGACAAAAAAATGTGTTTAATACTTCTGTATATTGATTATAATTACTATATGAATACAGCTAACGATAAACGCCAAAAGGCATGGTTTTGACTGGCAGGTTTGATTCTGTTTTCATTTCACTTTTGTTTCTTTCCGTTCAACAACTTAACAATGATTAATACTAAAACTTGTTTGCTGCCTGGTTCAGCCAAAAGGTTCCTCATTATAGACCATGAGGGACCCTCGATATAATTATTAAGAAAACTAACAAGCCATCAAACGGACGCCAAATAAAGGTTGTTTGCTTATTTTCAGATTTGAACTTTAAAGCCACTCTGTTAACTGTCTTTCCCAATAATACCAGAATAGCCATGTTTAATATTAAAATATTTTTGTTCGATTTTCTTTTCTGTTATTATTTTTGGAAGAAGGTATTCAAGAGCATGCCCAATTGAACATATCACAGATTAATTAAGTTATTATATGAAAACATATCTTGGGGCAGCAGCCAAGATACCATGGGTGTGTTTGTACAGGGGGCTCTATAAAGTGACCTTACTACCGAATAAGTTCAACAATACACCGGCTCCTCAACTTCAGTTTAAATATAACACCTTAGGGTCATTTCGGTGAGTATTAGCGCGAATCTCTAACGAACCGATAACTCGCGCCCTGCCCAATGTTTTCATTTCGGAATAATTATCGGCTTTTAATGCGCATACAGTCTGCTTAAGAAAAGCCTCGAAGCACTTGACCCAGATTCTAAATAATTATATCAAGAATTTTGAAATTTTTTGACTGAATCATAAGCTCGTTTAATACAGAGTTTAGCCGTGGATCAGTTTTTCGATACCAGGCAGTTGTTAGAAACGAATCATACAACAAGATTTTCCAAAGACAGATGTTCCCTGACTTTGATCTCCGTGATTACTCCGTGGACCCAAAATACGAACCGTGTATTGGGACGTCATAAAAATGTAAACACAATTCTCGTGCAACCACGCTTCTGTACTCCCACATTTTTTCACCATGCTCCCAAAAATCTTTATAAACACAGGGAGAACAAAATCCTACTGAATGACATTTTTTTTTTTAAATGATCTTCAACTTGTTCAATTCCATACAGTTGTTACAAACTCACACTTGTTACAATCTCACAATAAACAAAACAAGAAACATTCTCTTAAATCTCAAACTTGTTTCAAGCTTATACCTACTTATTACCTATCAGGCTTAATCATGAAGAAGATATTGCACACCAAGGCACAGATCACTAAAAACCGCATAAATCCTAGGTTTCCGGATCAAGTGCTTTAAGGATGAAACATGAGTTGGAATCGATACAGTTCATTCTTGAGCAATATCTTAAATGTAGCAGCTCAAGTAGACGAGCGGATGTTCTAGGTACGAATGTTCCAAATGCGGGGGCTAGTATAAATAAAGGAACCTCGATAAACATATTTGAAGGAAGTAGGAATATTCAAGGCGAGTGGATCACAAATTGATCTTAGTCTATAGCCATGGCGATAAGGTGATTCGAGTCTAGAAAAGTAAGATGGATCCTGGGTGTTGATGGATTTTTAGATGACCAGGGGTCTACTGTCCTGGGGATGAAATTATAAAAGCCGGTGGATATCCAGATGGACTTTAGAGGAAAGCCATAGGAAACCGGTATTTTCCTTTATAATGGGAACGTAGACCTATCAATTTCATTACTGACTTTTCTATCATCACTTGTGCCATTGATGTAACTTTTCATCTGGAAGCCGTGATGCGAAGCAATGGAAGTTCAAATGTCAGACGACATCTAAACTGACGCATACAGCACGTGCGTGATGAGGTGGCGATAACACGTAAGGGGCTTTTTATCTGTAATGCAAAGCTAGGATGTCAAATCCTCTTTCTTTCATCGAGTATAACAAAAGCGGTGGCATTTTTTGTTTTCAGAAATGCCAATATCCTTCTGCATGAGGGAAAATCTAAATTTACCCGAAGTGTAGAAGGTCTTGTAGTAGTACACTTGGTTTCTGACGCACCGAGAGCTAGTGAGCAACCTGCGATGAAATGGTATCATTTCCATGGGAATAGTGCAGTCATTTAAAGCCAATGACCACAGCTCTGATGAGCCATATTGACTCAGTCGGGACAGATTTTACTTTGCCGACTAATACAATTATGTCGAACGTCCTAATAGGTTGAACCCAGACAAGAAAATACGGGTTTTACTAAGCTAGTGTTATTGGAGCTTCTCAAGTTCCAAAGTAAGGAACACTTATGAGACTTTTATTCGCATGTGTCTATCTGTGCATGCCTAGCTCAGTGTGTAAAGGCCGAGATTGCGGCCCCTAAATGTAGCCCGAGCCCTTAATGTCGCCTGACCTAAATGTTGCCCCAAACCTGTACCTAAATGTCGCCTGGACGGACCTTAATGTAGCCACAAACCTGTACCACAATGGCGCCCGGACCAAAATGTAGCCCCAAACCTGACATTTAGGTACAGGTTTTGGGTTATACTTAGGTCAGGCGACATTTGGGGCTCTGGCTACATTTAGGGGCCGCACAGCCGCACAGGAAAGTCTTCGTATCTTTTTTTTGTTCTTTCTTCGTTTTTGTTCCTCTTTTTTTAGAGAAATGTGGAACAAAGGATTGAGAAGGGTATTGTGTTTCAAGTGATTTCAGACCTTGGAAAATTCAATTACCGGTCTTGTTTCATGTAAATGGAGAGGGGATTTGTAATATATCAATATGCGTATAAAAGGTGGGACTTACTCAATGCTGGTCGGTGCATTGGTGTGCCGTTTGCAAGGGGATAGCAGCACATATAAAAGCCAGTGTCAAACGTTTTGGTGTTTTCTCTATTTTTTGTTGTGGTTTTTACTCCAGGGTTTGGGGTCCTTTGCTTCAACTTTAATTTCCTAATTACTGTTTTAGTAATAATAATCTTAAAATCAATCTTAAAAACAGTATGTGCTGTATCATTGTCTCTTAATGTTACTATGTGTTATTGTATGATAACCCAAAATGAAGTGTTCGTTTTTAAAGATAATAATAACCTGGGTAATAGTAAGGTGCCAAAATCCACAAAATTAAGTGATCAATGCGCACGATTGTGAATCCTCACCCATTCAAATGAGAGGAAAGTAAGAAAATCCTTCAATAACTAGTCAATTCTTATGCTCACGAAATTAAATTGTATGAAAAGGGTAATTATGGACAGATCATTGTTTATTTACAAAATATGTCCAACTGTTTTACGGATACGCTAAAATCAATATAAGGGCAATGATACCGCCATCATGGGGGATCTTTAATTCCAAGTACTGAAGAGTCTCGTCATTATAAACAGTGACAATAAAAGTAAAGTTTTTACACGCTAACCTGTCGTTGCAATTGAGGCGTGATATACAAATGCCCGTCCTTCTAAACTCGGTAGATTCCCTGCTCAGAAATCCTGCTAACGTTTATACGCAACGAGGGTCAATTATTCCGGACTCAGCATCCCGGACGCCCAGGCATTACAGCACGGAAGGATAATACTAATAATAATAATAATAATAATAATAATAATAATAATAATAATAATAATAATAATAATAATAATAATAATAAGAAGAAGAAGAAGACTTGTAATGCGCACATATCCACCCTGCTGGGTGTTCCATCAGATCCGGGCATACACCTGTTCGAGTTTCGGGTTGTGTGTCCCGTTACAAAACTGATGCATTTAAGAGCTACTTTGACAAACTCAATTACGGAATCTAGGGTCCGTGAACCTGCAAATAAGCCGGAATCAGGTGCTGAAAGAGGATCCTTTGAAAATGGTGTTCTTGGAAGCGGTCGATGCACGGAATTGCACTTTTGGCAAAACATTGAAATATCGATCTCACACAGGAAATTCATCGTATCTTTTTTTGTTCTTTCTTCGTTTTTGTTCCTCTTTTTTTAGAGAAATGTGGAACAAAAGATTGAGAAGGGTATTGTGTTTCAAGTGATTTCAGACCTTGGAAAATTCAATTACCGGTCTTGTTTCATGTAAATGGAGAGGGGATTTGTAATATATCAATATGCGTATAAAAGGTGGGACTTACTCAATACTGGTCGGTGCATTGGTGTGCCGTTTGCAAGGGGATAGCAGCACATATAAAAGCCAGTGTCAAACGTTTTAGTGTTTTCTCTATTTTTTGTTTTGGTTTTTACTCCAGGGTTTTGGGTCCTTTGCTTCAACTTTAATTTCCTAATTACTGTTTTAGTAATAATAATCTTAAAATCAATCTTAAAAACAGTATGCGCTGTATAATTGTCTCTTAATGTTACTATGTGTTATTGTATGATAACCCAAAATGAAGTGTTCGTATTTAAAGATAATAATAACCTGGGTAATAGTAAGGTGCCAAAATCCACAAAATTAAGTGATCAATGCGCACGATTGTGAATCCTCACACATTCAAATGAGAGGAAAGTAAGAAAATCCTTCAATAACTAGTCGATTCTTATGCTCACGAAATTAAATTGTATGAAAAGGGTAATTATGGACAGATCATTGTTTACTTGTTATTATTATTTAAAAATAAAAAACAAAAGATCAGAAGATGACGTTTCGCGTAAGTTTGTCTTAATTTAATTTAAAAGGTAAACACAAATACAAAAAAGACCAACTGTTAGGACCATAGCACCTATATGGTCCACTTAAATGGTGGCGTGTAAGCATTTCCCTAAAATATTCAAACTCAAACTTAAAGTGCTATTCACACGACAGCAATTTAACTAGGATCCCTTGCTTAAATTTTCCATGGTTGTAAAATGTAGCAATGTTTGACAAGATCGGCAAGAGAACTTGGACAGTAGAAAAACTGTTGTCCTTTCACACGAGGTTCACTTTATAAACGTTTACAACCATGCTACAATTTAGCAAGAGACCCTTGCTAGCTGAGTTGCTCTCGTGTGAAAGAGGCTTAAGATGTTTCCATAGGACACACCATACTGGGGAAAAGAGTCGCCGAATAAATGAGAGTGAAATTTATCCGTGTTACACGTTGAGGTAAGTTTTTATGTCATGGGAGAACTAGCATCTGGGATGTAAATACTTTGCTAATATTGCACACTTCAGCGACGTCAGTTTACTGCCGAGAGACTTCATGTTGACAGTGATATCTATATTGGTTTTGTATTTGCTCGTTGAAGCCTTTAAAGTTGACCTAAACACTAAATACTTTGGGAGTAACCAGGCACCAACATTCTGCGGTCGTCAACATTTTACGTAGATGGTTGTCAAGGTAGTTGTATTTGGGAGTGATGATATACAGGTCTCTATTTCAAGGTGAATGCCATTATGTATCTAAATATCGAATCGTATATCTCCCTTGATTTTGTAGTTCAAGCCTTTTTAAAGTTACCATTACCACTAACACTAAGTACCATGTTATGCGGTCGACACGATGGGAGTATTTACGTGGATGAATGTCGAGTTATGTTTTACATGGTCTACAATTCAAGGTGAAAGTCATTATCCACATCAATAGCGAACTCGGGTAGCTCTCTTGGTTTTGTATTATGCTGTTTTATATCACTAAACACTTTGGAAGACACCATGCACTCACATTCTGCGGTCGTCAACATTTCAAGTGGATGATTGTTGAGTTGGATGTTTTGGGTGAATCATAGCTATCTCTAGGTTAAAGTAAAAGACATACAGCAAACCCGTGTAGCTCCCTTGGTTTAGTAATTGCTGGTCCAAGCCTTTTTGTAAAGTTAACCACATCCAATAACACTAAATACCTGGGAATTATTCTCTATTCCAATGTGTAGCATTATTTCGTTTACTCGAATTGATATACTTCGTTCATGGGATTGAGATGAAACAATTTCGAGGCAACGATAACGTATTTCGAGAGAGGGAAAATAATTTAAATCTAACGAAACGATTTCGGGCAACGATTAGTTATTTTGCAGGAACGAAGTACAATACCGAGGGGCGAATAAACTTTCAAATTTTGTAGCCGCTTATTTTACATGTCGCTTTAGGGACACCGTACTCAGTTATTCACAAACTGAACTGACCTAGAACGGTGTACAAAATTGTGATTCGATAAAACAATGCTTGCATACTTTTAATAAAAAAAGAAAATGCGTTTGTTTTCAGAGAGACAAATAACAAGATATTTCTTGGAAGATTATGGTTGTTCAAAAAAAAAGGGGAGAGAAGTTGGTTATTATTTTGTTTGTACCCTCTACAGTTCTTTTCCGAACACTCACTTCAAATAGACAAATACAAACCATCATAATATGGCTGTCTTACCCATACCGCGGCGATTTATCTTACCCCATCAGCGGCGGAGGCACCACTCGGCCCAAGTTCTACGACTCATCTGGGACAACCCCCAAATCAATTTCAGCATGAATTAAGCTTTTTTATCGAAAAGTGACAACATTTCGTTCTGCAAAATGATCCTTTGGTGTTTGATAATGCATCATCTTTCATTCAGTAGAGTTGTTTTTCATGAGATTGAATTTGATCTGGTAATAACCTGGAGTTTGTACAGCCTCCTAGAGACTGTGGACTTTGGGCCACTTCGTCTTATGGGAACAGTTTGCCCATTTTAGAAGATTAAAAACGACTATCAGTCTTGTCCATCGTCTCCCTGTAATCAGTCTCATCTGAATCATTTCAACTTTTAAGATTGCATCTTGTGATATCCACAAAATGTATTACTACTACTACAGTGTTTAAATATACTCAACTGATTATTGCTTGGGTGAATGTTTGCTTAATGAAAACACGAATAATCAGCGATTTATACAAATAGTGTCCCTTGTTGCTTATCCAGTTGAGACTGGTTATACGATGCATCAATTAGATGTGTTTTGTTTAGGTCAGATAACGATTTCGTGAACTGGGCAGCAGGACTGTAGAGTACTGGACACGTTTGGTAATTATACTCAAAATATTTTTTTCAAGCTCAACAAAATTACTTGGAAACTAGCAACGGAGTGCTGTGTATAGTATAAAACATCGCTATGAACGGCTCCCTATGAAGTAACGTATTTTGTAAGAAAATGATTTGCATTTGAGAAAGACTTTAAAGGGAAGTTACAGAATTGGTAAGAAACCAAAATCGTGAAGATCACATATTTACATAAAACTTACACGGTCTAATGATGATGATAGTTGAAAACATCTCTTGGAATATTTATGTCTGAACTGTCATTTTTGATAAGAAATAAATAATCTAACTTCGCGTTTGGAGTTTATCGTTCAGTGAGCGTTTTATTCATTTTCATTTTGGCATCGATGCAATGCAAAACTTGTAATCGTTTTTTTCACTATTCTCTCGTGACCCAGATGGCCGATCGATTTCAAACTTCTACAGGTGTGTCAGTTTATGTATATGGTGGATTACATAAAGTGCTTATACTACCAGCAACTGTTTTGTTAGCAAAATAAAACAATTCTGTAATGTTACTTTAAAGGCAGTGGACACTATTGGTAATTACTCAAAATAATTATTAGCATAAAACCTTTCTTGGTGACGAGTAATGGGGAGAGGTTGATGGTATCAAACATTGTGAGAAACGGCTCCCTCTGAAGTGCCGTAGTTTTCGAGTAAGAAGTAATTTTCAATGAATTTGATTTCGAGACCTCAGATTTAGAATTTGAGGTCTCGAAATAAACCATCTAAACGCACACAACTTCGTGTGACAAGGGTGTTTTTTTCTTTCATTTTTATCTCGCAAGTTCGATGACCGATTGAGCTCAAATTTTCACAGGTTTGTTATTTTATGCATATGTTGAGATACACCAACTGTGAAGGCTAGTCTTTGACAATTACCAGTCCACTGTCTTTAAGCCTAAAGCCTTTCTCAGGCATCTAAAAGCACACACATTTTGTGCAACCGAGATGTTTTTTCTGTCTTCGTTCTCCTGCAACTTCGATGACCAATTGGGTCAAAATGTTCACATATTTGTTATTTTATGCATGTGTTGGGTTACTTCAAGTAAGAATACTTAACGTTGACAATTACCAATGATACCCAGTGCCTGTAACGCCTGCCAGTGCCACTGTAATACCGCGCATTGGTCTTGGTTATTCAACGCATCAAACCGAATTATTAGCAATGTCATAATATACACGCACGCGTAATTACTCGCTCCATCATCACTTTCAGGTCAAAAACGGCATCTTCAATTAAAGGCACTGCACATCTTCGGTTAATGTCAAAGACAAGCATTCTCACTTGGTGTATTCCAACATGCGTAAAACAACAAATCTGTGACAATTTGGACTCAATTGGTCATCGAATTTGCAAGAAAATAACGAAAGAAAAGATGCCTTTGTTGCCCAGTGTATGTGCTTTCAGATGCCGAACGAAGGGTTTCAGGCCTAAAACCTTTTAATATTTAAGAAATTACCTCTCTCTTAAATAGACTACATTACTTCAGAGGGTGCAGTTTCTAACAATGTTTTATACAATCAACATATCTCCATTGCTCGTTACCAAGTCATTTTGTATGCTAATTACTTTGTTTGAGTAACTACCGATAGTGTCCAGTGCCTTTAATGATGTGTGCTGCGTGCGTGTATTGGGCACCATAAGCAGAGGCCGTGGAAGACGGAATAATAAATAATTTTAATAACATGATCAAGGGATCTCAAGTGGTTGCTCCGGACCCCTTGTGCAGACTCCCTACCACGATGTCTGGCAATCGTCTTCCACTTTGAAAGTCAAATTGCATGTAATCAAAAATACAGACTCCCAAAATGGCACATCTGACGTAACATGGATGACGTCAATATGAGCCTTCCGTTTAAATTTGTTCTCTAAAATGATGATAATACAGAAATGGTACTGCAAGTAAAAAGTTATTGCCTAATCCATTATTTGTCAAGTAATTGTTAAAAGGCCATCACAACGAACGATCCAACTTTAAAGGCAGGTTTGTGTTAATTATTCTACAAGTTATTAAAAGCTGTTGATAATATAAAACGTTGCAAAGGCAACTTCCTTTGAAGTACAGTAGATTTAGAAAAAGAGGTAAATCCGACAAAGGCTTCAGACAGGCATCTGAAAGCAGACAATAATTCTTAGCATTCTAACAAGAGTGCGTTTCTTTCATTGTTTTTACAACTTCCTTTACCCATTAAGCCAAAATGTTCACAGGTTTATAATGTTATGCATGTGGTGGGATACACGAAGTGGGAACACTGGTCTTTGACAACTACCACACGTGTGCTTTGCCTATCTAGAACACCGTGACTTCGATATATCCAGCCTCGTTAAGTTTCACAGCCTAAAAAATATGTTTACATAATAACCCTCTGGGGACATACCGTTATTGGACCAACCTTTTTCCGATGGGTACATTTTACAATCCTTAAAGCCATTGGACCCTTTCGGTAAACAGTATTGTCCAAGGCCCACACTTCGTGTATCACAACTTCTATATCAAATAACAAACCTGTGAACATTTGGGCTTAATCGGTCATCGGAGTCGGGAGAAAATAACGGGAAAACCCACCCTTGTATCCGCGCGTTTCGCCGTGTCATGACATGTGTTTAAAATAAATCTGTAATTCTCGTTAACGAGAATTGATATTGTTTTACTGTTTTCTCAAAAAGTAAAGAATTTCATGGAATAATATTTCAAGAGAAGTATTTCACCACTACCTTCTGTAAACCCTGTAAGTTATTTGTAAACCTGTTAATTTTTTTTTTTCCTGTACCGAAAGGGTCCAATGGCTTTAATCAGGGAACCCTCAAGTGACAACAATAAATCTGCACTATCATCCTTATGAAAAATGCATCGTGAAAATGGTTTATACGCTAACCAGAGGGGACAAACCTGACAAGTTGGGTTAAACTCAATTCCCAAATCGGACATTTCAGACACTTTTCGCGGGAACTATTGTAGAATGAAAACATCCACAAACACTCAATAATATTCTGATCATGCTTTCCTGAGCCAGAGTTGTCAACAACAACCAGCCCAGAGGAGGGTTGTTAGTCTCCTGGTTAGGAAGACAGTTCATCAATGATGACACCAAATGGTTCCTATTAAAATCGGGCAATCCTCTGGTGACAATACTGTCAAACACTTCCATCATGATCCTGAGGTTTCATTCTAGCCCACATATACTTCGCATCATGAAAGTTTTTTTGGTTTTTTTTACAAGGAGAGATTCATCTTTCTGTTCCTAGTTTAGGACCTTTACTTTCTTTAAGTGGAGAATAAATGATGACAACAACAACCACAAACATTGTGTTTATTATAATGATTTTGATTTATTTTTAAGGATCCCGAAAATTATGATAATTGTTTAATTGACGTTAAGGAACCTAGTGCACTTTTCTAAAAGAGAAGGGGTTCGACTCGGTGTTCCTTTGATGTTATATTAGCTGCATATTGCGCCGTAGCACCAAATTTGAACCATTATGTGCAATAACGAATTGGTTTGATACTTCTACTTCTGAAACTAAAGCTCCACAAAACCTTGCATGAAAATACTGAATGTCGAGGCCCTTTGAGAGTCACTAAGTAACGGATATCCAATAATAACAATTTGTGATTATTAATAATTAAAGGCTACATATAGGCCTATTTGACATTTAGGTATTTGGGCTACATTTAGGTCCGGGCGACATTTATGTACAGATTTGGGGGCTGATCGGGCGACATTTAGGTACAGGTTTGGCACTACATTTAGCTTCGGGCGACATTAAGGTACATGTTGGGGGCTACATTCAGGTCCGGGCTACATTTAGGTACATGTTTGGGGCTACATTCAGGTCCGAGCGACATTTAGGTACATGTTTGGGGCTACATTAAGGTCCGAGCGACATTTAGGTTCGGGTTTTGGGCTTTATTTAGGTCAAGCGACATTTAGGGCTCGGACTACATTTAGGGGCAACACACAAGGTATCAACATACTGCTTGGAAGTCTTTGACATAATTTAGGCAATCTTAATGGCTCAAATTATTGTGTACTATAAACAAATGTATCATCCCTTACCTTGAAGGGAAGAGGACTTGCAATAATGACATACATTGAAACTGGAAACCAGCAAAGGACAGCATGGGGTAGTGGGTTTACATATACCTTCAGTGATGCCCTATTTTTACTTTTAATGGTCTCGACAGCATTAACACGTAAACAAAAACTGTTTGGATTGTTATGGCAAGGCGAGTAGTAAGTAAACAATGGGTTATGTTTCATCGGTCAACAAACGGGTTCATTTTTAACTACAAGTTTTGATTTTGTTGGTAATCATTATACATAGCAAAAATAAAGCAAGACAGTTCTCTAAGAACAAACTCTACCTGGCAAGAAGATACACACATGCATGGTGTTACCGCAAACCAAATATATATTTATATATAGGCTAGCAGTTTTGTTTTACAGTTGTTTTCAAAATGTGATTTGCCATTTTTCCTTCATAAATTATTTCTATGGGAGATGAAGTAAGAATTTGGTGCACAAACCCAGCTGGGTGAATAGAAGTTTCTTACATATGCACGAACACATCTTGTTTGTTCTTCCCGCTTTGTATTCTTCTTATCATTTCCCCCTTTCTTGTGTTTTCCTTCGCTTTTGCAAAAAAAAAAACAGTTCACGATTCAAATAAAACAAGTCACACATCATTGATTTGCTCTCTACAAGAGATCACCTATCAAATAATCACCCAGTGAACCAATGACAATATTTTTCGCTTTTAGCGAGTCTGAAGTTCTGCGCAGTGACCACCCATTCTTTAATAACCATCTATATACCTCGAGTTCGATTATCTTGCCGTCACCAACTGCTTTTTTATGTCCCTCGCTCTCAGCTGTCAATTATTGTTTTAAATTACTACGTTTCGCTGAGCTCAAGAATGAAAACATGTCAATGCTAGTTTATTTCGTCATGCGATTTCTGAGCGGCTGGCGCGTCACTCAAAACACTCGTTTTGCATAATCTCTATGATAAAAACCTCCCCTGCTTAGAGTGAAGAAAATCGTAGGTTTTTTTTTCTATAATGAAATGTAGTTATCATGGATAGTGCCCTAAAATGATGTTGATTTTGCATCTTTAATATGATTTCAGAATTACTACAGACAGGAAGGTAATTACTTCACATGTCACACCATTGTACGTCGGATTAACCTTTGCTCGTCTTTCCATATTGTGGGCAGGCCCTAAGTCACCATAAACTATTTGGATCCTCGTAGAAACATGTGACTAAGTGAAAGGATTCGGGTACTTTTTCAAAATGTCCACAGATTTACATTAAACTTAAAGGGTTTGAAGATAATGACATAGTGGGATAGTGGAAAGCTTCCCTTCGAATATTACTAACTGAGGTTGTATAGTTTTTGAGAAATGAGTAAAACAAGTCACAAAATCATTTTGGTCTCATGAGACCAAAACTATTTTAGCATGTGTAATCCCCTTAACCAGTTATGATATTATACCAAAACCATAGCATAACTGGTTAATACGTTTTTACATGCTAAAACTTAGACGAAAATTATTGCTTTTGCTCATTTCTCAAAAACTACAACACCTCAGTAAGAAAAATTTAAAGGGGAAGCTTTCTACTATCATAATTTTCAAACTGTGTAAGTTTAATGTAAATCTGTGGACATTGTGGTTTTTTTTAGGAAAAAGTACACCCTTTAATGGGCATTGTATACCTTCGGCTTATGGAACCGTTCGTTTGTTTTAATCTTATATAATACGTTAAAATTAACATTATAACATGTTGTTTTAAAAGGTGGTCTTTGAGATATCAACGAAACTCCAGAGCGAATTCTGTCCAAGCATCAGAATGAATAAACGCTGTAAGAATGCACAATCTGAAACGCGTTATCGTGTGGGGTAATATTTTTTATTATTCAAATTTGGGTAATAAAAAGTGATGTTTTTTACCATAACTGCAGTACCTACTTCGAAGTGGAACATTTCTCAAAATGCTTTAACTAGTCAAAGCTGCTTTACTTCTTACCACGTAAGTTTGTATTGTCATTGATTGTTCAGTCATTTCCCAACGTGAACAGACCCTTTAAACAACCTTAAGAAACAGCACCTTCAGCAAAAAAGTACCTCCGAATTTTCATAAATTAAACCCATTTGGAGGTGAATCTGGAAGAAGAAAATATGCCAGCTATTCCCATGGCTGTTCCTTAGTGTGTATCTCCACCTCTGCTGCCACACAACCATCATATTACAACCACCGACCGAACATCATTTTGGCGCGAGGAATTTTTAAAAGGCCCTTCGAGTTTTGTTCGTCATGGTGAATTTCCTAGACAGCACCCGAAGTTATTTTTTAGTCACGTTCTTGTTGCTGTAGCACGTCTGTTTTTACTCGAAATGAATTTTGGGGGCAATGTGGCGGGTGCCGTGATATCAAATTTGGCAGAAGATCTCGATCAATATGTTAAATCGCCAGCAACGTCAGGGCACCTGAAACTTAAGGATTCACTTATGCCACGGGCAGTAGACTCGGGTTTTAAGGGACTTCATGGGTGAGTGAAAAAAATAGTTCAATTGATGTTTGAAAACTATTTCGACTACTTATTCTTCCTCGGTTACGTGAAAGGAAACTCCAATAATAGCAAATCTTGTATAATTGAAAACATTTATAATTTCTATGTCGTTACAACATTGAGAATAAAGGAGATTACGATTCTACAAAATCAGGGAATACCGTGGAAGTTGAAATGAGATTTGTATATTTTTTTAGTTTGAAGCAGTGCTTATCAATGGAATAAAATTGTAAGACTAAGAACCGATTCGCAAGAGCATCATTCCAAAACCAAAGGCAGGATAACACTGGGCACTGGGATGGAGTCACCATTTTTTGAGAATTAGTTTAAGTCATGCACTGGACATCTTTGTAATCGCCTATTAACAGTAATCCCACCTGGTTATCCAACATAATATGCATAACATAACAAATCTGTGAACTTTGTGTTCAATGGTCATTGAAGTTTGTAATTGGCAAAGACCATTCTTCTCACTTTGTGTATCTCAACATATGCATAAAATAACAAACCTGTGAAAATTTGAGCTCAATCAGTCATCGAAATTGCGAGATATTAATGGGAAAAAAACAGCCTTGTCACTTGAAGTTAGGTGCTTTTAGATGCTTGAATTCAAGACCTCAAATTCTAAATCTGAGGTCTCGAAATCAAATTCGTGGAAAATTACTTCTTTCTCAAAAACTATGTTACTTCAGAGGGAGCCGTTTCTCACGACGTTTTATACTATTAACAGCTCTCCATTACTCGTTACCAAGTAGGTTTTTATGATAATAATTGTTTTGAGTAATTACCAATAGTGTCCATCCTTTAAGGCCTGAAGTAGAAAATTAACTCATTCTAAACAGTACTTTTCGGATGAGGTAGTTTTTCACATTGTTTATACCATCAACAGCACCCTACATTACTCGTTACCAATGCAAGTCTGGTGCTTACAATTATTTTCAGCTGTAACCAATATTGTCCAGTGCCTTTAACTTACAATGCAGATTCTATGCACGAAGCAATACGTTCCATTCCACTTTCCTAAACTTACAAACGATTTGGTGAGTTTTATCAACACAGTTTTTCGATTCAACAGTTGCATCTGTCCAGACGCATTTTACATATACAACGAAGTCTCAAGTGGTGTTTTTGTGAAAAGCCTTCGCGAAACCCATTCCTACATCCAGTACTCATGTATGTCCTACATCAATAGTCTATTTCTAGTATCGTCCAGGTAAATGGATGCGCAGCCCTCTTTCAAGTTAAATTATGTTCCGTTCGGTCTCCAGTTTCTCGCCTAGTAACATTGCCAGACGCTAAGTGTCCTCCCCGTAAAAGAACATGAGGGGACTACAAACCCTGTTCTTTAAGCAACAGTATTCTACCACATTGGTCACAATACCTCACGGAATTCAACAAATGCAAAACCCTTCATTTATCAACACAAAGGGGTAACCCAACTGATTATGTAGAAAACAATGTTTTTCTGTGAACGCGCAATACCAAGACCGATGTTGTGTGATTCTTGTAGGGGTTGGAAGTAGGTAATCCATTCATAAAAGCACGGATGAAATTGTCAGTTATGTAATCATAACAATGGAAAACAATAACTTACCTGTTCCAAGCTACACTAGTCCTCGTGTTTGATTGATGTAGGTTTGTACGAACGTCTTCCACCAAGGCAAGTATTTCGTGGCAGAGTCCAATACCGATATTCAACAACGAGGATTTGTCATTAAGGCGCAATCTGTTCGGGAAAAGCCTTCGTTCCAATTTCCAACCCAGCGCAGATTAAAGAAGTTGATATTCTCTGACTCTTGCTTCAAAAACTGCAAATCACATGTTGGTTGGTTCAGCTATGGTGAAGACTCAGAATACAAATACTTCTCTTTCAAGTTGGTTGGCATTAAAAATGCCGCACGCACCGCACACGGTAGAAGAAGAAAAATATGTGCGGTGATTCTTTCTGCGACACGTCATGCGCACGAGCAGTCAGACGTCACGAAGACACTCTTTTTGGCAATTGACCAACACGTTGTGTGCTCGCTCGTAGAATAACCACTAGTTACATATTGGTCACTTCGAAGTGTTTTCAATACACCGACTTCGTTTGTTTAATTGAGCGAATAATCCTACATTTCTTTTCCACTTACTACAACACAAGTACCCCTGTTTCTGACGATCATACTAGTTGATTGTTTATGCTTTTTTCCGGGAAATATTTAGGTCAACAAGAGATGAAGTAAGCACTCCTCTTAGACAATTATTGGACAATAATTGCCTCTGCATCCGCTCATCGTCGATTGTTAACGGTTTAGAAAGACACCAGTGGGACCGCATTGGCTAGACTCTATCCAGTACTCCGACCATCGAATCGAAGCTTCGTTAAGTGACCATGGAGTCACTGGGCCTGCATGCTGATATAACAGTCAGTGTGGGCGGCAAGCGCGCTCGGCCTCTCTCTCTCTCTCTCTCAAAGCAAAATGCCTGCTTGAGATGGTAACGCAGTGTGTACAAAAGATGGTATAAGGTATCACTGTTTTAAAGGTGCGGGTACTGTTGATAGAACTAATGTTGTCTGTTGCACGTGGTTTGGTTTTCAGTTGGTTATGTTAATTCGTCTGCAAGACTACTTTGAAGTAAAACGCCATGCTGATGGGACTTTTTTGGTATCATGGATTCTACTTCATAATGCTGGAATATATTGATTAATTTTTTTTCCCGCGTGGATCGATTTCATTTCGTGTATCCGTATGATGCACTTTCATCTAATTGTCCAATTTAAAATGAGCCAAGATACATTTTTAGAGGCTCCTTTAGACCAGGTCATTCAAATGCAATAAATAACTAATTTAACGACATCGATTGTAGAAGCGTGGCTCAATATTTGTTGAACCAAACCGAGCAAAGTTCAATGATGTACTAATGAATTAATATTATCACGATGTCCACAAAGACAGAGGACATGATTAGTAAACATCAGCCAAAACAAAATAATTAGCACCGATCTAAAACCGTATTTTTGACTATTATAATAGGATCTCGCACAGACACAGTTGGTCTATGTCAGTCTCAGTCTGACTTAACGTCAGAGTCCAAAAACACTGAGCATTCGAAGTGAACATTGTTATCACCATGTTTGTTTTCGTATATTCCCGTTAATATAAGCTTTATTGTTTTAAAACGTGTACGACACAAAAGCCGTGTTTCTTTTTTTTTTTATCCCCGCCCCCGTAAAAAAAGTTGTAAATGGTATTATGCTATGTTATGTTTTTGTTAAAGCAGGGGGAACCAACCACTTCAGTTTCGTAATGCACTCATTTTGCAATAGTCCTCCTATAAGTGGAGGGAAATAACACTCTTTCTCAGAAGAAGATGTTTTAGTTGTGAAAAATGTTTCACTAGAAGGTAATCGCATGTAATGCTTTTTACACAATGTTAAGCATAAGGTTAGACACTTGTAATTTGTCCTCACACACCTAAAAGGACATTAGGCTTATCTGTTGACAATTGAGTACACCACAAATGTAAATCGGTCATTACCCTTCATCTAGCCATTGGACACTTTCTTAAAGCCATTGGACACTTTCGGTCAACAGTATTGTCCAAAGGCCCACACTTCGTGTTTTACAACTTATATATAAAATAACATACATGTGATAACAGAAAAAAGTTCAAAGATTTACAATCAACTTACAGGGTTTACAGAGGGTAATGGTGAAAGACTTCCCTTGAAATATTATTCCATGAAATGCTTTACTTTGTGTGAAAACATTAAAACAATTATAAATTCTCGATATCGAAAATAACGGATTTATTTTAAACACATGTCATGACACGGCGAAACGTGCGGAAACAAGGGTGGGTTTTCCCTTTTAATTCTCCTGACTCCGATGACCGATTCAGCCGAAACTTTCACAGGTTTGTTATAAATTATATATATTTTTAAGTTGTGATACACGAAGTGTGTGCCTTTGGACAATACTGTTTACCGATGTTGTACGATTGCTTTAAACATGCACTGCAGAAACACAGTCGGGTACTGGTCGCCATGATCGGTGGTTTTGGAAATTGCGTTAATAAAAAGTGGTTCGACACTGTGCGAAATTGTAATAAAACCAGCGTGTACCACAATATTTATGCAGGTCATAAAATCCTAATAATCTGCTCTGTGCAAACGGTCTAGTCATCAAACTTACCTAAAGGTGGTTTTTCACATGGGAAATATGAGTAAACAGAAATGGCGAGAACTGTATATTTACAATCGATTTTTAAAGTGATACCATATCAAAGGTTTGTGAAAGACTAGAGTGGCATTTTTCAGACTACATTTTTCAGGAAGCACACTCTACATCCAAGATAAGTAAACTCAATCCAAGTGAATAACGGAACGGCAAAAAACCCGCACACAGCAAAGATAAATTTAAGTATATGCCCCTCAGGTTAAGGATTATGTAAAGTATGAAGTACGTGCTTTTTCATTTGTTTCAATCAAATTGCATGTTCTAGACTCAGACGGTATACTCCAGACAAATCACAATGTCTATTGGCAGAGTTGATCAAAAATAGAATCTCATTTGACTCGTTTTTATTTAGTTGTTTTCTTTCTCTTTTCATAAAATAATGGAATCAAATTATGTCATACTACCGTGGTTATGACATTTATATCCACCACTGATTACAAGTATAACGAGCTTCTGCGTGATACTTGCTGTAAAGGTTAATAATAGATGTTTAAAGGCAGTGGACACTAGTGGTAATTACTCAAAATAATTATTATCATCAAACCTTTCTTGATTACGAGTAATGGGGAGAGGTTGGTGGTATAAAACATTGTAAGAAACGGCTCCCTCTGAAGTAACGTAGTTTTCGAGAAAGAAGTAATTTTCCACGAATTTGATTTCGAGACCTCAAACTTAGATGAGGTCTCGAAATCAACTTGCATCTGAAAGCACACAACTTCGTGTGACAAGGTTTTCTTTTCTTTCTTTGTTATCTCGCAACTTCGACGACCAATTGAGCTCAAATTTTCACAGGTTTGTTATTTTATGTATATGTTGAGATACACCAAGTGAGAAGACTGGTCTTTGACAATTACCAAAAGTGTCCACTGTCTTTAAATTTGCATCGGGTATAAAAAATATTAATTTTGTTTTTTTACCCATACACCGATGTGTGTAAACACTGTATACTCAATACTTTCCCGAGTCATGTGAACAAAAATATCACAGGCATCTCGGATGGGATTCGAACCCACGACCCTTGCAATACTTGGTAAAGAGAAATGTAAAAGTAGATGTAAACAAAAAAATGCAGTTTCGGTCATAAGTTTTAAGGATTGTGGAAATAAATTGTGCTGTACCGGTGCATTCTGTGAAAATTTAATCTTCACATAAACCTGGGTTATCGTACTCGTTCCAGTGTTATTCGGCCTTGCAATGGTTTTAACAAGACATGTTAATAAAGGTAGGTCTTTTACAAGGATTTCAGTCATGCAGACAATTGGTATCATATAATGGCACTAAAATGGCAAATAAATTACTTTCATCCTTCCGGTTAGGGTTTAATGTACTTATTTTGAGCAATTTGAAAGCACAAACCAATAAGATGATTACAGTGAAGGTCAAGGGCAACTTGGAATAAACGAACAAATTAATATGTTTGAGTACATTATTTTTTTTTATTCCAGTAATTCTGAACTCGTCATTTTAACAATTATCATTATTAAGAAAGGTTTGGGTAATTTTTTTGTACGACACAAAACACCAACGTAATTAAACTCACACGGTTTAAATATATAGAAAGCTTCCCTTAAAATATTACTTGCTAAGTTCTTTCAGAATTCAGTACATTTCACGAAAGTAATGTTCATCTAAGTGAGATGAAAAATATGTTTACGTGACTCTCCCGAAAACACCGCTTTGTGATTGTCCTGTTTTTTTCTCACAAAATTGACTACTAGTGAGGCTGAACTTCTACAGGTATTGCTTATAATTATTACACACAGCTTAGTCGTGACCTCAAAACCTTATAAGTCGAATGACGAAAATCATACAAGTTTTTTGCAGGACTGGTACTAGAAACCTAATTGAAATCGTCTGTGTGCATCAATAAAGCACATTATCAATGCAAACGGGTGTTCGGTTTGGGTTTTTTTTTTTTTTTTTCGTTCTTTTCCTTCAACTTGACCACGGTAGAGTCCCTCCCTTGTCTTCCAAATTCCTCAGTTCTTTAGAGTCACCATGCATTCACCATGCAGGTCCTCCAAAATCATCCATTCTACATAAAAGCCCCTATGCCCCCCCCCCCCCCCCCCCCCCCGCCATGTTCTTCAAAATCACCCATTCTACAGTAGACCCCCTCCCACAATTGATCTCAAATTTCCACAGGTCTGTTATTTTATGCATAATGCTAGGATACATCATATGAGGAAACTGATCTTTGACAGTTTACCCTGTCAGCCCCGCCTTTAATCTATCAGAACATACTTTGGCATTTTTTAATCGGTATTTGAGTTGCATGAATAGTCAAAAGGTTAGAAATGCTGAAAGTGCATTGCAGACTTAAACCACATACCTTCTCACTATTCTAGAATAAAAATCGTGTTATAAATAGTACACCAGGTCCGTTATTAAATTGACGTCTCCAGATAATGTCTTGAATTGAATAGTGGGCTTTAACACGATTCGAGTAGAAGCTCTCGGAGGACACATTTAAATTAATTTTAGTCAATTTAGTTTTGCGTCGCTCTAACTGTCAAGGGATCACACATACTTTCGATTGTCGCATTAACACAAAAAGGGGAAAATAATATTTTGTGATGGTAGCTCCCAGGGAAATGAAACCATTTTCAAACCTTATAGCTTTAGGGCTGCAAGTAAAATATTTGAAGCATGGAAGCTATGTTTTATTTCTTATGATCTTAACTGCTTCCAGAAGAGTGTGTAGAGTGACATGCAACTTTTGAGTGTCTTTAAGGTATGTTACCACTCGAAGCACTTTTAAGAATCAACTTTAGCAGTTTTAACCATTCCGCCTTTGATTAAATCCTAAAGCCGGATTTTATAAGAAACTAGCACCTGCTCAACGAAACATTTCCTTAGTGCTTCTGTAATCTTATTTGGAATCAGTAGCGGATTTGAAGGGGCTGGGAGAGGACAAGCTCCCTAGCAAATTACACTGATCCTCCGAGAATTACAACACCACGACCACCGGAGGGTAGCCGCGAATGGGCCGTGATAACGCGTCTATCAGATACCCGACACATCATCAACATCAAGTAGCATACAGCCGGGTTGCATATTTTCTGTTTACACCACACGAGGGGTTTTGTACTGAAACACTGCCAAATCCTGTCTTGAGATGAGATTTCGTTGTTAATAACGCCGTATGCACATGTACCGAATTTGAAGATTATTTCAAAGGGGAAAGAAAGCCCGAATCCTGTTATTATAGCGCCGTTATGCACAGCACCTCACCCATCGGAGCATGCCTACAAACGTATACCTGGGCCCGATGTCATAAAGCCTTAACGTATAAAGCCTTACTAACCACAAACAATTCTAACATACATGGTTTCCAGACAATATTCCGTTATATACGTTGTTGCAGCTAGTGCCCAACTAATTTTTTTTTTTTTTTTTTTTTGCTTAGCAAACAAATTAGCTCAGCATTATTTTCTTCTTAACGGCTTTATGAAATATGGCCCTGGTCTATTCCTCCAATTATGTCTTCAACCATTGTGCTTAGTGTCGCCCACATAGGGCTGGATAGCTCACTTCGTATGTAGAGCGCCGATACAATAATAAAAAGGGAGTTGGTTCAAATCCTGCTACAGCCAATTTATTTCGATCATTCCAAACTATGTAAATCTATCCGAGTCAGTTCCCCTTATGGTTTATTACTTGATAGTATTCAAAAGAAGCAGCACTTCTGACCATCTGAAATTATTCTGCGTTACAAATTAATAATTAAGGTTCATAACTTCATAAAATAATTATGTTGGATCTTTGTCCTTTGCAATATTTATATGCCCATATCATCTTGGAGCAACTCTGTATTCAATAAACAGTTAACATGTCACATGTCACTATAATATGCCCGCTATAGCTGTTGCGCTGGCTCCACTTGTCAAAGTCGCCCTTGGTCTAAAATTCTTGTATTGGTCACTCTAGATGGAAAACTTGTCGACAAGGAGCTCCCGTAGTCAGATTCACCCTTAGAGGTTAGACGTCAAGCATATTCGCCGGGACGGGTCTTAAAGGGAAGGTACACGTTTGGTAATTGTCAAAGACCAGTCTTCTCACTTGGTGTATCCCATCATAACCATAAAAGAACAAGCCTGTGAAAATTTGGGCTCAATCGGTCATCGAAGTTGCGAGAAAATGATGACAGAAAAAAACACCCTCGTTGGACGAATTTGTGTGCTTTCAGATAAAAATTAAATACTTTATTTTAGTGAGAAATTACCTCTTTCTCATAAACTATGTTACTTCAGAGGGAGTCGTTTCCCACAATGTGTTTTACTATCAACAGATCTCCAATGCTCAGTACCAAGTCAGTTTTTAAGTTAGTATTTGTTTTGAGGAATAACCAAACGTGTATACCTTCCCTTCAGGCATATTCGCCGGGACGGGTCTTAAGTTTACGGCTATCAAATGACAGTACCAGAAGTGTGAAGTGCCAGTCAGTTTGCTCTCCACTCTGGTTGGCATTAGCATCGAGAATTTCTTCTTGATCTAAGATGAACATTAAGTCAAATTATTCATTTATTCTTTCTTTAAATTGAAATAGATAAGGACTATGAAAAGGAACTGGTTCAAGTGAAAAAGAAATCGTCTCAAAACAATCTGTGTTGTCCAAAGGAGAGTGCAAGTTTGCAAAACTCGATTTTTCGAAACGACATTTAAATTTTCAGAAACTTTGGCAATATAAACAAATGCAGCAAAAACGATTACTTGATAAACAAAACACAATCACTCTATGAAATATGGCTTTTGCGTTTGAATTAATGATCGGCCATGGTTCCTATTGGGTCTATTGGGAAACACTCTGCTTCTTTGCATCACACAAGTGTACAAATGACAGGAAATGGAAAATGATTCAGGTTGTTTCCCCACTTGTCTAAAAAATATTACAGGGAGAAATACCTTCTGGTAGTTACTCCAAAAATGAAAAATACAATAAAAAATTACCTCAGAGCACTTGAGAAAGGCCTCAGACATGAGCCTTTCCCAAGCATCTGAAAGCAAACAATCATATACAACAATATAACTGTAATATTTTCTTTCAATATTTTCTTGCAACTTCGATGACCAATTGACCCCAAATTTGCACAGGTGTGTTATTTGATACATATGTTGGGATAAACCAAGTGACGAAACTGGTCTTTGACATTTACCGAAATTATACACTGCTTTTAAAAACACAATTACTTATTTTGTATATTTTTTGGTAGTATGCAAACAGTAGTAGTCAAATGATGTTTTCAATTTAAATGCGTCCCTTTTTAATTTCCTATGATTTCCAGTTCGTGATTGCCCCTTCTTTTATTCCATCCCATAATTTTTTCTGGTCGGGAAAACAGCGAAATACTCCAATCACACCAGTGAGTGCATGCAATACATTTTTAATTGCCATGTTCAAATTGCCACATGTGAAACTCAGTTGTTGTGCCGAGGCAAGATTGTATTTTTTTGAGTATTTGTACCAGTTTTTGAAAGTTACAGCAGGTTACCATCGAGTGACTTGATCACGTCGGTGAAGCTATGCTATACTAGAACGCAACCTAGATACGACTTTACCAATTACTGTCTTTACAACGCCTGTGTTCATATTATAGTTGGCGCTCGTGTGCATTATTTTATGATGTGCATAGCCACAATCGGGGGTACACTTGTCGGTACAAAGACACCAACTGAAAAGCAGATAAGTATTGAGTAACTCTTCGCAGATCATGTTCAACAAACTCATTTGATTCATCTTGAAACAGCGCTTGTTAATTGACATAACTAACATTAAGATAGCTGCTACATTAGTGGTTTTCAAACTATTCATGGAACCGAACAAAAATGTGTAGAGCGTACGCGTACATGGTATTTGTGATAGTGTCAAATCAGTTTTGTTTCGTAATCAGTTTTTGACTGTGATGATTATTATACTGTCGGTCAGCTACTCAGATCGTTCTGACAATCCTTTTGTTTCGTAGTTAGTGTAAATAGTCTGGCATCGTCAATGAGTGTCAGAGTTATTCCGAGTTTCTTTAATTACGTGTTTAATGGAAATTTGATGTACTTTCCTCTTTTTATCTTCACCATTTTGGGAGGTTTTGAGGAAAGAAAAAGATGTTGGTGTGCACAAATATGGTATTCCTCCTTTCTGAACATTTGATCGGCAGGGAATATGAACCATGAGAATACCATATAGACGCTCAATCGTCAACTTCCTGTCTAGTATGTTGCCTCCTCCTAGGCCGTCAGTCTCTAGACTCGAAGGCAAATACTGGAAACCCAGTTATAATTCATAAAACGCAGTATAAATTATTGGTCAAAAAAGGCATTGAACAGATGGCAGTCAATTTATCAAATTGGTTTATTTTCCTTCTACCCCGCAACCCCCCCCCCTTCTTTCCCCACATTTTGTACAATTGAAAACGGTCTACTGGGTAATAAATAATTGCAATTTAGGACAAAGAATATGCTCCTTCCACTCATTAAATATCAATCTGAAAGACATATCAATTCCGAAGCAGGCCTACAACATTCAATGGCTACTTAGAAATTACTGTATTTGTTTGATGCTGAAATTATAAATCTACATACAATGGTTTCGTATAATCAATGAACCAGTGAAAGTAACAAATCCCTATGGGGTTGAAAATTATTATCGTATAAGCACCATGGAATTAACATGTGTGAATGAATACGACTCCTGTATTGATCCAGGCTCGTCTATTTCGAAACCACTGCTTCAGATACAGATTCGGCTCAGGCTAGCTTGGCCCCGCGGTTGCTTTAACAATATTGCGCGTGCTTTGCGTACGTGCTCAGGGCTCCAGACGAGAGGACGGGGCCTCAATCCGAATCAAAAGTCGAAGCTGTGGTTTCGGAAGGGGGCCTATATTATTTACGTGACTTCAAGCAACTAATGAAAGTGTAAACTATGATTCAACTGTAGATTTGTTACGATTCTACAAATTTAAATGACTAAAGTGAATGGTACGTTGGATCGTACACTCTTTCCACAAAATTGCACTTTCTCGTCCTTAAAGGCAGTGGACACTATTGGCAATTACTCAAAATAATTATTAGCATAAAACCTTTCTTGGTGACGAGTAACGGCGAGCTGTTGGCAGTATAAAACATTGTAATAAACGGCTCCCTCTGAAGTAACATAGTTTCGAGAAAGAGCTAATTTTTTACGAATTTGATTTCGAGACCTCAGAATTAGAATTTGAGGCCTCGGAATCAAGCATCTGAGAGCACACAACATTGTGTGACAAGGGTGTTTTTTCTGTCATTATTATCTTGCAACTTCGACGACCAATCGAGCTCAAATTTTCACAGGTTTTTTATTTAATGCATATGTTGTGATACACCAAGTGAGAAGACTGGTCTTTGACAATTACCAATAGTGTCCAAATTACATAAGGTGAGTCAAAATATTTATAAATATTTATTGTTCATTATAACAAAATTACTCTTCATATACATGTATAAGCTAAAGGGGATTTGGGCAATCTCCTATGTAGTGTTTTAAACCTTAAAATTATATAGGCCTATTTGTTGTATCTAAATTTGTTCTAGTTTATTGTCTGAATATTTTGGTTACTCTATAAGGCAAGATCTTTTAAGATAACTTAGGGTACGAAACTAATTTCACTAATATAGCCAAAGATAAATCACATTGTATAAAAAATATCCATACAACCAATGCGTAGACTTGAGTAACAGCAAAACCCCGAAAACAAATAATATATTATACTGAACCCTTGGGATATCCGATGTTACTCAATGAGTAGAGCTCTGTGCTCATCGGTACTGAACACATACGATGTGACAAGTATGCACCGGAGTTTACAAGTACAATAATATTGCTATACGTACATTTAGTTTCATTGTGTCTGACATTTCAAATAAATGCAAACAGTTTTGTTCTAAAGTTGATTTTGAGTCAAAATAAGTATTTTTAAATTCTGTTGAGTATTGAAGTATATGCATGAACACGTGCTTATAAAATTTAGGGCAAATGATATTGTAAAAATCTTCTCTCGATGCTTTGTTATACAGCTCTACAAATGAAGAACAAGTTGTACTTCGCAGAACTGGGTCATTGTGCAAGAAAGCAATCAAAACTTCAACACTTTTGAAAAAGCACTGTTAATAAACAAATGCTATCGGATTTTGTTTTTTAAACTGGGTTCCTTTTGTGAATAGATCGAGAAGGTGTTTTTTAAATCGTTAATGTTGCGTTTGAATTGAATTTTAAAAGAGGTTAATATGATCATACCATATCAAATAAGTATGCAAAATTACTTTAGGCCCTATGTTATGTTTTTCAAGAATAGGTAATGCGTCGAAGCAAAGTGAACAACATTTTAATTAAATGTCTTTATCTATGACCACAAATGAAAATAATGCATATTAGTACTTAATGTTAACACAATACCAGATGTACTGAAAATTATCAAACTGTAAATTTATTTGTCTCAAATTTGCACATGTAATAAAAACAAATCCCGCACATCTCTTTAAAGGCATTGGACACGTTAAAGACTAGTACTCTCACGTGCTGTATCCCAACATGCATAAAACAACAAACCTGTGGACATTTTGCATAAAATGTTGCAAGAAAATATTTTAAAAAGAAACACCTTTGTCGCATAGTGTCCTTACATGTGAGAATTTGTTTATTTTTTCTCAAAAACTACGTTACCAAAGAAGTAGTTGTTTCTAACAATAAATTATACTATCAACAGCTCTTTTTTGGCTAAAGAAAGATGGATTGTGCGTTTCAAACAAAGGTTGCACTTTTTCAATTACTTTTTGTTTGCAAAAGTCAGAATTTAGAACGGATTGCCGAACGCAGACTCTTATTATAGGTACTGGCTATTATTATTGATAAATTATCAAGCGGAAAATATAATGGGTATTAATGTTTGGTACGATCATTATTATTAATTGTAACCAACCTTGACGACAAATTCAAGGTTGGATGTGCATTAACAAATCCATAATTAAGAGGAGAGACAAAGAACAATAGAAAAATCACAAACAAACAGGGGTTTGTCTCATTTTATGGTGACGAATACATATCCATGTTTATCAACCGTTAAGTCGAGTCAAAAAGACGGGGAAAAAAGATAATGTGTGATTCCTGACACTAATACAGTTCATTCAACCCTTGCATGGTGGCCGTTCGCCTGGAACTTCCAGGGTAGTGGGGCTCTTATTACCCACATCACTGCATTACTAACAGTGAACCACACTTCATGTTAACAATCTATTCCGGAAGCAACCGTCTTGTTAATCCATGCTTACTAATTATTTGTACAAAACCAGTTATTGAATTTGTTCCCACGTCAAATTTGCCTCAGAATTAGCTTGTGTGTACCTGTTCCCCTACAGCCACAAGTAACGTAATTTTGTTAGAGAAACGACTCTACGTCTCCAGTACTAGCAGCCTGTATTTTCTTTACATGGTAAATCGATGGAGCTGTCAACTTCAAACTCGGGAATTTGGCCCGGGAGTTTTATAGATTTCCTTCCAATTGGAATTGTTTTTTTATCCTTTGGCTGTCCTGACTACCGATGGTTGATGGTTCAATAAAGCATTCTACAGTGCAGTGTGTTGAAGGAGAGACAATATTTCCTGGTCACCACGGCCATTTCAAGCCTATTAGCCTTGCACTGGCGGAAGTATCTGCCGATTGTCCGTGATACCGAAAATAGAAGAAACAATACAAGAGATTTTACTCTGTTGACGGTAAATAACATCTGTCCAAAAAAGACCGTGTCAATTGACTAGATAAGAATTGTAATTACTTTACGTGCAGTTATTTGAAGTTGAGTTGTGGCCCTGCGTTGGAAAACCTTTTGCTGTTTCCCTTTGCCTTCGAAAGTTATTATTGTTTAGCTGAATATTTAGCTGTTGAAAACAAGTCCTACTACATGGCTCGTTAGTTTGTATAGTTTCAAGAAGACACGTTTACCATAATTGGGGAGTGCAATGGAGTCACTTGTTTGTAAACAAATTAACCTTAAACAAAATTTGAATCGTTTGCATGTTTGTGAGTTTTCGTACTCAACTCAAGATCATATTAAAATATCCAAACTGCTGACAAAGAGAGCACTAAAAACAAAGTGTATATAGCATTTATTTTATATGGAGAACGCAACATAGGGCAAGATAGCTCAGTTGGTAGAGCGCAGGTGCTTTAATCCGGGGATCGTTGGTTCAAATCCCACTCAATGAATGCTTTCTCACATGCTCAATCCCAAATCGAAACGCCCGTTTGCCTGCCATCAATTTCTACAAACTTTTTTTTGTGGGGGGGGGGGGGGCTTATCATCCTTACTCGCAGAAGAGCTGAGTTGTGAAGGGCGCGGCTACAACTTGTTCGAGAAGCAGGCATACAAGGCTGCCAGCCACATCAACCCATTATGACCACGGAGCACAGTCAAGATCGAGATTGTTTGATTTTTCTCGAGGGAGGAAATTTTCCGGAAAAAACCGGATGGTCTGGAAAACCCGGGGGCTTCGTGGCTCAGCAGAGAACCAACGCACAACTCAACTCACACATGGCCCCGGCCGGGAATCGAACCAGGGTCACCTTAGTAAGAGTTTTTTAGCACTGATGGTTTTGTCGTCAGCCGCGACCAAGGCCATTCGATCCCCGTAATAGGCCACACAGAAGACCGGGATTTTAGCAGCTATTGATATTTTTCTGTTGGATAATGAACGACCCTCGAAATGGCTTAATATGTAGTTACGCTACAGTTAGCCTCGCCAGATTGATATGATATCAGCGAGCAATGCATCAATCTATGCAATTCAAAAAAGCAGTTAAACTTTCTTTGAAGTGTGACACACTAAATTAGCGGTGGATCACACGCTAATTTCTGCATTATTGCATATTTTATAGGCGTTGTGTTGCCATAAAATTGCAATAATAACATCGCCGTAATGTGTTGAATAATTTCCCTTTCCGAATTCCTGTCACGTCATATTTGTTGCTTTCCTGGTACGTTTTTTCAATCGTTTACTTAAATATTATTGTCGCCACGGCTTGGGTGCCCTTGGGAGGGGTTCCAAATGTGACTTGTTAAAGGGAGACATTTCTGCTACTTTCTCCGTTTTTTGTTGAGTTCAGTTAGGATAAAAATAAATATTTTTAAATAACGCAAAATAAATATTGTTTTGGGGCGTTATAAAGCGTTGCGTTATGTTGTTGTTGTACTACAAGACTGCCGTTTTTATCGCGTCGATGTCACAGCCTAAAATTGCGAAATAACTCAAAAGTCAGCGGTACAATCAACAGTGATAAATCGCGGTATATCATAACAAAAAACGGCGAAATAACGCTCTACAGCCGCAAACTATAAACACCGTAAAAACAGTGCTCTAGGGTTTGGCAATAAATGTCATTTTGCACTTTCCATCGCTTTCAAAATCTTGCTCACCATTGTTTAAATCAAGGGAGGAGGAGGTTGTTAGAGTATGTTTTGTCATTGATAATACTCGGGACTTAGAAATCTCGGTCGCTTGATCCACCACCCATCACTTTTAATTTGCTTAGAAGACATCAGCTATATATAATTGCGACTTCTCAGTCCTCTCTCTAATGAAGCTCCCATACTGAGAAATAGCCTGATTTATTCATAATGGTTGATGACGGCGAAAGTGTAATTAATAGGAGGTTCGCAAAGATGAGCTCGACCCTATTTATACTGGAAAGAAAGTTAATGGATATTTACAAAATAGTGAGAGCAGTTTTATTTGGGCTTTTGAGGATTTTTTAACTACATTTTGTTTTGGGCATTGGGGATTGCGTGTTAGATTTAAATACTGTCTGGTACAATGACGTGCTTAATCACAAAATAGCGCTTAAATTTGAACTCCTCAGACTATTTAAACCATTGCTATGTCACATGTTTCGGGGCAAGCTTTTGCTTATAGTCAAGAGATGGTGAACACCCATACACAATTCTGAGTGGATGTGTATGACATAATGGTACCATGGTCTGGTCATCAGGAGGTTGCTATGCAAAAGCTACCCGAACCATTTGACATAGCAACTGTCTCTTTAGTCTGAGGAATTCAAATGTAAGCGGTACATTGTGACTAAGCAAGTCGTTGTATCAGACATTCTTCAAATCAAACTCGCAAATGGATTATTAAGACCTAGTTTTTCAAAACGTTATGGTTGGGGGCTAGTTTTGGATCGATATTTACGAAAATTAAGAATTGAACAAAATATCTGAACTACGTTAAAATGATTAAAGGAAGTCTTTGAAAAGCGTTTGTAACCGTTTGTTATAAAATGCATGTTGATAGAAAGATGTTGTAAAAGTAGAATACACTGATCCACACAAACATGCCTCTAAAATACACGGGTTTCCCTATTCCTTGTCGACTAACACGGTCGGCCATTTATGGGAGTCAAATTTTTGACTCTCATAAATGGCCGACCGTAATTTCGAGGCAAATTTGTGTGGATCAGTGTATTTTACTTTTTAAACATCTTTCCAACCATATGCATTTTTATAAAAACCGGTTACAAACGATTTTCTAAGACCAACTCGACCGATCCAAGGCAACGTGATCCTTTAACAACGAATAAGGCCTATATAGACAAGTTTGATATCAATCACGTAAATTAAAAATAATAAAATAAATCACCCAGGTAAAGCTATTGAACATTCGGGTAGCATGTCTGCACAGCAAAACGTGCTTCAGATCAACTTTGATAATAATAATTAGCAGGGATACGTTCATTGTATGCTGTTGCCGCTTACGTGATCAGAATGAGGACACAAATAGCATGTTAGAAGCCTGCACGTCATATCAGGAAGGTCTCTGAAGAAACCTCGCTCGACAAAAAAGATTAACTGAAATCTCAGGTGAAAACAGACTGAAGGAAAAGGAATCGACTTGCATTGATACTAAGGCCGAGACATAGAACTTCAATGCTATTTTGATTTCCTCGAGAAACTCGCTACAAATAATAATGGTTGTATTTAATCGGCTCAGAATGAAAGCTGATTTCACAAGCATACATTATTGTACTATTACATTGCACGACCAAAACAATAGTAATTCCTTATCTTTCAAGACAGTTAACTTTTGAGTTTTAAGCAGCGATATACTATTACATCATTTGAGTTCAGTATCAGGACGATTCTAGAGTGTTGGAGCCTCAATAGAAAAACACAAGTGACCACAAGAAAAATGTTTAAGTTAATTATTAATTTTATGAGAAGTGACAAGTTGTTGGAACGTAGATTGCTTGATTGTGCGTACACTTCAAGCATATCAGAAGTGGACACTGAAGCTACAATCCCGGCCATATCTCGTTGGGCCCCCCTGCCCCCTTTCAATGTTGGTTCCATTTGCCGACTGTCTTCCGAATTCAGTCAACATTGAGCGGGGGGCGGGGGCGGGCAAATGTTTTTAATGTGAATGTGAATGGGAAGTGCACAGGGAACTGTTGTTTCAGGAAAGGGTGGCCCAAGCATTTTGGCCGGGATTGTAGACCTCAACAAATAATTACAAGTGTATGTGGAATATAGACATTATTTATTTACGTCTTTCTTTAAATTTTAGCTTTAACAAAATGCAGCAAGCACACCCCACAAGTACTATTTCCTTTACGTTAAGAATTTGTTTATTCTGCTGTTTCATAATGTCTATATCGCTCGAGGTATACTTCTTACCCTCGGGGGATTGGCATCTAGCCAGTTAGTTCCCTCCCCTGCCATCCCGTTGATTTGCATGGAGCCGAAACCTGAGACACCAAGAGTAAAGTGGCCTCTTATACAAGTCTTTCGTTAAAAAGCACCAACCCCGAAATGCCTTCCAAAAGAACAACAAATAGGAAGAAACCTAAAATCAATACTTACATTCAGTTGTATTTAAAGCATTCTAGATGGAAAGTCTCATCTTCTATATGAATCTCTGTGTGAGCTCCAGTTAGTAACTTTATTAAGTTCACTTTCCATTGTTACAATTCAATTCAATTCAATTCAATAAAACGTTTATTCCATACTCTTGTTGAAAAAAAAACAATTGTGAGAATTAAACAGTACATAGAAATATAACAAATCTAAAATGCATTAAATTATACAAAAACAATGAATCTAAATGCAAATAATAAATTAGTAACTAGGAATTAACTATACAAGACAGGAGCGAAAGCATGATGCTGTTAGATAAACTGTGGCTTGTAGATAACAACCCTTATACAGGCAAGTAAACAAACAAACAAATAAACAAACAACGAAGAAGAAACAAGGACAATACAATACACAATGACAACACAAAATGCCGACTACAAAATACAAAGAACATTAAACCAGGCTAACTGAAGACTACAAAAGAAAATTTATAAGTGGAGAGAAAAGCTATGTCACAAAGTGGGCGAGTTCTCACAAAGCATGTGATACTATTGCCCTAATTCAAACAACACATCCGTCATTCAATATTATTAGAACTTTCTTTCGAAAGAAACCTAATATTGAACTTCAACTGTCATGGATCAAACTGTTTTCTTCAATTGGAAGGATGCACCCTCCTTTTTATCTTAGTGAAAATGTTGAGACCAACAATATTTTAAACCCGGTATCACTTGAATGCATGAACATTGCGAAATGTTAAAATGTACCCCGATAAAGCAAAGTGCATGTTGTTTAGTGTTACCGGATGGCTTAATATTCAGGCCGAGGAGCGGTAGGGCTGCATCCTACGGGGTAATCTGCGATTACTTCCCGGTATATTGGGTTCTTTGTCCACCTTCTCCTTTGCCCCACCCTTAATTTTACAACTCAGTTTTTCCCAGATGGCCAAAACTGAAATTGTAGCAGAAACGCAATTGTTTAACTCTGATTTTATGGTAAGCAAATTCTTTAAAATGGTTTTAAACTACATTAAAACAAAAATTATGCCCCTCATCCTTCTGAAATTACATATATATTTTCTAAAAACACAAATTGTTCGTTCCCTTTAAAATGATTTCGTCCAACAAAATGATTTCCAGGTGAAGAGGATTGATTTCGAGGGATCAAAAACACCATTTCAAGGGAAGAACACAGAATACGAAAATTATTCCCTTGTCCCTGTAGGGGCTCCGTATGCAACCCTTCTTAAATGGAAATAAAGGGCAGCGTAAATTGGAAAGAGACCGAAAACTGACGGACTTTTTTACCCCTGGGGCCTAATTCAAATCTCATCTCAATTGACGAGCAGATTTGGAATTGACGTGAGGCGAAGACTACTATTTCAATTGTTACCTGGCACTGTTTTGAAATGCCAAGATTTTTTCTGTTTATGTTTGCTTTTCAAGGGCACTGGTAATAATGTGGACAGTATTTCCACTTGGTGTGTCCCAACATATGCATGGAATAACAATGTGAACATGTTGATTCAATTGGTTGACGAAACTGCAAAAGACTTATGAAAGAAAAACACAATTGTTGCACAAAATGTGTGTGCTTTCAGATCATAAAAAAAGCCGCAGTCCTGAATTGTTTTAATGTTTGGGTGAGAAATTAACTCTTTCTAAAAAAAACTACGTTATTTCAGAGCGAGCCGTTGCTCACAATGCTTTATGCTATGCTATTTAACGGCTCTCCATTGCTTGTTTCCAAGTAAGTAGTTATGCCAACAATTATTTTGAGTCTTTACCATTAGTGTCCAGTGCCTTAACGGGATTCGTGTGTATGTAGAATATAAAAAAGAGAACCTGCTTTAAAATTACTGCATAAGAGCTGAACTACATATCCCCTTTTTCTTATAAGCCTTTAAGTGAGACAAGCCATACATCCCATCTCGGCTAATAGTATAGAACTTCTTCGCGCTCGGATTTGGGTTGTGAAGTTTAAAACACTTATCAAATCAAGACCCTCTAGAAACGAGTGAATAATAACACGCTCCTAGCCTCAACAATCAGTGCTTTGGTTACTCTGGATGCTGTTCGCTGGTGATTTATTTGCTTAGTAAACACCGTCGGTTAACCATTATGCACTTGGAAACAACCAACGTGGGAACATAGTCAGGAGAATTTCCGCTTGTACATCCATGCAGCCGGCTACAGTTTTCGATGTGTCTTTGTTCACCTTCACCCATACATTTCGAATGCATGCATCCGCGACGAATTACGGAGTGACCGTAATATCAAACACAATTGGTTTATTATCAAAATCAACAACATGATAACTTAATTCTGATTCTGGTTATTGTAAAATACTGCACAACCCCAACTATTATTGGGATGTAGATGTGCAGGTGACTGAGCAGCAAGATTTACTTAAAATGATGTTGCCACTTATAAAAGAAAGCTCGAAAATATATTAAAGTGAGTGCATAAAACGGCTTTCGCTGACTGTTACTGACTGAATAAAGGTGCGATTGTATTTTAAATAAACTTTTGTGAGTGAATTAGAGTTGACCTTTAATTAACCTTTAACCTTTAGGTACTGAATGTGTGATTAAAAACGACATGCTCCTAGCTTACAGCTCAGTGTCGTCTGTCATTTACTAAATCAAACAGCGGCCACAATTTATACAACTTATAGGGCCCTTATGTAATTTATATGTTAATTGTGTTGTGCAACTTGTGATGGAGTTACGAATGAGGCTATAATTATAAGGCTGCCTATTAGACAAATGGCCTGCAGTGTGGTGGGTTTCAATCTGTTGAATATGTTTGATATTTATTAACTAATTCTGACAGTCCCTCCTTATATTCGAGAAAACTTCGCCTGTGAAAACACCGCAGTGTTTCTGCAATTAAGCAAATTGTAGATCTAATATTATCGTCGATATCTCCCCACGGAAACTTTTAATATGATCCTAAATCTTCATGATCATGATGCGTGGCGGACTTATTGGACATTAATTTTATCGCCGAATTGCCATCTTTTTCTTGGGTTAGTTGAGCTATTTGCTTTCAAATGATATATTTACTGAATAAATCTTCATCACTCAATGACATGCTCTCGGACTAAATCAAAGAGTCAATAGACGCTGTCGTAATTTATATGCACTAAACAAGCAACTTCTTTCGATTCACCTCGACATAGAACGGCTGTGGAAAACAAAACCTACATATTAAACATCTCTTCTCAATTTACGATATTAATACTTAGCTGGGAGGATTCTCCAAGTCAGCTTCCTCTACCAATCTCATTTATTTATGACACTTTCCATTATTTGAAGAAAGGCCCATAGGTACACGCCCGTTTTTACTTAATGAACTTCCTTTTAAAATTTGGTTTAATATATGGCTGGGAACGGGATATCATGGTTAACGGTGGCACCTCCAGGGGTGTGTTACTGCTTGGCGACTAATGAGTATTAAGTTCTACAGGGCATTCGGTTAAAAGGTGCTAGTTATTCCTTCGAGTGTCCTTAATTATATCGACATGGAGGCTCCAAAAACTTACAAGTGTTGCAAATTGTCAACAAGGCCATTTATATTTATCCACGTACCATCATTAAAGCTGTATAAGACACCTATGAAGAGAGAACGTTCTGTTACGTCTGATGCTTGTTACTTTGTCAAGTATCTGAACCATATACTAGAACACCAGTAAAGTGTTTGAACATGTAACATGTAGTGGTCTCTTTCTTCAGTTGATTCATTTTACGTTTTGCTTTATTTAATATTACACTTTTTCACACTTTTATTTTCTTTGTTTTTCTTTTTGTCGCTCTTAGGCTTAATCTCCCATAAAATAAAATGAAAAAAAGGAAAAAGGTGTTTGTCTATCAATCCATTATTTCATTGAATTTGGCATAATTGCCATACAAATAATACCGAGAGTTCAAATTGTTTTAGTATGTGGGCCTGCATTTTTATTCGCAGGCGTTTTTGCTGTGGTGTTGTGTAGCATAGTCGTGTAAAGTTACAACCACTTTGCAACAACTGAGGTATTAGAATGTTAATATCGGGGAAGAGCGATTAAACAAGGATGTCAAATGACACCAAGGTAAATTTTGGGGTATAAAATAGTGTAATTTTAACACTGGAGTATATGTTGATTCTCTCTTTGATATATTGATGTAACAACACCAATTGTGTCATTATAAACAACCCAGTTGTTGCGGTGCATAAACAAAGACACTGGCAGTAGATAAGTTAACCCTTCAGTATGGTGTATGGTTTAACTGAGCACTTAGAAGTTACACATCTTTTGGTAATATTGTCAAATATAAGTATTTTAATTGTATCACAACATAATGCCCATAGAGAAAGGACAACCTATACATGAATTGCCAAACTTGTGAAAGTTTTGACTCAACTGGTCATCAGAATTGAGAGAGAATAGTAAAAGAAAAAACACCCTTGTTGCACAAACTTGTGCTTTCAGATAAAAGGCTTCAGACCTATAGTCTTTTTAAATACTTTTCCTTTTCAAAACCACGTTACTTCAGTGGGAGCCGATTCATACAATGTTTCTTACTATCAACAGCTTTCCATTGCTCGTTACCAAGTACGTTTTATGCTAACAATTATTTTGAGTTATTACCAAATACGCCGATGCCTTCAGCTTTTTGGAATCATGGAATTAGTAAGGCAGCCCACCCCCATCTCACAGAGATAATTACGGTACCAATCCGAAATGGCAAAGTTCCGGAAAGTGCCAAACTTTGCTGCTAACAAATCAGTACCTTGATCACGCTCTTCTCACATGATTGTGGCAATATTGCAGCAGACATTCATACAACATTGCGTTCGATTTCATATGAGTGGGGCCAGGCAAGCGGGCGCCTCAACTATGTTCACGGCATACTCGCTCACTTAAGGTTCTATACTCGAACATAGCATGATTCTGTGAACAAAAAAGGTAGGCACATACACTCTGTAAAAGAAAGTTATCTCAGCAGAGGATTAAAGTTCAAACAAACCATTCCTGTTTGAAGTTCGGTAGGAAGTGGGGCAGACAGTGTTTTTGGAAACTCTGTATTTTATAGTATTTTGGCTACAATTTGTCAAGCTTTTAATTTGGCAAATTGCCATGAGAAAGATATTTGACACTAAAGCCATTTGCAGACTTTGAGAATGTAGGCAGAATAATAAAAAATGTTTATCATTTTACCAAAATGGCTGCAGTTGCTTGTCAATCTAACTACTTGTTAAACCTGTGGGCGTCCCACTTAGGTAATAACTTACCCTCATACCGATAACTCATGAGGTTAAACAATTATAACGTGACATCTTATTGGTATTCCATCGGAACATTATTCAGACACAGAGGACACTTTTCACTCTCACCTAAGCCCGGTTGATATTTCCTGCGAATGCGAATGCGATACGAATTTCGACGTCACATTTTCACTTACCAATATTTCGAAACTATATAAATTAATAGGCAACTCTTCCGAATTATTTCTTGCGAATTTGTGACGTCAAAGTTCGTATCGCATTCGCGTTTGCAGGAAGTGTGAACCGGGCTTAAGTCCTCCCTTGAAGGAAACAAGTTTGTCTTGAAGGAGATGAACCGGGAAATGATTTCACACTTCAAGCAATGCTAAGTACCCTCAACTCAATGTTAAGTACCCAATGTCACGCGACGTTCAACTGTGACGTCACAGTTATTATTCATCAAGTCACACGTAGACCCGTAATTAATATTATTTCTGCCTCACATGTTTAGCCAACACAACTGGGCCCAATTTACAAAAAATTGCTTAAAGCAGATGATTACTTACAATTTCCTTTTGAGCAGAAATCGGCTGAATACCACTCACTATACTTGTGACATCTAGTTTGGCTGGTAACCTTAATCTGGTACTAGCGTAATTAAGTTATTCTTAGCCATTTTGGTTTTGCTTAAGCAGTTTTTTTCAAATTGGATCCTGCATTATTCTGTAACAAACCATAAGTTGTTAAGTTACGATTCTGCAATGCAGGTACGTTTACTGGTTATCAAATTACAAAGGGGAGTAGACTAATTGTTTACCATAAAACCTCGGTTCACAGTGCCATAATTGAGTTGGGGAGTGGGGGAAAAACTTTGCCAGCATCCATTGTGTACAACGTCGGTATGTTTCCAAGGTAGATGTAACATGTTAAACAAAAACTGTTTTACTGGTATAAAAAGCATTCGCACATACGGCTAGCTTAATTAATTATGACAGAAGCCTAAAGTCCTTACTTACTATAAACGACTAAACGAATACTACAAGAGCATATTAATCACTCTCTTGACACTTTGCACTTGTTTCCAACCACTCGATAATAAAGTGCGCTCAAACAAAGTGACAGGAAATCAGCTTATTTTTATGACATATTGTTTTACGAGTTATTTTGTTTTATAAGTGTCAAACTTTGCACTTCACATGTTGTGAATTCAGTGTTGAAGTCAAGTACTTGCCATGTTGAGTATAGCATACTGTTACTAACGGTGGCCGAGCAGAACTTAAGTACGGATGCTTGTGCCACTATACGCGTACATGTTGAGTGTTCGAGTACCAAGTATATAATGCTATTCTGAGGAACCAAGTACAATAGCTGGGTACCAAGTACTCTCCGTGTACACGAATTCGAGTACGAGTACTTTAAAGGCACTGGACACTACTGGTAATTACTCACAGTAATTGTTAGCATCACAAATTTACGGTGGCTGATCTCCGCCAACAACTAAACACTTGTTAACACCCTAATTTGACGGCGTTATAACGCCCTAAAGGCCGGTTTATAGTCGGTCGCGCGACGGTCGCGCGATGGAAATCTTGACGCGCGATCCTAAAAAAACACAGTTTATAGTCATCGTCGAGACCTCAGCGATGCTCAGCGATGCGTCGCTGAAAGGCGCTGGCGACGTCGCTACAGAGTTCAACTAATTGAACTTTGACACGATCGCTGACCTCACTTTTCATCCGTGAACCAATAGAATCGTTGGATTACCGAGAAATGATGAATATGCAAATTTATCAAGAGGCCGCTTACAAATAAAACAAAATGGACGACCGTAACTTTGTTCGCTGAGCGGTGTCCTAAAAAGTTAGTTTTTTTCTTGTTTACGTTCGATTTTTGGAGCTGGTAAAAGTTACGCACATGTCGACAGGAAGGAAACTGCATGGGCAATCATTACAGTAACATTGCAGTCAATGTGTGAGTATTTTAAACAGTAAAATTAACGAAAAAACGTCTACCGAGTGGGGCAGTTTTTGGTGTATGCGTAGCCGTATGCACAAAGAATACCGATCACACTAAAAACAAAATACCTTGATACAAACACACACGTACCCCCACTACTACTATTAAAATGTATTGTAATACATTGTTTTTCATCGAACAAAACTGGGTGTTACTGTATGTCATACGACAGCTTTGGTTTATGCTGCATGTTCTTGTTTTACCCTTCTTAGCTTAATTAAACTTTCTTGAGTCGAGTTGACTTGACTGATCTCACGACTCATCACTTGACATTCTTTAACTTAGCAACAGCACTTCAGCAGTACAACTTAGTTTTTTGATAATCAACACGAGTAGCTTGTTTTTTAACATAGCAGAAACAGTCATGTAATCCAAATTTACAATTGAACACACAGACGGTCGGACGGTATTTTGAAACATATATATATGTGACCCTCTCAAATACTAAGAGTCGTAAAGGATAGAGAGGCTAACGGCAAGTTGTTATCTTTACAATCGGTGCACCATTTTATTTCCTGTAGTAGTGTAAGCAGACGAAGACAAATACATATGCTTCAAAATGTTATGTTACATAAAAAAATTGTTCCGTTCCAACCCAAGTCAAAACAACTCTTGGTACTTTACTACTAAGTAGTAGTAGTATTTTGGTAAACAGGTAAATGTTTATTAAAAATGCTACATACATTTGATATACTGATTTTTCCGTCCATTGTTTTGGTCTACTTAGGGTAGTACCCGTTTTGATTGTGTGAAGTTATTTTACTAATTTAATTCGTGACCGCAACTCCCCCGAATAACTTTCGTCTGACTCTTGAAATGTTTTCTTCTTGTTGCCCATACCAAGACTAGAGCCCTTTTTGGAGTGAAATTGCACATTATTATTATTATTTTTTTTTTCTCAGTTTAGTGAGGAACAACTAGTGTTTTTAAAAAGTTAAAAGGTCCCCGACAGTAGAACAAAAAACAGTGGGCTGTTTTTATAAATTTTATACTGAATATGACTTGGATCCCATGTTTACCGATTCTAGTTCGTTTGCAGATTGTTAGGTAATGGATACTTGTATTTTTCATATTAATATAAAGATAAATTTTACATGTTTAATTGTTAACTTTTGTATTTTGAACAGCATAAAATGGCAAATGCTATGGGAGATTGATGTACACATCCCTTTGTGAAAAGGAGCAGGCCATCAGAGGTTCAGGGAAAACCAACAAGTATTGAGTTGCCAACTAATCAGCATCATATAGAAACAGGTATGATGGTTACATCCAGGGACAATGGCATTGCTTGATGTATTCTTGACACACAATTAGTAGAATATGCATAAAACAATTCCAAATCATACAATAATTGATTGTGTCGGTTTTCAGGGCTCGAAATCAACGCTGGACCACAGGCCAAGTCCAGTGGTTATAGCGTTGGGCCAGTAAACTTACGACCGTACAAGTCCAGTGGTATTGTGTTTTTTAATTTGAATAGTAACACCTCATTGCATTTTAGTACACATATCTATTGAATGCGAATATATCTTCTTTTAGTGCTTGTTCCAACAGCAGTTTCAATGTAGTGTGTAGAAAGTGTGCTCCTCATATCGATCCCAGTCTTGTCAAATTCTCTGGTCCAGTAAAAGTCTTGTGAATTTTTCCCCCAAAATCGAGCCCTGATTGTATTAACCATGTAAACAAACTGTTGAAAAACTCTTCATGAAGATAGGGCTATGTAACATAATGAATTTGTTTTTTTGCAAGTTTGCAGGTGAAGTTTGTATTTTGTAAAGTCCCAATCTTAATTGAGAAAGATGGTTTTCTTTTAAACATAATTAATTGGGTATGTGTATACTGTACAAACTGCATCCCATCGCGCGACGACTATAAACTGTGCAAAAAAGGCCAGCGTCCAGCGATCCTCAGCGTCCGACGATTTCCATCGCGCGACCGTCGCGCGACCGACTATAAACCGGCCTTTACACGGCGTTATAACGCCCTAATTTACGGCGTTATAACGTCATAATTGAGTAATAGGGCGTTATTATGCCCTAATAACGCCGCATTAGGGCGCTATAACGCCGTAAAATTAGGGCGTTATAACGCTGTATATGGCGTTATAACGCCCTTGAGCGTTACAACGCCGTAAAATAGTGCGTTATAACGCCGTAAATTTAGGGCGTAATAACGCCGTATAGAGCACTTTAACGCCATACTGAAAAAGTGTTTAGTTGTTGGCGGAGATCAGCCACCGTAAAAATTACTTCGTTCAACAGTGAGAAACGGATCTCTCTGAATTATATTTTGAGAAAGAGGTAAATGTTGAGAAAGACCCAAATGTTTAAAGACTTCAGGCCTGAAGCCTTTTATTAGGCATCTGAAATCACACAAAATAATTTGCAACAAGGGTGTTTTTTCTTGTTTTGTTTTTTCAATCAACTTCGATGACCATTGAGTGAAAATTTTCGTAGGTTTGTTATTTGTATGCTTTTGTTGGGATACACCAAGTGAGATTACTGGTATTTGACAATTAAAGGAGCATTGCATAATTGGTTTTGCTAGCAAAACAAGTTGCTGGCAGTGTAAGCACCTTTTTTGTAATCCACCATATACATGAACTGACAAACCTGTAGAAGTTTGAGATCGATCGGCCATAGTAAAAAAAAACGGATAACAATTTTTGCTTGCATCGATGCCAAAACAAAAATGAATAAAACGCTCTCTGAGCGATAAACTCAAAATGCGAAGGTAGATTATTTATTTCTCATCAAATATGACATTTCAGATAGAAATATTTCAAGGGATTTTTTCTACTATTATCATCATTAGACCGTGTAAGTTTTATGTAAATCTGTGATCTTCACGATTTTTGTTTCTTACCAATTCTGTAACGTTCCTTTAAACGTGTCTTTTATAAAGAAAAATACTGCAAAATGAGGTTTCAACTTCGGGTCGGTACGGAAATTGACTCCGGTTATACTGACTACGACATGGGTCGGGAACACGTGACTCGGAATTCAAATAGGTAGTAAGAAGGGTAATAAACTACATCGGAAACTGATTTCATTTGTACAAATTAATAAATATCGGGTAATAAACTACATCGGAAACTGATTTCATTTGTACAAATTTTAGGTTCAACGAATAAATAAACAAATAAATCGTTTACCGCAAAATATTAGGTTGCTTAACAAGCTAGACATGGTTTGGTATAAATATTTGTATTTCCATGCCCTTGAAGATGCCAGATTTTTGGCCGATTTGACCCCAAAACTTTGATTTAAAATTCAATAGGTATTTTGATGGGGGTCGAGAAAGTTACAAGCTTTCATTTGAGCCATAAGTTTTTTGTCGGGATCCCGACAATAATTATATCACGTGACCAATTATTATGTGGTTTATAAGAAACGTTTTAAATTGTTGTCATGGTTCCTGACCATTAAAAGTGAAAGTTAAACTTTTTCTCGTTAGAGCGGGTGATACTCTTTGAAATACCATTCACTCAAAAAAATATATTTGTTTAATGTTTGGGGCCAAAAATCTGACATAGCTTCTTTAAGGAATGTATCGTTTCACAATGATTATTGACATTGTAAAGTGCACCGGGTGGGGTATTTAAAAGTCCATAGCTTTGTATCGATGATTCTTTGTAGATCTAATGGACGAATGAAAGTGTTTGATATGGGCATAACGTGGGCCACAGAAAACAGGTCGCGTGCTCGCTTTTAGTTGGGTCGCTTCGAGACTACGTGCTTAGTAACACAACACCGTACGGCTGGGTTATTATAATTATATGCTGAAGCGCATAAATCGTTTCCGATGTTGTTTAAATCACATTCTTGATAAAGGGCGAGGACAGTTAAACTTTGAGAAAGAGTCTTATAAATAAAGGTTGCATTACGGCTGCTTTTAAATGGAATATATTCACATCCGAACATTGCACACTGATGGGCAGTAATACGTTTTAGTGATAAGTACCTGAGGCAACCACTTAGCTGTCCAAACATTTAGGTTCAATGGAAATTCAAAAGCCCGTGGACTATTTATTCTATGAGAGAAGTATTTAAGTTTAAGAGCAGAATGCATTTGCCTAAACCTAAGTAATAATATGGAAATCCTATCTTGCTCAGTTAGGTGATCGCCATTTTATATGAAGGGTTGCAGAGCGACCTACTTAATAATCGTTTTGTAAGTTTTTAATTGAACGGTGGGAACACAGTGTATTGACGTCAATAAAAAATCGTAATGAATTGTGTTTCAAATAATTATATGGAGCTTGTTGAGAATCCGTATAACAAGGGAATTATATCTGGGTTGACCTATAAAAAGATTACTGTTAAAATAAAACTGTGGGGTTGTTTTCGTTCCAAGTGTTCATTTCATTTCATTTATGTCAATCGTGCACGTCCATGATGGACAATTATGACAATTATAAATGTAATCCATCTACTAATTTTTATTTCATTTTATAGTATTTACATAATGTTAGCAAATTTGTTGTATCGAGCTCAATTTTTCTTGAAACAAACCAACAATGAAATCATTCCCCGAAGAAACGATGCCGACTCCCCGATAAATTAAGTTCATGATGCAAATCATAACAACAAACAGAAACCAATAAATGTAATACACTGCTTATAAAACAAATATTAATTATCCAGATCGTAACAAAATAAAAATGAGAAATAAAATTAAATAAATAAATAAATAAAAACCTAATTTTGAAGCTTAATATGAAAAGGTGTGTCTGCCTGAATCGGTTCCCTGTTGATCGGATCGTGGCCTTTGAGAATGTCAACAGTGTCCACGATTATTACCCCGTGAACCGAAGCGCTTTGCCCACGGCCGATGTTTCACAAAGACACGTTGGAACTCATCAATGTTAAAGGGGAGTTTCGGTGGAAGGAGAAGACAACAATTTTCAAAAAAAAAGAATTAAATCAAAGAGTTTGATGGACTGAAAGTATGCCCCTTGTGATATTGTGTAAATGACACATGTACTTAATTGTTATCTCTAAATTAAATTGTTTGTTTCATTAGTAACTTTGTCTACTTCGTTCTACATATTAAAACCCTAATCATTGCCATTATTTATTCATTCTGAAATGTGAGATACTCGTCTCCCTGTCTACTTTGTTAAACTATTGTATCTTTATTTACTGTGTCAGTTATTATTTCTTTATTCTTTATTCTTTAATTTAGTGCTGTTTATCCAGTTTTGTTTTGTTGTAACGGGTACGTCCATCACAAGCCTCGCCTTCAGGATGATCCCTCCCCGTGCGAAAAATAAATGTACCATTGAATTGAATTGAAAAGGAACATGTAGTCGGCCTCAACTTATCATTTTACGCAAGTTGTCTCCTTCTGTTGACGTGCATGAGCGCCTTACAAAACGAATGGTGTGTCTTTTTTTATAAAGTGGCGCCTGATTGCTTTTCATGGGTTTGTAGTTAATATACCACGGCTGAAGAGAGTGACCTTTTTTCAATCTACGTTTTTCCCTCAGAATGCAGTTCAACAGTTCTACTGACGACAATCCTGGATCAGATGAATCCAGACAAGCCTAAGTGCCGCTTAATTAACCGTCATCCCTGAGTGTTGCCTTCGAAACTAATTATCATTGCCCTAATTCTAAGGAGAGTTCAATTGTGGACGATGTGCTTTATGTTTTTAAAGGAAGGGAACCTACGATGCATTTACCTTGTTTCGATAAGATAGTGATTTTGAATATTTGTATTTATTTTTAGTTTTTAGTATGTTTTATTTTTACGGAATGTATCTTTTAATTCCCGTTAGTGTTTTGCCAATGTGAAGTGTAATCAAATAAAATAAGAAATAATATGAAGATTAAAAGGTAACACATATACATTTAGATAACGCGACCTCCTTTAAGGCCCGCCCCTTTTGAACTTGTATTAAGGGGTGACGTATTCTCGATAACAGCGTTCCCTCGACAGAGGTCCGCTGACCGAATGGCTACGACCAAACCAGTCAAATATCACTCCAAGGGATCCGGCTGGCTAGTTCAGTGTTGAAAAGCAGCAATATTTCATTTGAAATATTGACAAGTTAAAAGAGCATTAAAAATGGAGAAGTGAAAATGACAAGCTAACTTGTCCGGCTGGCCACTCACTACAGGTTATCAGCAAACACTGATATATCTTTTTCTTAACACTGTGCTGCCATGCATGACTACGAACATATCTTGACTTTGTCTGAGCTCCTTCAACATTGCAGCACAGTAATGGACCTTTAGGAGTTAGAGTGGTTGATGGCCTGACCTTGACTATTGTGCACCAACCATTACAGAAACAAGGCCGAGTTGCATATATTTACATATTCCTAGAAAATAAATATTGGTGAATGAAAAGGCCCTTTTCACATGACAGTAATGTCAAGGGTCCCTTGCTTAATTTTAGCATGACTGCGAAATTTTATCACGTACACCTGTGCATCATCATCATGAGTCGGCTGCACAGCAGGCGGATAGAAAGCTTTTCCCATCATGTGCTCGTCTCCGCATCTCCAGAGGATCTGACCAAACGGACGGTGAATTCGAGATTGCACGAGGGTCCCAGAGAGTGAAAACATTGTCCCTTCACACGGAGTGCAAAATTTAAAATTCATGCTAAACAAAATAAGCAAGGTCACCTTCTAAATTGCTGTCATGTAAAAATGGCTTTGGTGGCTTTTCTTGGCTTCAGTCAAATCCAACGTCAAGCTACAATCCCGGCCAAAATGCTTGGGCCACCCAATCGCAACGTTAATATTCCTGTCCCCATTCCCGTGACAATAAGCATTCTCTCCCCCTCCGCCCCGCCTAGTTTCGGTTGGAGTGAGAAGGCCGCACAACGAGAGCGAAGATTGAAAGAGGGCACGGGGCCGTGGTGTTGGGGCAACAACGAGATATGGCCGGATTGTATTTACCCTTCACCTATGTGTTTATTTGAGACCATTTCAACAAAACTATGATTTGGAGGCCCTTTATATGTACTGCGGCAATGTGATGAAGACCGGGGAACGCCTATGGAAGGTACATCCGTTGCTTTGAAATCCGGAGACACGAAGAGGGGGACAGGAATACATAGGGGTTACTTGAGACGTCTTTAAGAAACCTTTTTGGGTTAGGTAACTATGAACACAACACCTTTTTAAAAATAGGGCAATCCATTCAGATAAATCAAACATTGAGCAAGATTCAACTAGCCACCTTTATGAGCGTGAACTCCCGCTGCTAAAAAATCTACAGTGCTTTGTTTTGATGAGAAGAATTCGAGAATTCAAGTTATCCATTTCAGGCACTTTGCTCCCCCCTCTCACAAAATGCCTCCCATTTCCTGAGACATGAATTTAATATGTATTAAATAGTGATCCAAAGTTGAAGCACAGTAACATATCCTCATTGAAATATATTTCCATTGTGCAATATTAAACCAGGTGTATCCGATTGCACAATATTAACTCATTTGGAATCTATGTCACATAAATATGGCCCTTTGTGCGGATGATCAGAGTTGAGTCTACCTCCCAGTGGGTTTTAAGCACTTCTTTCATCATACTCGCACAAAAAACTCCACGAGATTGGTTTGATGGGCAATTTCAATTTGAAAAATATGATATCCAAGGCTTTCCAAAGAGTTAAGCTTCTATGGGTGGGTGTGGTCAAGGAACAATAATTATGACAAAGAAAAAAAAATGCACTAGTTATCATGAATACACGTGATCGATAAAGTATAATCCAACGAAAAGGTTAGAAACGAAGAAATATGTTTAAGGAAGGAAATCGTCTCCTTTGGCAACTCTCTAGTATTCACGAGTAAACCACCCAGGCAGCCACACAATACCTCTGATATTTTCAAAACCTATTTGACATCAAACTTCTGCTTTTTGGTGATTGTTTTATTTATTTTTATCTTCCTCTCGCAGCATTCCCACATACTATTATAAACCCGAAGAAGACAAAAAGACATAGAATATTATGAGAGAAAACTCTTTCAACAGGGATGAGCGATTCGCTAAGTGAATATTAACACGTCCCTGATGGGAGAAAGGAAACGATCTCCGTGTTTCCATTTACACAGCTGCTCATCGTAAGACCCGGAGGCAACGCCGTAACCTCGCTACCTTTCCCGGGCATCTTATCACCATCGTGCATCGGGTCTTAACGTAGCATACAGAGGATTTCCTAAGGCTCATCACAACATACGGCGCTTGTGGATATACAGAGCAAGGCTTCCACGTAAGGACAAGGATTTTGAGTGATATACAATGGAAAAACAATCATTATTTTTAGCGTCAGTTTAAGGGACCACATCCCCTCCTTTTCCTATACTGGTTTCCGTAGCCATTAAAGTGTCAAACATGATACAAAGTCTGTTAACTTTTCTAGTGTTGTTTATTGAGAAAACGGTAACTTGAAATTGATTAACGGCACGACCGCAGAAAACTGTCGAGGTTGCAATGTTGTCGCCTCTCTAACTCAGTATGACACACAAACGTGACAGTGAACACAAACAGAGCTGTCAGTTTTTTCTTTGTACAAATGAAAAGTATGAAAATAATGCAAGCAGTACTCTATTGTTGGATCGAGGTGCATGTGATGAAGCGTTGGAATAGCAACTGACACGCCCATGCATGCGAAACTGATATGTTTATTCTAAAACTTCTCTTAAAGGCACTTGACACTATTGGTAATTACTCAAAATAATTATTAGCATAAAACCTTAGTTGGTAATGAGTAATGGGGAGCTGTTGATAGTATATGAAGACATTGTGAGAAACGGCTCCCTCAGAAGTAACGTAGTTTTCGAGATAGGAGTAATTTTTCAAGAATTTGATTTCGAGAACTCAGAATTAGAATTTGAGGTCGCGAAATCAAGCATCTAAAAGCACACAACTTCGTGTGATAATGGTGTTTTTCTTTCACTATTACCTCGCAACTTCGACGCCCGATTGAGCTCAAATGTTCACAGGTTTGTTATGTTTATGCATATGTTGAGATACACCAAGTGAGAAGACTAGTCTTTGACAAATTACTAATAGTGTCCAGTGTCTTTAAGCTTGCTCTCATTTATTAATCAATTCTTCTTTTATCAATCTCCCACTGGAAGACAGGCTTCACTTTGAACCATAACTAGTTATCGAAAAAAAGAAATAAGGTTCTTGTCTCCAAGATGCATCTCAGTTGAAACTAACATTGAAGTTGAATTCATGCGACGTGCGTTAAAATGCCAAAAATAAAAATAACGCAAGTATGAGTGTTTTTTATACATAACATTAACTTGCCATTTTCGGGGTGTTTGGGTAAAACTTCCACGTTGTACAGTTAATGAACTTCGGTTTAAACATACAAAGGCTGTACCTTTTCAGCATGCAGCGCGTCAAACCTTTCAAGTGAAGAAGCATACATTATATCCAATATTTGTATAATTCTTGGTAACAAAAACAGCGACCTTTGTTTTATCACAATATTGTGCAAAAACATCTAAAACACGCACTGACACAAAATCCTAACAATCGCGAGGCGAACGAAAATGTCAATGAAAATCAGATAAATCGGTGACTACAGTCATGCACGTATGTGGATAAAAGCTAAATCTTATTCGGCCTAGGTACATGACTGAAATGCTCTTGTCTGCAGCACGGATATTATAGTCTTTCCAAAGACTGTTTCTAAAAATGGAAAGAAATCATTTTCTACCTAGTGGTCAAACACTGTCGAATAAAATTTCGTAGCATCAAACGTGCATTTAGCTAAATGTAGAAATGAACCAAATTTGTTTAACTCAAATGAATAAGTAGAACATAATCTGACATTTTTGGCTTCTGTCAAGTAGAACAATATTTTAACTTCGTAAGCCTTGTTTCCGCATTATTTCAAGTTCAGCCGTTTCCAGGGTAATACGTTCTATCTTGTAACCATGAGAGCATTGTTTATTTCCCGCTTATTTCGAATCGATGGTTGCGTGTCTACAAAAAGGCGCCAAATAATCGGGTTACATTTGCCTAAAGGGAATCGATCTTCCTAACTAACAAGGTGCGTTAGAAATAATAAAATTATATCAAATGTTTCAACAGCTATATTTGAGCGATTTCTTTTATAAATATGAATGCTAGTTCTCATTTATTATGTTTTTGTTGTTCTTTATTTTAACAGCAAATACAGAGTGCATCCAGTCTACTGCACTCTTCTGCATTTAAATAGGGCAGTACCCTTCAATACGATTATGTCCGGTTCGATTTACCTGAACGATTTATACTAACCGATATAGCGATTGGTTTTAGGCTTTGACCTGTGAGTCACAAATAATTTGTAGATGGCCCATTTTCAATGCGGAAACAACTCGCCAAGACAGTGCTATTAAGAACTGAATAATCGTTTGTTAAAGGCAGTGGACACTTTTGGTAATTACTCAACATATTTTTTTGCATAAAACCTTATTTGGTAACAAGTAATAGGGAGCTGTTTATAGTATAAAACAGTGTGAGAAACAGCTCCCTCTGATGTAATGTAGTTTTCGAGAAAGAAGTAATTTTCCACGAATTTGATTTCGAGACTACAGATTTAGAATTTGAGGTCTCGAAATCAAGCATCTGAACTCACACAACTTCGTGTAACAAGTGTGTTTTTTCTTTCATTAATATCTCGCAACTTTGACGACCAATTGAGCTCAAATGTTTACAGGTTTGTTGTTTTATGCATATGTTGAGAAACACCAAGTGAGAAGACTGGTCTTTGACAATTAACAATAGTGTCCACTGTCTTTAAAGGGTTGTTTTTAACGCTTCACTTTTTAAACACTCTGGGGAAACAATGTGCACGGTAACAAGCAGGAAAGTTGAAATACGGCACAGCCCAAATTATTCCAGAAACAATCAAGGAATGCATTAACTCAAATACCAATAAAAGGAAAAGTAAGTAAAGAAGAATGAACAAAATAACTAAACACAGTCCACCAAGGTTTCCTTAATTGGTATATAGGCCTTCATCATTATTAAGTACACAAATAATACCGAAACAGCAGTTTGAGGTTAAACTAATTTCATTCAATCTAACTATAAGAGATTCATTCATTTATCAGTAAATTTTTCCTCACGAGTCTGGTGTTGTTTTCAGACCTCAAATACAATTAAGCTTCAATTAGAGAAACTATCGAAACCCAGCCCAGTGGTTTTGATTTTAATTGAAGCGCTTTCCAGATAGAAACAGACAATATTGACTCTTGCCTTTTACAAGATGAACAAACACGCTATTGTTGAGTATTCTGAGTTTCTGGAGGGAGCGTGTTCGTTTGTCACCTGATTAGGGAATTGGGCAGCCTTCCTTTTATCGAGGAAATTGCTTTTCGCCACCTTGGGTTCTGCAGCCTTGTTCCGCTATCATCGACAAGGAAAAACGCAATCGGATTTTTCCACCCAATCTCCGAACAGGCTTTAAGCCAGAAGTTTCATTGGGAGTTATATTTGCGTCACGCTTTGACCTAGAATGATGTTGATACAAATATATGAGGGATTGGTCAACCTTCATGTGCTATATTAATTCCGATTCAAGGGGTAAAATCAAGTCAAGTGTTTAGCAAAGCTTACAAAATGTAGTAATTGTACAACGGGGCTCCGTACATTTTGTGGAAATGAAATAACATTTTGATCCCCTCGAAAATCAATTTCATTCCCCCAAAAATGTATTTAATTTCCTCGAAATAATTGAGCGGCTACGCAGCCCCCGTAAAGGCAAATTATTTTCAAAGTATCATCACAAGATTGCTGTAGAGCTGTTTTGTTTTGCTTTTGCTTTTTCGAGACAATGGTGAGACTTTAACCACTCTTGAAAACAAACGGCTGTCAATTCTGATGGGTAATGTTAATATTGTGTTGGTCAAAAAGAAAAGTCAATGACATACAACTCTTTAATTATAAAAAAATTCTTAGTTTCCTGGAAAGTAATAGTTAGTGTATACCGATTCAAGTAGCAAACATAGACTCCGTACCAGGTCGTAAAGTTTCGTCCGCAAAAAAAAATACTACTACTAACTTGCTTTAAGTTTGTATCTACTTTTGTCTGCATTGTTGTATTTTTTTTATGTCGGTGTTTTTTCGGTTTATAGATGCTGTTTATTAGTATGTTATTAATATATAGCCTCAAAATATTGTTTTTCTTAAAATAGTATTTGTTCCATCTTTCAAATTTAACGATATTTCGAGGAAGCGAAAAAGTAACATAATATTTCACAACGCAATGATTCACGCTTCCTATTTTTACCTTTCTTTCTTAGCTCGTCCCCCAAGGGTCTAAATAAAAAGGTTAGATACGGGGCTTATTATAAGAATGCACGTACTTTTTCCTTTGATAATGTCCATTTAAACCGTTGTGCCATAGGCCTAATATCATTATCTGACAGTATCCTATTGATAATTTGTTTGTTTTTGCAATTCAGTTTTACTCTTGTTTGCGTTGGAGGATGAGAATTTCGAAAGATACTTTGAAGATCATAATTAAACTACTACGGCTTTCTTGTTTTATACCTTCGCTGTATTTGTAAACCAAAATGTCAACGAGATGTTTCACAATATATATCTTGATTCAATAAAAAATATTTAAAAAACGCAAATAAATAATAACATACAAAATGCATAAGCACTGAAAAGGGACAACAAAATATGCAAATGAAAACCAGTCTTATTTTGCCAGAAACGACCCGCGCAAGGTGCATTTCTTGCGCCCACCTAAACGTTACCCTATAGCTTCGGCGCTATATTTAAAGCAACATGCAATATTCTTAAGAATTCATGAGGAAAGTTAGAGAAATTTGAGGGAACATAAATTGTTTGACCATACATGGGAGGATAGGTGCATCCCGGAATACATACCCTAATCAAGATACTGGATCTATTGCCATAGTTACGTGGAAAATAAATCCACAAGTTGGGCTCGGGATACTTAAGTTTCCAACTAATTTGAGTGGAGGATTATTTTCTTGCGTCTATTGGGATTGTCAAGTCCAGTGAGTTTGTAACAAACAAAAACGCATTTTGTTTAAATCCATCCGATGGGAATAAATCATGTTCCATGCTGAAGGTTTAAACACGTTCAATGACATCCTTGTGCCAGTAGGGACGAAACTTAACATGCGATGTGATACGAAACATGAAAATAATGAAGGCTTATAGGATCCTTTAAAATACTGATTCATTACTAATTGAGAACTATATTTCATGCTCTGTCTACTGGTGAACTCAATTATAAACCAGCTTGATCTTAGAGCTCCAAGATAACTGTCTACCCAACTTGAAGATTCTAATAGACCGGCTCATACGAAAGACATAACAGATCGATAATTCGTCAGAATATGCTGCTGCTTTGGTAACTTCTGACAGAGTAATGTATCCATTTCGATTTTCGAATAAGTCCAACTCTTCGAAAATGTCTAAGAAAGAGCAAAACATAGATGCTGGGGCCTTTGTGGTCATTTTCCTTCTCTATGTAGATAATGATGGGCAGGAAAGGTAATTTAGGTAGGGTGTCATGGGCGAGCAAGTGAGAGCATCACAATAAAGTTATGTTGGTTAAGTCATCGGAGTGTGGGTTCGGGTCCCGGTCGTGAAATAACACTCAAGTGTCAATAGGCAAAGTGCTCTACTAATGATTCACTAACTGTTCCTATTATACGAGAAACTTGTTGGGTTGCTTGGGCGTTTGTTTGGTGTTGTTAATGTGTTGTTGTTTTTCTTCTTGGTTTCATCCCCCTCTCTCTCTGTCTCTGTCTCTTGCTCTTTTTGACGTTTTCGTGGAAACCAACGCCAACCTCCTTGAATGTGTCTACAGAGAGACATAACCTCATCTGTCTTTTACGGAAGGTCCCGATGATCGAGGCACTGATGACTTCGCGACCAATCGCTGGGGATAATTTCCTCCTGAACCCAACCTGAATTTTGACATACGAAACGGAAATTACCGCAAGTAGCGAAACATGACGGTGTCACTATTGGATGAATTCAGCATTTTAGATCAAAATCAAGAGCGACGAAGACGTCTTTGGATATTTGATTGGGAATATCTAATTGGTTTATCGCTCAGCCGTTCATCTCTCCATTCTCATTGAGCTGTTACATATTTAAAGACAACATAGTTTGTGCTGTTGCCATACGAACTTTCGAGAAGTAACATCCTATGTCAAATGTTTTGCCCCAAACATTTAAAAATAGATTTTTGGAGTGAATGGTATTTCAAAGAGTATCACCCGCTCTAACGAAGAAAAGTTTAACTTTCACTTTCAATGGTCAGGAACCATGACAAAAATTTAAAACGTTTTTATAAAACACATCAGAATTGGTCACGTGATATATTGTCGGGATCCCGACATAAACTAATTTTGAGCACTTTATTTCACTGCTACTAATAATTGGCGGACTTTTTCGAGCAATGGCTAAAATGAAAGCTTGTAACTTTCTCGACCCCAATCAAAATACCTTGGGTCAAATCGGTCAAAAATCTGACATAGCATCTTTAGGAAGTAGAGTGCAAATAATTGTTATTATCATTTCGTTGTGTTTGTGGGCAGTTTTGCGTTTAAAGGCACATTAAAACCTTATAAACCAGGTAGGAAACAGCTGTGGGCTACAAACAAACTTATTTCTCCAGGGGCTGTTGCCACGCCCACTCCTTGGCTGTGGAAGGGTCACCCACTTTAACCTCAATACGGGCGTTACAAAAATGCGTGAAACGCATTTAAAAACTGTACACAGAAAAGTTCGAATAGAACGCCGCATTACACGAATCAGTGGGCCAAATTGAAAACTAGCCATTGAAGTTACCGGTGTTGGATTTCGGCTGGTAATTAATCAATTCAGGGGCAGCTGACAGAAAAGAAGAGCCCGCTGTAAACATATACGACATCTTAGATGCGTCTTAGGGCAATTCGTATGAGGTGTATACTGCCTTTAAGGGGGACTGTCCTTTCAGCTTTAAAAGTGGCAGGGGGCAAAAAGTGCATCATGGTGAATAACAAATTCCTTCTCTGACACACGCTTCTAGAAACACGTGCGATCTCAACGTGTCATAAAATCATACCGGTAAAAAGCCACTCTGCTTCTCGCGCTGATTTGCACAGGTACATGGCCAGCTTTCTTCATTTCAAATTTAACTAGTACACGAACTAGATTTCCTTCACTCAATGATGAGCCAAATATATTTCTATGAACAGTTTGTATTGCCACGCCGTGACAGGTGAAAAGTGTTCGAAAACAGAACTGTGGGTGAAACATGATCCAGTAGGATACCAGACTTCCTCGATCGTTTTTGAAATCAGATACACTTGCGGGTCATCCTAGTGATATACTGAAATAGAAAAATATAAACAAAGGGAGCGTATAGTGAGCGTTTATAATACAAATAAAACCGTGAGTATAACATCGAAAGATGTGTTATATTGGAGTTTTATATGAGACTATTGATAGTTTTACTCAAAAAAACATTAAAACATAAAACCTTTCTTGGTGACGAGTAGTGGGGGGAGGTTGATGGTATAAAACATTGTGAGAAACGGCTCCCTCTGAAGTGCCATAGTTTTCGAGAAAGAAGTAATTTTCCACAAATTTGATTTCGAGACCTCAGATTTAGTACTTGAGGTCTCGAAATCAAGCATCTGAAAGAACACAACTTCGTGTGACAAGGGTGTTTTTTCTTTCTTAAATTTGATGTAAATGCCAAATTGAATTTTCCATCGGGAATAATAAAGTAACTTGAATTTGAGTTGAACCCGGAACCGTAATACGGGTCGCCGCATTCAACGCGCTCACAGCTGCATTTGAAATTGGAAATAATTATAGACACGCAATGGATTCGTCGGTCATACCAACTTGTATTGGTTTTCGTCAAAATGTAACGTGAAAATTAGATGATAGTATTTGAAATATGTTTCACTGGAAATATAATAACAAGATTATCTCCATGTCACGGGTTGGCTGTATAAACAATATCAACTCGACTCCATTCAGGATTACTCACTCTGATGGAAAGCAAATGATGGTGTGCCTTTGGTGTAAAACTAAGACATAATGTGATGCACTAGTATAAACCAATCACAACGCAGAATTAAGACTTACGAGAAGTTATCAATTCCAATAAGAATGCTCAAAGGCCAAGAGTAGCATACGTTTTTGTTTCTTTTCTTTCCTGTTGTTTTTCTTTCTTTTTATATAGCATGGCAACGTTTCTAATAAATTTGCGTAATTCAACAGTTTCCGTTAAGTAATAGCGGAAATAAATAGACTGGGATATCATCAAGCCTAATTGGATGATGTTTGTTCAGTCTTTAATTAGCAAAAAAAACATGAATATGGGCCTAATGACTCAATGTGCCTAATGGCCCTATTCATAATACGTCATCGTGAACAATAGACAAGGGCCAAATTTCAAAGAGCTGCATTGTTTGCCTTGAAAAACAAACAGGATTACCAACCAAATGTCCACGTGATTTTCATGATAAGCAAACAGCTGAATAACAGTAACACGCAATATGCAACAACTGGTAATTTGGTTGGTAACCCTGTTTTTATCAAGGTAGAAATTTCATTTTCATTTGTGTGCTTTCACACAGAGTAAGAGATATCAAAAACGTACAGCTAGTCCTAAGTTAGGACTCGTAACTCGTCCTAACTCGAGATAAGACTAGTCCTAACTCTTTGTGAAATCCACCCCGGGTCACGCCAGTTTGAAAGTTGAATTTTCCTTACTTTGCACTACGCACCAACTTGCCATGCAATTTGATTCCCAAAATAGCAACTAACGTGGCTGCAGTGCAGATCATGGCAGACAGATACTACGTGACGTCAGTGCATATAGCCATGAGGCGAACTAAGGGCCGAGTGACCCCATACGAAGTTTACAAAGGTAAAAAGGTTCGGGGAGGAAAACAAATCTTCGGACGAAAAGCAATCTTCGGACGAAAAGCAATCTTCGAACAAAACGAAAATATTTGTTTTGGTTCGAACTAAGACGGTCGTATTCATTCCAACGGAGAATTATTTTTCTGTTCGTCCGAAATCGTTTTTTTTTTAACCCCCCCCCCCCCCCCAAACGACCTACCTGCAAGAGCTGAAATATGTGGTCGTTTGTTCGATTTTGTTTTTCTATTGTTTCTTTTGTCCGTCATACTTACAGGCAGTGGTCACTATTGGTAATTACTCAAAATAATAGCATAACCCTTACTCGGTAATGAGTATTGAGAAGATGTTGGATGTATGAAACATTGTGAGAAACGGCTCCCTCTAAAGTGGAGTAGTTTTTTGTTGAGAAAGAAGTATTTTTCCACGAGTTTGATTTCGAGACCTCAAGTTTATAATTTAAGGTCTCGAAATCAAGCATCTGAAGCTACACAACTTCGTTTGACAAGTTTTTTTTTCTTCATAATTATCTCGCAACTCCGACAACCAATCGAGCTCAAATTTTCTCAGGTTTGTTATTTTATGCATAAGGTTGGGATACAGCAAGTAAGAAGAATGGTCTTTGACAATTACCAATAGTGTCCACTGGCTTTAATGCATCGCCAACTCCCCCAGTGTGTGATATCCTAAAAGTCCAAACAATTTTATCACTGATAAACGTACTTGTGCAAAACATACATTATAATTCTTGGTGAGTTTATAAAATATGCACAGATATCGCCGACAATCTTGAGCGGTTATATTCACGCAGGAAGAATACTCCGCAATAGGAACACGCAATCTGAGGGACTTAACTGTCAGTCTTCTCATGCTTGGGGGGGGGGGTGATTTATTTGTCCAAAATCTTATCTCAAAGTGAAATGATTCTCAAAATGGTTTATTGAAAGCTAATGTTATTCCGAAGACATGTTTTAATTGCCAAAGGTGTACATTTCCTTTAAAACCCCAACATATTTTCGATAACTGGAGGATCTACTCTTCATTTTTTATTTATGTAATAACGCTTTTTCTTATTAAGATAACACCTTCTCTGAGCTCAGTGCTCAGTGCCCCAGCAAACAGGGTCAAGCTGTGATATGGGTGATTTGAGATAAAACCATGAGGGAACACAAAGACACGTCTTATTACAGATCACGGTCTCTTATCATGTTGTTTGCTATGCATGAACTACAAGTAGATCCCAAAGGAACTGTGAGGGTTCTTACATCCTGCCGACAAGTCAAACTTCGTTATAAATTAAAGTGAATGGATCGATCTTATGCTGCTTCAGCCATACAGAGTCAGATTATAAAAAATGCATAGGCATTACAACATCCAGATGGAAATAAGTTTCGCATAACATATTTATGAGCGGTCCGCAAGGCTACTATAATCCAACGGATATTTCGCAATAGTTCCGTACTTGAGCTGAAAAGAAATGATGGTTTTTAATCCGTTAATTCGTTTCCGCAACGAATAAGTAGTGTATAGTACTTGCGGCTAATTAAAATGATTCGTACTTCGTAATCATGACAAATTGAGGCAGGTTTTTAAAAAAATATTAGTGTTCACCTTCAGAGGATGTTTTTAAAGGGTAACTAGACCTAGACAAAAAATGAAATTGACAAATTCTTCAAACTTGCAAACGTGCAAATAAAGTTAATGTGCATAATACACTGGTAAGATTGGAGATATCAGATTGTCACAGATTTGAACATAACATACAAGGTTAAAATTTTGGCACGTTGTAAAACTTCACTTTCACTATGTATTGCTGAAAATGCTTTAGTTTTTTTTTAAAGGAACGGTGTTTAAGAACAATTATTTTCTCGTGACTTCGATAACCGAATGAGCTTAAACTTTCACCAGACTAATGAGCCACGGAAATTGCGGGTAATGGTCTTTGACTATAATTATGTCTATGTGCTTTAAACTTTGTTTAAAAATTGTTTGTTACTGGTTGTTATATTTTGTGGTTGAACGAAGTTAGCTGGATTTGAACCAACGACCTCCAGATTAACGTGATGGTGTTCTACCAACTGGGCTATGGGTTTTAATGTTAACACTTTTACCACTTTTACCGTTAACACTTTTACCTATATTCATGTTAGTTTTGTTCTCACTAAGCCTTCCAGGAAGACGTCAGTCTTTGCTTCTAAGCATTTATGTTTGCTTCTAAACTTTCACAAGTTTGTGTCGTGTCATGTGATAGCACTATTGACAATCAGTAATAAGCTGAGGCCAATAAAATGATGACACCTCACAGAAAGTAGACTTGATTCAAGTCCCATTCTCGTGTGAGATATCCCTAAGCATATCAAGCCAATTAACTATGCCACAACACGTAGCATACAGTACAGTGCGCGCTCGCCGTCAAAATGTGGTCCCGAGAATGCGGTACAGGTTGAGAAATGCAGAGAGCATCACAAAACAGTACTTTTCCCCATAGTTTCCTGGGGATGGCACGGGATTGGGACTTGAGTCAAGTCTACACAGAAAGGTTCTCCAGCCCCGCATGGAATGTTTAAAGTAATTACTAAGATAGTCTCCAAAAGGACATGACATGTACATAATGCAAAGTGCAACGACGGCCGGCATTTGGAAACGAGACTTCTGTCAGTGAAGATTTCGCAAATCTTTCCCCGCCTCGTTAGCTACCGGATTTCAGAAAAACGAAAGATTCAAGAACATGATACTGTGTCTAAACCCCGACGCCATAATCCAGGGATACAGCAATGGATTGATGAGGGGAATTTAATACCTGTGTACGGGTAGTTTTTGATGCGCTAGACCCTTGCCAAGCAGAACGTCTTCAATTGTTGTCTTTTTCATAAAATTAAATTAGTTACTTTACTGTCATTTCTCTACTTATGATGTGATCCCCATCGCTTGGTGATTAATGTACAGAAGTTAATAGTCTGCAACGCATTCAAACCTCTGCTGCTCGTCTTGAAAAAAAACCTTAGTATAGATGGATTGCACACATCGACCGCCACTTTTAATGACAAAAAATGGCTAAGTGAACTCGTGATACGTGCTGCGCACAACTTTCAGCCAATGGTATAGCCTCTCACGCGTTTACGTTTCATCAAAGTTGGTGACGGCCAATGACGCAATCCTCCGTATTACACCTACTTTACGAAAGTTGCACTGGTTACAGGATATAAGACGGAGGTTTTTTTATTTACTAATTACAGATTCTTCGATACAAAGAAACACAACAAAACTGCATCAGGTATAACAATAGTCAGGTACCATAGATAATCCTTAATTAAGCTGACGCCCCCTCCTAGTTATGGATACGCTCATCGTTGTTCGGCTGGGATTCAACGGTCATGTTGCAGAAGTTCAAATGCGCAACAGCTACCACGTGTTATGTGGCTACTTTTGGTTAAGTGGCGTAGGAATATTTAAGAATGCTATTTAAGGAGGGAGTAGTACTTAATCCAGTGCGGAGCCTATCACTTGTTTCGGTTGAGTTTGCCACTGGTAAATAACTGGCCACAAAAACGGTTCGCTAATGTTTTTACCGACAAAACGACTTGGTCGGCATGGCAGAGTCCGTGTCCATAGTTTACGTTAAATTTAGATATCAACGGTTTTCTCCTGCAAGAGAAATCTCATTGCCTGGTGATTTTGAAGTTATGTGTACTACTATATACCTTTATAATGCTGCCTCTATATTGGTCATGTTCCTCGTATCGAATAAGAAAAATTAATGCTTATAATCATTTTGAAAATTGGGACCAGACTATTTTGTTCTTGCAGCCTCAGTTCGGTAACATTGACATAAATGGGAGAAATTCAAGATGGCTGCACCGTGATAAAGGTCTATTAGGATCTCAGAGAGCTGCTTAAAGCCATAATGCAGAATTGCAGGTGAACAATTAAAAGATGAAGGTAACAATCCAGGGGTTGTCGCTCCCACCATTTATTATCCAAACCTTTGTCATAAGTATTAGTGTCTTGCTAAACTGAGCAACATCATATCCGATTCCCATGTCTTAATGCCAGCTATATAGATTACAGATTCCCCAGGTAAGCCTCGCATGAACGAAAACATTCCACACATATTGAAAACAACGATGATGGTTCTTCAGTTCAGTATTCTCCCAGCCATCCTGCGTGCGAGGCGTCTGTCCCAACTTGCAATGGTAATCACCCTTCCCCGTGGATTCTCTCTGAAGTATAACCCGAGTCCATCATACTTTGATCCACATAGGTCACATGGATCTGTGTCCCATGAAGGACCCCAGTGAGATCATAATCGTGGAATGATATCCTTCGTACAAGACGCGAAGAATGTTGTGACACTTCCCGATTCTGACATTAGATTAAACTCTTTCTAGGGGATTTGAAAGATTCGTAGGGTAGGAAAGGTTTTCGCATAGGAAAACAACAAAACAACATAATATAAAGGCATGGTAACTTACTACAGTAATGTCAGCTGACCATCACTTTGCACATAATCGCTAAGAATCAAAAACAGATTATGTCCGTGATCAAAACCATACTTCACCATAACAGCAATTTTAAATGCAACTAGACACCTCAAAGGCCAGTATTCTCACTTGGTGTATCCCAACATAATGCATAAAGCATAAATCTGTCAAAATGTGGTCTCAACCACCCAAGTACTCATCTTGGATGGGCCTATACAACCCCATCTACCATATAATAGTGCAGTACTTGATACTCAACTGTAATGCACTCCTGAAGACGAGTATACTGTTCGAAACGTTAAGACCACTCCGGCTCATTTAATCAGGAGCCAACACTCCGAACAAAAAAAAGGATATTATACGGATCAAAACAAGGATCAAAACATAAGGATCAAAATAAGGTTGTATTTATAGTTGCTTCTTATTTTTTCAACCATGCAAAGCTTCAAACACCATTTAAAAAAACACTCGACTACAATGTTCGGAAGCAGTCTTTTGTTTTCACTGAATATACAACTTGAATAAAACAAAGGACTGGAAACTTGTATTCATGAATGTTTATTTGAGACGTTAACGCGAAACGTAATCGAATGCAAGTCAACATTGTACAGAGCTCTTTAAAGTAGCGTAGTTTTCTTTTTTGATAGTTAGTAGAATACTTTTTAACACAACAAAATAAAATTGAATACTAACACAATAAATGAAATCGCAGCTAATTTACTTACACAATTTATGCGGTTTTAACCTCATTAAGTCAATAAAAATAACTCACGGCTGTTATTATTCGTTATATAAAAGTATTCTCTTTTATGCTAAACAATTTAAACAATGCAGCCTTTGTTTTAAAATGAGCGCTGACCTTGTAACTTTCAGGGCCTTTCTAGCAGGCAAAATACTGCACTTGTCATTGCGGGAAACATAATAAATTTAAGAGTTACAAAAGTAACAGCTGACCAAGATTTATTCAAATCAAGTTGATACAAAAAAATGGTGGAATCTCCATAAAATATCATATTGAAGGTTTTCTTCCGTTGTGTGTACAAATCGTACGTGCAGGAAGTCTAGGCTATATATAGCTCTTTTATGCGCATGTGATGACAAACTTTCCTGTAATTTGCAGAAACATTATTTCAGAATAACACAGTTGAACTGCAGAACTTTGTAGTATCAAATCTAGTCTCCTTTAAATATAGGGATAAAGAAAAAATAGTCGCTTAAAAACAAAACTTTTTACGCAAATTAAAAACGGCAAAGAATTATTTCAAGCAGGTAGTAAAACAATGAAATAACACAAGCACGGTGCAAATATTTCTGTGTTTGTACTGAACAGAAAAAATAAAATAAAACTGAACTAAACGTGTGAAAATGTCACCAAGAAAGATCTTTAGAATACATAATAACATGGTCTAATTGTGCAGTGGTTACACTTCACGCCTTTGCCTATATAAAACTAGACATATTTGTAATTCTGACAAGAAACTCAAACTGGTCTCACAACAGGGGTGTCAAACGCATGAGAAGGCTTGGGACTGCCCATGAAGCCTCTTGAGTATACGGTCAGTTATTTTGTGCCGGTAAATTTGCATGCATCTTAAGAAATATGAGGGTGAAGTGAGGTCTCTGACAACTTAGGGAATCATGAAAATCCTAACTAAGAACATGTCTGTCAAGGACGCAGGGCACTAATATACCAAATAACTCGCTTAAGTTGTACATTGTTGATTAATGAACCAGTAACTGCCAAATTGTCCTGTAATTCACTTTGCTTCGACTGATTTCCTGTCATAATTCTTGCTTAGCAAATCAGCTTATAAATTGGCAACTGTTATAAGAGAAGACAAAGTGTACTTTGTTTTATATCATTAATTCTTCATGATGACATATTGAACTGCTTTACTAAAGAGTACAATACTTCATTATGATTGTTTCTGTCAGTACCAAAAAAAAGATTTCTTTCCTTCCACATGATTTAGGTCAGTTGAGTCTTCAGTCAGAATCCCCGCTAAACCAGTCCAGATCTTACCCAAATCCCTTCGGGATGATCTCTGCTCATAGGATCTGAATACTTCACTCAATTCACTGGAACTTGATGCCTTGAGCGAGCGGTAGGTCATCTCCGTAGTTGATGGTACTATAGATAGACAGGGTATGAAGAGAGAGAGGTATAGGCAAAACATCAGGATCTATATTGACAGAGAATTTGACTTGAAAATGTACTGTACTTTTTTTTATAGACGGTATGGAGAATATATATATATATAGATGTTTTGGGCAATGCTGTAAATTTTACAGAATAGAAACCATTTTGACAATAGGTGACAATTTATAAATTGACAAACCTGCAAAGGGACGTTGTTGTAAAGCATAGAAGAAGAAAAACTGTTCAAAGACTTATCAAGAAAACAAAATCTGCATTGGATCAACCAAAATATTCCTCACATAATAATTAAATCTCAAGTTGAAACACAACACCAAGTATTTGACTGAGACGGAATTTCTTATTTTGATTGGTTCATTTCGATTTTTTTCCCCGTTATTCTGATTATGAAGCCAAGAAATCATTGAAAAGCGAGCTTAAAGATGCTATGTCAGATTTTTAGCCGATTTGACCCAAACATTTTGATTTAAGTTTCAATAGGTATTTTAATAGGGGTCGAGAAAGTTACAAGCTTTCATTTGAGCCATTGCTCGAAAAAGTCCGCCAATTATTAGTAGCAGTGAAATAAATCGAAATCTATTTTTTATTGTTTGGGGCCAAACATCTGACAAAGCATCTTTAACCACAGCACTAGCCAAGAAACCAGTGAAGAGAACACAAGGAAGGAAGTTTCAGTTTTAGATGTGGGAAGAAAACCCTAGAGACTTTATTCCAGGGAGATCCAACGCAGTCGGTAGTGACTGAAACCCAATCCCTGTAGTTCCCCGAGCGTGAAACGACCCTGAGTCCTAGAGGTGGACGGCGAGGGATGATACCACAAACCCAACCTTAAAGGTTGTCATAATAATTTCAGACCAACAAAACATGAGTAATGACCACTAAATGATTGCATCAGACGAATTGCCATACACGACAGGGCTTTCAACTTCGCTTTTGAAGGTGCACAGCATATTACCTTCAGTAAAAGGCACTTCCTTGCGATACCACAACCGAAAGAGGATGGATCAAGACCATTTAGCAAGAACCTTCCAAATAACAGCGTTCTCTACATCTTATCCGTTTTCCTTAAATGTAAATTTTAACAAAATACTCCCTAAAACAAGAATACATTCCACGCATCTAAACACTGATAAATTAAAAATGACAGCAACTTCATATAAAATGGAGCTTAATGAATCTTACAGAAAGACAAGCCCTGAATATATTGACAGCAAAAAGCAAATAAATATATCACCCACGGCAAGCAAGAAAATAAGATTTAATTTGGCGACAGTGACAAGTAAAAATGGAAGTGAGCTTGAAACATGGTAAATATAGCACAGCAGTCACAAACGAAAAACTACTCCAGGGGAAAAGACAAACATGAGTCGGTTATGTTAAAGGGATACTTAAACGTGAGCCACAACATAAAGAAGCAATTTCTAAGCTATATAATGGCACCGTTCGTATATGAACTATCAAAACGCGGTTTCAAAGTTTGATCACAAGCTGACATGCCTTACTCATTCTCTTTGAGAGCAAATGTCATTTTAAATATGTATAGAAAAATATACAAAAAAACACTATTTTTCTAGCTTCAATGGCAGTGGACACTATTTGTAATTACTCAAAATATCTATTAGCATAAAACCTTACTTGGTAACGAGTAAAGGAGAGATGTTGATAGTATAAAACATTTTGAGAACCGACTCCCTCTGAAGTAACGTAAATTTCGAGAACGGAGTAGTTTTCCACGAATTTGATTTTGAGACCTTAGAATTAGATTTTGAGGTCCCGAAATCCAGCATCTTAAAGTACTGACCCAACTTCGTGTGACAAGGGTGTTTTTTTTATCATTATCATCTCGCAATTCGACGACCAATTGAGCTCAAATTTTCACAGGTTTGTTATTTTATGCATATGTTGAGATACATTAAGTGAGAAGACTGGTCTTTGACAATTACCAATAGTGTCCAGTGTCTTTAAATAGACAAAATCAAAACGCAGTTTCAAAGTGTGATAAACAAATACAAACTGACAGTCAATCCCCTTCTTTCTGGGAGCAAATGTCATATAAAATCTTTATAAACAAAATTATAACAAAACTATTTTATTTCGAGCTTTACAGTCTGTTCAATCCAGGGAGCAAAACATCTTCTCGGAGGAGTTCGCCTTCAAAAACGGAAGCAAAAAATGTAGTACATTTCCACTGGCACAGAAATTAAATTGTGTCCAATGGTGCTGCGACGTAGAGTAAACAGACATAAAAATATCGCACTTATTAAAGTTTGACCACAGTGGGGATGTTTGACATTTAGATATCATGAGTTATAACAAGAATCGCAAAAAGGGGGAAGGGATGTTTTTCCATCTTCTGATTTCATTATATGGGGTGTATATCCGTCACATGTGCTTTAAAATACAGTAATTTCCTACAAGGTATGAGGGACTGTGTTTGCTTTGAATTACGATACCTACTCCTTTAACATAGCACCATGTAATGGTGTACATGGTGCTCTGTCGCAAAATGCTGCCAATCAAACCAGGGACACCGGAGCGAATACCTTGTCTTTACGATAAGTGTACTTGGTTCTGGACAAACAACTTCACAAATTTGAACAGTTGTTGGTGGTCTTCTTTTTCCCATAATCTCTTATAGAGATTTCTTCTAGCTTTCTCCAAGATGGGGCAAAAGCTTTCTCAAAAGGGCAACAGAGTAAAACTAGTAAAAATAGTATTCTCCCTCCAGGAGATTGAATAAAACAAAAGTGAAAACTTCTTTCTCCTATAGCTTTCTCCAAGTTGCAGAGTAAAACTTGTACAAATAGTGCACCCTCGAGGGAAAAATACACGACAACTCTCTTTTCAGCTTTGCGAAACTCAATTCTAAGCTCCACTTAAAGACGCTTATAAAAAAGCAGCTACATTTAATTTTGTCTGCAACGAAGGAGCAATGACCTATTTTCTCACTTTGCCTTCAACTGAAGATTTGAGATTACCCTCCCATCAGGGGTATTAGTTTCAGCATCCTGATGCAAATTGATATGACTGGACAGTAATACAGTCGATACCAAACATACTTTTTTACTGTAACTTGTCCGGGAGTGCACTTCTTTGAGCTGCGCAAATAGTGCCAAACAAAGAAGTAAATCTTTTTATTCAGACAATTTAAAGACAATGGACACCATTGGTAATTGTCAAAGACCAATCTTCTCACTTGGTGTATCTCAACATATGCATAAAATAACAAACCTGTGAAAATTTGAGCTCAATTGGTCATCGAAGTTGCGAGATAATGAAAGAAAAAACACCCTTGTCACACGAAATTGAGTGCACTCATATGCTTGATCTTGAGACCTCAAATTCTAATTCTGAGGTCTCAAAACCAAATTCGTGTAAAACTACTTCTTTCTCAACTACGTTACTTCGAAGGGAGCCGTTTCTCACAATGTTTTAGACTATCATCCTCTCCCAATAACTCGTTACCAAGTAAGGTTTTGTGCTAATAATTACTTTGAGTGATTACCAATAGTGTCCACTGCCTTTAATCACATTTTTTCTATTTTTTCCAAAGGTAAAAAAAATCGAAAATCAGACGAGAGTAGGAAAAACATCATGATTCAAATATAATTGAGCACACAAAATAGTTTTGAATATCTGCCAGCATCTTCCTATCCTGCTGTAAGAAAATATATCTTAAGAGCGTCCATTACTTGTAACACAGCTTCTTAAAGCCATTGGACCCTTTCGGTAAACAGTATTGTCCAAGGCCCACACTTCGTGTATCACAACTTCTATTTCAAATAATAAACCTGTGAACATTTGGGCTTAATCGGTCATCGGAGTCGGGAGAAAATAACGGGAAAACCCACCCTTGTATCCGCGCGTTTCGCCGTGTCATGACATGTGTTTAAAATAAATCTGTAAATTGATATTGTTTTACTGTTTTCTCAAAAAGTAAAGCATTTCATGGAATAATATTTCAAGAGAAGTATTTCACCACTACCTTCTGTAAACCCTGTAAGTTATTTGTAAATCTGTGAACTTTTTATTTTTCTGTACCGAAAGGGTCCAATGGCTTTAAAGCGTCCATTACATTTAACACAGCTTCCTTACAAGGAAATCAAACACAGACCTGGTAAAGCACAACTTAATGCCACAGGCAATCTAACAAAACAGAGGTGTACAGTTGTGACAGTAGCTTAACCCTCCATGTAACAAAGAAGCCTCTAAGACTGAGGGCACAACAGTCTTACTTAATCATTATCCAGTAATCTGAATAAACTTCATGAACTGCTCAACGTGTGAAAAAAAAAACTCATTAGACCCATGGGGAACATAAGATATCTAGACGGTTTCTCGGCAGAAAAAGACAAGACAGAGGCCTCTGGCAATAATATGCACGTTGTATGATTAAAGTGTTTTGAAGATATGGTGCAGTAAAGATGACAATCTCAGTTATGTATTTTGAATTGGTTCGTGTTATTAAAAATGTTAGACTGATTATTCATTCATGTTCACTCATCTTAAAGACAGTTTGTAATGCATAAGATATTATCTAAGAAAGCAAGTCAGCACTAAACCTTTTAGCTGCTGCGAACAGTGATTTTAAACACAGAGAAACTGGTAACGAGGTACACATTCAAGCGGATCTAGCTCTTCTATTACACTACCACACAAAACAAATATCTGTATGCATTAATAGGGCAAATTGCCTTGGATTGGGCAGTTTGTTCTATAAAAAGCGTCAGAAGTAAGCAGACGACGCTTTTGATTACAATACGGTTGGAAAGAGGTTTTACAAAAGTAGAATATAATTATTCCATAAAAAATAGGCATCGCAATAGTGTGGTTTGCCTTTTGCTTCATAAACTTACATGGTCCATCATTTTGTAGAACCAAATTGTTTACTCCACAAATGGCGAACTGTGACAGGCGAACTGTGACAGTTCACGAAGTAAAATGAAAACCACGCATTTTTGAGGCCCTGTGGGTCGTTATAAATTCTATTTTTGAGACAACTTTCCAATCATATTGATTTCACAACAAACGCTTTTATAGCCCAAAGCTTCCAATCTTGAACCGTCGCCCAATTCACGGTATGTTGTAGCCAAGCGGTCAAACCCACTGGACAAAAAGCTCTGGTGTTTCTGACCAGCACTCTTGACAAGTTGTGTCCTAAAGCAAAACACTTAACCATTATTGCTCCGTGCTTTGGATGGGACGTCAAGCCGTAGGTCTTCTATGTTGTGTAAATACCAAGTCAACGATCGGGGGGGGGAACATAACACAATGAACACAAAACTATTTACAGGTTGTCTAAAAAAGCACCGAAACAATAGTGAACAAAATATATATATTTCAAAGTATAGTACCTGGTCTAACCCATGATATTCACAAACTCTACAGTAAATTACCGGAGTAACTTTCAAGAGCCACACTCTCTCACAGTCACGTAGTCAACCGTCCCCTGCCGATTGAGGAGTTTTAGAATTCAAGTTACTCCCTACAGATAGACTGGCCATCCTTAATGGATCCAGTGTCCACAAATCTGCAAATGCCAACTCAGTATTACATCAATACAAAACCCTGGCCAACAGTAATCTCGGAAAATAAGTAGGATCATCGTATCAGACAGCATCAGAGATGAAGGCGATCTATTTCAAAAAAGATACTAAGCGTGGATAATTATAGCTGGTATGTCCTTAAAAGCTATGTAGACGACACTTCATTAACGTTACACAACTGACCCACCAGTGTTACAAATCCCTCAAGTATGGACACTAAATACTTGTTGTTGAGAAGTAGGCAGAACACGGGGAACTTTGTTTCAGCTGAAGATTCCTTTCTTTTTCTTTCTCTTTTATACTCTACTAAAAGTTTCACTTGCACCAACTAGAAATAAAAAAAAAAGCTAAGTGTTGTCCAGTGTGTAGCCTACATTTCAAGATAGGCTCTCAGTGAGAGAAATACAAAAGAGCAAATTGCTTTTAAAAAAAACGCAACAAATGTTGCCGTTTGGAGTTGCTCATAATCTGTTTCAAGAATCGTTCTTGCACCAACAAAAACTGATCAGTGGAATACAACTATCGGAACAAACTGTCCGTCTTTTTGTGCTGTCAACGAAATACCCGACCCATGTTACGTCATGAAATTGCACAAATAACAGATAAAAGTTTCAAGGGATATTTATGTGATTTATTATATTCTACTTAAAAAAATAAAAATCATACAATGTTAGTTTCAAAACAAACGCTTTGTATAGCCCACACCGCCCAATCCGAAGGCAACATCCCACTTTAACATGTGCCACTCTTACACGGGTTTATCCCCGTCATCAAACAAAAGTCATGCAACAAACTCTTTAAACCTTGCGTCCTACTCCAACAAAAACAAAAAATTCATTGACATTCCTCGATGCAAACCAAGAACCCTATTCCTGTCTTTTATTCTGTATAAAGCAAACAAGCAAAACATCCAATCTGAACATTGGGCCTACTTATTGTTTTCCAATAACAGCAAAAGCGAAAAACAACTAGATTAATAGGACATGACACAGAATTGTTCAGTAATAGATGTCGAGGAAAGTTGCATTGAGAAAATTCTGAATTTTCAGGTGGAGACTGAAAACCTAATTCGCATTCAAAGCTACAAGTCACAGGTGGGATTTAAACAAGGGTAAACAGAGGTGAAAGACAGGGAAAGAAACATGTGGACCAACCTAATTCCACAAACACACTGAAACATTCACTGAAATCGAAAACAACTTGATTAATCAGAGATGACCAGAAATGTTCAGTAATAAATGTCAAAGGAAAGTCACACAAGGGAAAATCTGAATGATCAGATAGAGACTGGAAACCAAAATCACAATCAAAGCCACGGGTCCGAGCTGGGATTTAACCGAGGTGGGAAATGAACCGGGTATACAGACGTGAAATGCAGGGGGGAAATCATGCGAAGCCAGCCAACATGATTCCCTGAACATGCTGAATGTAGAATGATTTATTATTCCCAACAATGCCATGTGTCTAATTATAAACTGTACCCTTCAGCATTTGAAAGCTGTAATCTCCAGTTAACCTGAAAGCACACGCTGCACTTTAATGTTCTATGGGGAAATTCGCTACAGAGTGACATCAGAAAACTCAAATCCATCAACTTTTTCTGTTCCCTAAAACAGTTTGGTAAACCTTTAACATTATTAAACACCAACAAGACTTCCGAGTTAGGTGTTATCCTTATGCAAAGTTTTCACAATTTTGGAAACAATTGCATTTTTCTTTTCTTTTTTTACGTGAAACCCTAAAGTTTGATACAATCAACAATCTTTTTTTAACCCCAATTTGACTTCGCAAACTTAATATACACGTGTATGGACTATAAAAAAACCTTACAAAAACAGACATGTTACTTCAAAAACTTTGAAGCAGTGCTATGTGAAAGGTGTCAACTTTTCAAAATGGCCGCAAAAGCCATTCACAGGCACTATACATGTATCTCAGGGGGGGGGGAGGTACAAAATATTTAATACTTTTAACAATAAGTGCATGGAACTGCCTACTTCTTGAACTGGACTCTTGGATTGCACATGCTTCACCTAAATACCTACTATCTCATATAGGCAGGAAATGTCACGTCGTGCTTTGTTTGAAGACTCCTGAACCACCTTTTGTGATTCCTAATAAATGTTAGAAACATGAAGTCCAATAACAATGTACTTCAATCCAGGGCAAACACACATAGAAGACAGAGACAGTAACGCTGAAGGCATACTTTGTACGAGAACTCGAGCTGAAAGCATACCATAACTCGAGCTGGACAGAGTTTACAGACTAAATAAAAACAGCGGTGCATCAACATGCAGTCAATCTCAGCAAGCCTTTATGATAGTTCAGTATGGGTGTTCGCTGTCCCTTGCTAGACATGGGTGAAGAATTCGGTGCATGACATCCATTACATATAACGGAGACCCCTGCAGCCAGAAAATGAGGTATGGGTTTGTCCCATAAACTAAACTAACATTTGATACACGTGTTGGGGGAGACTGTAAAGACTTTTCTTTTTGTAAATGCCAAGTTGGATGTTCTGACTTAAGATGTGGCAAGGGATACGTCACTTTGTTTGTCTTTCTTCAACGATGATGCTCAAGCCAACCTCACGGCCATGTAAAACAACTCAAACGCAGCCCTTTTTACTTCGTTAAGACTATTTAAAAGACTATTTAAAGAAAAAAATACCGGTAAAAAAGTTATGGCTACTACAAAGTTTCCGGCTCATTCTTAATTAATAAGACAGCCTACAAAGAATGTTCTATAATGGCATATCAATAATAAACTTGTCCAAAAACAATCTCAGAAAACAGATTTCAGGTTACTACAAGTAGGTGTCGACAGCCATACACACAGTCTCAAACTTTGCAATATTATCAATTTAAGTATGGCAAACAACATCTCCAATAACACTAACGATCAGTAAAGAGCACAAAGACTGGCTGAACGTACATTGGATCTTAGATAAGAATCCCATACCTGGTCTCGAATGACATTTCTTGACTAAACAGTGTGATTTAATCCCCAAAGATTCTTGTATGATATCATCATCCAATATCTTTGACTTTTCCATCCATCCAATGAATGGAATCTTCAACTCTAGAACAGCTCATACAACAACCCTGTGCTAACTTACAATTGGCAGCTAATCAAACATGATGAGCCACTGCACTCTCTCAATCAGCTTACTGATTGACCTATGGGTGGTTAGACTTGACTCAAGTCGCAATCCCATGCCATCCCCATCAGAAAAACACTGTTTTGTGATGCTCTGCATTCCCCAAGCTTTTCCGCATTCTCAGGACCACATTTTGATGGCGAGCGCACACTGTACTGTATGCCACGGGTTGTGGCAAAGTAAATTAGCATGATATGCTTAGGGATCTCTCACATGAGAATGGGAATTGAATCAAGTCTAATGGGTGGTTAGAGAGAAATTATCAGCTGAACTGCCCTGCTCAAGAACACCCCCAGCCTATAGGTCTTCCAACCCCATGATTTTTATTTGTTTTATGCAAGTCGCTAGACACACAAGGCCTGAAGGTCACTTCAAGGTGTGGGCTACAGCAACTTAACATTTTTCCAGGGGCCGTTGCCACCTACATGTACTCCTGGGGCCGAAACAGTATTACCCCCTTAACAGTCCATATGGATTTAGGCTTGGGTATCATCCATCAGAAGCCTGTCTGGTAGAGCAGAAAGCACTACCTTCCCAACTTTTTCGAGCAATCATGCTTCAGTGTCTCGCTGAAGAACACAAGTGTCACAACCGGGAATCGAACCCACACTCTGCTGATCAAACACCAGAGCTTGAATCCAGTGCTTTTAACCGCTAGGCCATGACACGCCACAAAGTTGTCTGCTATCTGTAACCCAAGCCCCAACCAAACCTCAATAAGCCTTTTTAAGGTATGGCGGACGTGGTACGCGCGTCACACGTCGTGACTGATGCCACGCTCACCATGTTTGTGGTCATTAGGTTTACGTGTAAATGCTGCGTCACCTAAAATGCGCACTTCACTGAATAACACACGTTCTATTTCTATGGTCAATACGCACAAATTTACCCAAACCTTATAGTGTTTTATAACACCCCTTGCAAGTATTCTGCCTGCTCATTGGTTTAGAGCGCGTCACATGACAGCGCGTCGGTTTGCCATGCGCTAGTCCGAAGACTAGCACACGGCGTGCAGTACCCAGACGTCCGTTGCGTGTACGAGGATGATAAATTAATAGTCTGTAACCATTTCGGATTGTACGACACTACATGCAGCACAGTAAAAGTGTTTGCAATCTGTATTCGCGTCGTCCGTGGATTGTAGCATTCAGGTCTGTAACTTAATAATAATAGACAGTACTTAGAAATGTTTGGGGTGTTATAAAACAAATATTGACTGCTTTTACTCGTGCAATGGTTAAAGGAACACGTTGCCTTGACTCCCTCGGTGATCCCCGTAGCGTTCTATTTTTTGCTCCGGGGACCACCTCGGGAGTCATAGTTTTAACCATAGCACTTGAAGCAGTCAATATTTGTATAGTAGCATTGTGTCCGCCATATCTCAAAAAGGCTTATGCAAGTTCAATGCCCCAATCAAACCTCAATGCATGCTGATGGCATTCTCTTGGTCATTGGTCATGTCATGCACTGATTGTTACAGTCATCAACCTTGTCCGCCCCCCTGTAGCAGAAGATCATTGGCCCCATCAAGACCAACGGGGTAGGGATGAATAATGATGACTTACCACGTTGAGCGTCTCATGTACTGTTTCCACGCATCGCTGCCAGATTCACGACCTCCGCCTGTGTGTTTCTCACCACCTGAGTGGAGAAAGATAATGAGTAAGGGAGGATTCGTCATTTGTCAGTTCAATGATGGAATCGACGGTGGAAAATGTGTCAGAATATTGCATTTTAAACGGAGCATCATTTTAATCCAGCTTGTCCTCCAAAACATTTTCTTTAAAGTAATGTATGAAATATTTTCATGAATGGACAATCAATATCATCAATTATAGAGTAGAATTATAATTTGAATTAGAATCACTATGAGAATTAAAACTACAACTACATTTAGAATTATAATATATATATCTCGTTATGTTATTTACTTCACCTAGAAACTTAGGGAAAACTTACAACTAGAAGGGCAAGAAGAAAGAGAAAAAAATGGTTTTCCTTTGGTGTTCAACAACATACAGGGAAAACAGGTAAAATGTGTACAGCAAATTAAAGCATTTTGTGCTTGAACTATGGCATGGTTCATCCCCCTCCCCTCCTTCATTGTGTTCAGGGAATCTTAGACATTCATTAGAGGAATTGAAGGGGGGGGGGGACTTGTGTACAAAAGGAAAAGAGCATGTTAAAGAACGGGGAAAAGATCAATGCCATATCTGCTATATATTGATGATAAGAACAAAGATATTTGTAAAGCACCTAATGCAAAAGCCTCTAAGCTCATAAGAAGAACAATAAAATATACAACAAGTCAAAAATAGATTATAAGTGAGCAGATTACAAATAAGCTATTTTAAACGAATGACTTTTTAACAGAGACTTAAAACAGTGTAAAGTACTAATGGATATGCACTAGTGCCTGACGGATATGCACAGGAAGACTAATCCAAAGAAATGTAGCAGCGTAAGAAACTGATCTATGACCATAACAAATGGAAGAAGCTCTTGTAGTTGTGGTATAATGAGCATGGTATGAATTGAGGACAAATTGAGAAAGTAGGATAAAAATAGCTTCCCAAACAAATTCAAAATCTCTGTCTGTATCTGCTGTCGACCAACATCATTCAGACTCGTTTTCCCTCTAGTGCAGGATGTAGTCAAAACCATGCATATTATCCCCGTACCGTCCATGTTATTCCTACGTATAATCTTACATCCATATGAGGTTCAATTACTTGTTGCCACAGCTGAAACAGCGGAAGCTTCTAGAAAAGCTCTATGTACAAGAGTGGGAAAATGTTCTAGTGATTTTGGTTAAGTCTGCTATTCCTGGTGGATTTCCAGGATCATCCATTTTAACCTTTCTTCAAATTTTCTTGCTACCCAAAGCAACACAAATTTAAAAATGGTTGATGTTGTTGTTATGAGAGGTTGCCCAAATCCCCAGGCCAAACGGCCACTTCAAGAAAAGGGTCGTATTGGTTGATGTGGGCTGTTGACCCAAATCAATTGTCACCGGGGCAAGCTGTCGCATACTCCTGCCGTCCATTTCACAAAACTCTTCCTAACTTAAGACCAATCTTAGGACTTAGGACGAGTCCAAACCCTGCACTGTAGCATGCAGACCTTAAGATTAATCCTAAGTTAGGACGAGTTACTCCTCCTAACTCGAGATAAGACGAGTCCTATACTCTTTGTGAAATCGACCCCTGGGGCTGAAACAGGGTAACCCCCTTCGCAGTCCATCCGGTTGTAGGCACGGATATTATCCAATAAGAGCCTGGCTGGTAGAGCAGCATGCACTACCTTCAAAAGTTTTTAAAAAGCAATTATGAATTAGTGCCTTGCTCAAGGGCATAAGTGTCATGACCGGGGTCTGAACCCACACTATGCTGCTGACAACACCAGAGCTTGAGCCAGACCGTCGGAAATATGCCAAAGGAAATATGCTTCTTGGTAGCTTTAACAACAGTATAGCATAACCCTAACAAACATTAACATTAGATGTATATGCTACAATTTAAAATCAACAAACAAAAACAATTGTTGGTGTTCCATCAGACCTGCTCTAACAAACCTACAACAAATGTAAGATTTGTAAAAAATCAAGTTATTTGTATTTATAAATTGTTCTGGTCATTCAGCTTCCAGGTGATGCATCAGTAACTGGTTGCCCTTTCATAGATCTGTACTTTAAGACAGATCAAACAAATTCAAAAGGAAGGGGGGGGAATTGAAATTTGCTTAAATAATTCTGTCAAGGCGTCATCAAGAGCCTCAAATAGTTTGACAAAAGCTTCCAGCTGTAGTCGGAGTTGTGATTGAAAATTTTATGCATAATCATGCACAATGAAATTTAAAAAAAACATGGAACATATGCTGTCAAATCACAGTTACAATCATAAAACTTGTTAAACAAAAGGGACATTTGGAACTACTTTAAAGGTTGAAATGCATTTTACACTTCAATTAATTAATTTGTTTTTGGTGAATAAAATTGCAAATAAGACTCTGCAGTCAAAGTCTACTCAAGTTTGAGGCTGACTTTCAAATATTTTTTGAGTCACACCTTTAACTTTCACGAAGATCACATGGGTTAGGTACATTTACATGTAATTGTTCCTGCCAATACACACCCTAAGAGTTAATTTAATCAGCCCTGCGGCTAGGGTTAATCAAATAACAGCGAAGTCACAAAACAACTGAATCTCAGTTAATGCTCTAAATTAACAGAGAAGAGTACGAGCGTAAACAAAATTAGGACTAATCACCCGGTAAATTAGAATAGTTTTAAATTGTGAAAGCAGACAAATTTCTGTGTTGTTAGATAATACCACAACAGAGTTCTAAACACCAAATTGGATCAGTGAGAAAGTACGGTGTACTTCTGCATCAAAGCAAAGTACATCACTTCTCATTTACCAACCAACTTGAAGGTCTCGAAGAAATGCTTCAAATTCTATTCAAACAGAAACTAACTCAATAGTCGTACTTGGCTAGACATGCTCCTCTGACAAATCTGAATTGTGCGCAAATGCAGTGTTATCTTTAGTCACAGATATAGCCTTTAAATTCATTTACACTGCAAACTTGCTTATGTTCTTAACTGGATGTTTTCTTAGAAACGGACATGTATAACAAGAAATGCTATAACTTAATCTGATCTTGTCCGGCATCTGGAACACCTGCAAAGTTTGCAATAATAAATAGGCTGCGATTACCTGCTAAAAAAATGTTTCGATGGGTGCAAATGAAAATATCCTCTCCCCTCCCTTGTCAATTAGATAAGCACAAAATCTGTTCCACCGCTCCAAGGTACAAACTTTGTTTTCTAATGATCAGTTGAACGCCAAGAGATAACTGTAAAATGATCAGTGAGCTAAATCCTCAGATACTGACAGCATTTGTAGTCTACTCTCGACGGGGACTGTCACCAGATTTTGCATCGTATATATGACCTAATAATAACATTTCACTTCTGGCAGTTATAGTTTTTATTTACCGTTTTGCATCCCAGATTTCCGGGCTGCTATATAGAAAGAGAGTACCACAGCCACACATGTTTTGGTTGCTAGCGGGGTGTTCAACACTGTCGCTTTGCCTCACTAAAGAGAGGTGCCATTCGCCTCAACTTGCCGGATATTGTACTCAATTTAGACAGAGATTATAATTGCAAAATATCTAAAGATTCCTTACCAAATGCACCACCGATTTCCGCACCGCTGGTAGGTATGTTGATATTCACCACACCGCAATCAGAGCCCTTGGGTCTGTGAAAAGAGTGGAGTAGACTGATTTTAAAGACGGCTTGATGGCTCTGCGTTCCAGCAGATGGCTTTAGAAATGCAGATGTGTTAATTTATTAACGAGGTGAATTGGCTCAGGGCTGAACCAGTTCAGTAATGGATGTTGCTTCCTGGGGAATGAAAAGAGTATGAACACACAAGGATAAGGGGTCGTTTCCTACTCATGTAAATTATACATATATATCCCTAGGTGAAATGAGTCGTGCTGGCTTGATGATGAAACATTTTTCTATGGCTCAAAGAATCATTTGAGGTTTGTGCAGCATTAAGCAAGCGCCTCTCCCTAGGCGCACTTTAGTATGCACCTAAACTTTTAGTTTACCTGCAAGAATCAAGTATTGAATCTTGGTTATAATACATCACTTGATCCTGAGAGTAGAGAATTTTTTTTCAAATATTGTCCCAAATTAAGACTTCAACAAATCAAATTAATCAATCATCTTTTTTTCTACATGAACAAGAAATCAAACACTTTTAGGCAGCCACAGAAAACACTACTGAAGAAGCTGTTGTAGCGGTACACTATACACAGAACCATCTCCTAACAATTAATAAGTTCTTCCATACAATGTTCTAAAGCAAATACTTAGATAATAAATATCACAAAACTGGAAATCTAACAAATTCACAGGAACAAACACTCTCTCAAACCTGCACTGACTGCACTAAACAACATCTAATAAAAAAAAACAAGAACCTTTGCAAAGAATTTACAATGAAAATATAATTTGTTTGTTGTCGGCTCTGAGACCTTTCGCAAGCAAACATGAGCTCCTTCATTTCAATCACCAGAGCCTTCAAATCATTTCTTGACGCTCGCAAAAACGCCAACGTTGCAGAACCTAACACTGGAGAGTCTGTCAATGTGACTATTTTGGTCACTCTCCAGAGATGGATACATGCAATCGAAACACATTGGACTGTTACATCTCACTCATTAAGGGAATCCTGGCGCACGCATCGACACATGCCTTGACGACTTTCGGCAACACAAATCAATGGGTTTTAAGTGATACTAAAAACAGGTCAAAATTTGTACAAGTATTTTCATGAAAATCAATTATCAAAAAGAGAAGGTGGTCAGGTTTACAAGACTAAAAGTGTCAGTAAAATAGAAGGATTTTGGGGGTTGAACAAAGAATTGACTAGAGTGGGATTCGAACCAACGACCTCCAGATTAACGTGCCATTAATAGAAGGAGTTTCAAATAAATAATCGGTTTTCCTGATGAATATAAAATAAAGAAAACATTGTACTTATCTTAACACACAGACAGAAGGTAAGGTTGCACAAAAGGCAAGGTTAAAACATTGCCATTACTGTACGATTCATATACAGGTGTGGTATAAAGAACAAAGCAAATTTTTCAAATCATAAGATTTGTGGTGCTTCCGATACAATTTTGTTGGATTAAGTTTTCTTAAAGATATAGAAGTGAGATGAAAACCTGTTGACAACAAAGGGTAAAGTATAAACCAGACCTTTGTTTATGCTTTGAAAACCCTGTACGATGGCGTAAAAAAAGGGTACCAAAAAGGGTACCAAATTGGGACCGGTGATTTTTCTTGCTTGTGTTAATAGCTCTACAGTCCTGCTCACAATAAATGCTAGAATCAAGCCTGTAATACATGCAGGCCTTTGCCCCTGGTTTTCGAAAGTTCCTATTGCTATTAAGATTTTCTAATGGAAGTACCCTTTGCAAAATGAAAATTTCAACATTTTCAAAGATGAAATTCTAGGCCTGTAAAAGTATGTGGACGATAGTTAGTGATAGGCACATCACTGCTGTTTTGGCAGGGTTAAAGATGATTTAAACAATCTGAATGAATGGGCTGTGAAAAATAATCGTTCATTGAACTCCTGGGATTGGCAAATCATGCAAATCTACATTTTACAGGAGGTAACTCCCTGTTGCTCAAATGGTTATTGTACGTGTAGGTTTATTGAACACAAGTGGATACTTACTGTTTATAATTGGATGTTTTTTGACAAATGAGCATGTAGTATTTTTGTAATACATTGTATAACAAAACAACCTAGACAAAAAGATGACAGCCAATCTCCACTGAGGATGTACATGTATGTGTGTAGGTCATTTGAAGTTTGTTACCCTACCATTGCAAACTGAACGCAAGAGGGTTATGTTTTCTCTTGATCTCCACAACGTTTTTCTTTCTTAAATATAGAATGCCAATGCAGAAAAAGGGAAAAAACAACACTCTAAATGCTGTGGCGGAGGATATGTTGTTATTCATCTGAAAATTATCTTTATTAGAGGAGTTTTGTTGAACGCTTTAACGAGTAATAAGATACGAATAGTACTTCAAATGGAAAGATCATCCTACCAGCATTCCCTTACAAATTACTTTAATGCAATAACTGCTTAAATGATACATCGAAGATGCTGTCAAAAAGAAGAAAATACTAGCGCTGCCAGATATTAGTTACAGATTTATATCATTTCTGATGGAAACGTCATAATGCTTCAAAAGTGGAGAAGATTGGGAGAAGTGAGGGGAAGTCAAATTACCAAGGACATATTGCAAATGAGAATTGGTATTTCTGAGAATCAAGTTAAAGGGACATTTTTACCTTTACTTTTACGAAACCATTGGAATGGTTTATTCTTAATGTAGATGTACATTTATACAATAAAACTATCTGTGAACAAAAGTTTGTTCTCACTTGGTGTATCCCATCATAAGCATAAACTAACAAGCCTGTGAAAATTTGGGCTCAATTAGTCATCAAAGTTGCGAGAAAATTAGAAATTACCTCTTTCTCAAAAATATGTTACTTCAGATGGAGTGGTTTCCCACAATGTTTTATACTATCAACAGCTCTACAATGCCCGTTACCAAGTAAGTTTTTAGGTTAGTAATTGTTTTGAGTATATTACCAAACGTATACCTTCCCTTTGAGAGTAATATCCAAAGAGCTTCCCCCAGCACTACCTACAACCAAGTATGGACATGGCCAGCAAAGCACACTGTTTAAACCCTCCAAATGACTATCACTAGTTCTTTACAGTTCTTCTAAGAGTTGGTTGTCACCCTAAACAAGGCTCCTCTTAGCTTTCTCAATAGCTAACAAAAGCTGAAAGGAAGTTTATCCACTGAAGACACTTGGATGTGTTGATTGTACAATTCAGTGACATGTTTTTTTCTATATGTGGCTTTTCAATTATCAAATACTTAAGGCAGTGGACACTATTGGTAATTACTCAAAATATTTATTAGCATAAAACCGTACTATTACGAGTTATGGGGAGAGGTTGATAGTATAAAACATTGTGAGAAACAGCTCCCTCTGAAGTGACATAGTTTTCGAGACGGAAGTAATTTTCCACGAATTTGATTTCGAGACCTCAGATTTAGAATTTGAGGTCTCGAAATCAAGCATCTGAAAGCACACCACATTTTTTCTTAATGTCTCGGAACTTCGAGGACCGATTGAGCTCAAATTTTCACAGGTTTGTTATTTTATGCATAAATGTTGAGATACACCAACAGTGAAGACTAGTCTTTGAGAATTACCAATAGTGTCCACTGTCTTTAAGACCATAGTATCCAGGTCTCACCAATGTACTACAAGAAATATTGGCAATGCAATGTGACTTAAATGCACCTGACCAACTAAATATCCCCGGCACAATTATTTATGAAATCAATGCTGGAGTTTGAGAAACTTTACCTCATGCACTTCTCTCAAAGACAACAAAGAGTTGAACGAGAAATCAAATTGAAAGTTATCCATCACGTGTGGAACTATGGGAGTTGCTGTTTTCACAAGCACAGAGAGTCAGCGCGGGGCCCAACTGTCACCGATACCTGGAGTCAGGGCGGGGCCCAACTGTCACCGATACCTGAAATCAGCGACGACAGACGTCAGAATGTCCCCGTCTCAACCTGGATACCTTCCGTTTCATTTCCTACTAAAAAAATTACTTGGTTGTTATTCGATCATTTATCAGCAGCGGAGTGACTAGAAGACTATAATGCTGTCTTGCACCCCCTGATTAATTCACACACAGATGAAGGTTGTCTTCCTGTACTGCGGAGAATAGCTGTCTCCACAGAGCTTCAGGCTTTGATTGAAATATTGACAACGGGGGTTGAAGCCAATAGGGAAATTATCTTCACCCAACAGCAATGATGACCATATTATGAAACAGGAACAATATGTAGGCCTTTTGATTGACAATATCGGCCTGCATCAGCATCTTAATATCCTTCTCAAGGATAGCTGAAGAGATCCACAAAAGTAATCACTTTTAATAAGATTTAAGTGTCTTGTATTGACCACTAGAGACGGCCAGTAAAAAGGAAACTACTGAGTGGTCAGCATGGGACTCTGTAATTTATTAGATCACTTCTGCTTAAGTTTCCTGTCCACCCATCCTTTAGAAATTATAAAACACTGAGTTTGGCGGACGTTAGACGATCAAAACTGAATTTGAAGAGGAACTGCGTGACACCTATCCAGATCAATCAAATATAATAAAAAATTGCCCCAAAAGCACACCCAGATATTGATGACCTTTACAGGAGACAATTGTAAAAGCCAGCATGAAGAGAAGATCGTATCAGGGAAACCATGCATAAAACATCACCATGTTGACATTGACGCCTAACCTTGGTACATGTACTGCTTTCAAGAACCCAGGTAAACCTTGACAAAGGGGGTGCACTACTCATCAATTTGTATCCATACCTAGCAATCTTTGTGGAAGATCAAAGCAAAATTAAGGTCATGGTTGGAGACGGCTGACAGTATAAATTTGGAAGTAGCCTGGTAAGCTTAGAAATCTCAGAAGTGACACGAACGATCTTCACACCTGTCAGAACGACTCTTCAAATTGTGGCAGGTACTGAACATCTTTGGTGATATTGCCTTATACCAGTATTCTCACTTGGTATATCCCAACATATGCCAAAAATAACTAAGTAACTGTAAGATGAATAATGTTCCTTATGGGAAGATTTCATTCTATGGTTGTTGAAATCAGCCAGTTGAAATACAGACATTGACTAGCGATTTGGGCCCTATTGCACGCCTCTGTATTTTCTGCACCCAGCATGCCCTGAGGGTCTGTATGAGTGAAGACAGAAACACACTTTCTGTTTCCCTACAGCTTTTCTCCTGTGGTAAACTTCTTGGGGACCTACAGTTTGCTGTGTGTTTGTGTTCTTTACTTGTTTATGTGTGTGTCAGTTTGTGGGGGGGGGGGGACCGACTAGATGGATGCAATGTGATAAGGGTTTTCTGGGGCCCCAACTGTAAAGGCATGGGCTTAAATACAACTTTAGCATCCAGATCTGTAGTTCCAATCCGACTTGCAAGAAGTGCAATCACACTTGGATCTTAGCCAAGGGAAACCAAAAAGAAATAGGGATGACTATAAAGAGATCCACATGCCAAAAGTGCACAAAGTAAAGGACGGAAGTAAGGATTTTAACTGTCACTACTGGTTTTTATCCAGTCAGTAACCCATTTCTGCAATCAAATCCTCTTCAAGTATCTAGCCAGTGCCAACAGATCGAGGGGGTAGACTTGTCCTCTCCGAAGGCGTGCAACCGGGATAGATATGAAGAGATACGGGAACAAATTCTGGAGTAGTCCATACTTCTCACACTTAGGAGACACACTTGACTTGTCCAAGTGCTCTTCGGATGTATACATTTAATCAGCCCAGGCACAATTCAAGCTATGTTTCCCTACAGCTTTGCAGCAGGCATCAATACATGCAATACAATATATATGCAGAGTGGATACACACTGCGGCCTAGCCTGGCCTGGCCTGAATTGATTTTTAATGGAGCTCTACAATTTCTTTACACTTAGATTTTCTCACCCCAACCAGCGGAAGAGGTTGCCTGGATTCTTGGTGAACAAGCTACTTGAAAGGCCTTGCTTTACCTCGTTGTTCCATGATATTGCCTCATCCAAGCTCTAAGATAGTAAAAAGAACACATCAACACAAGGGGTGAATGACAACAAACTCTTTTTTGTTGTTGAATAAATGAATACCCTAGAAGGCGAATTAAAGTTGATACCTGAGAAGTGACGATGTACTATGTCCTAAAGATAGCCCTTGTAGATCAATTAAATCGTTCAGTATCCCCTCAAAGCATGAATTGATACATATACACCCAACTTGGTTACATAAAGATTGATCCAGACTTGAGTAATCACGCAAGGCTTGGGCCATTATATTACATGTTAGTCATAACTGTTGTAAGCCATTTGATCATCTCTAGAACCTGTTTACAACAAATCTGACAAAAGTTGTTTACTTTTAAGAATACCTGGGTGGATACAAAATACACAATGCACAGGAACGTGTACATGTACTTGATTCAGAGAGACCCATGTGGTCAATGGGTCATTGTTCTATATTTGGTCATGGGTATTATATGTGCCATCAACCTTACAAGTACGTGTATGTTCTTTGACAAATATCAAAGGTGTCCAGTGCTGTTGAAATGAGTGAGACAATGAATAAGGCAGGGGTGTCGAGTACAAAACCCAAGATGGCCTCTACATAAAAGAAAGAAAGCACTGCTGCTCTTCTAAATGGTACAGCTGGACTCCTTGACCATGAAAATGTATATTATTTTGTCACCATAATTGTAATTGTGATTATAAGTGATTTAGAAGGTACGATATTGATAAAATATATGTTTTCTTCATATGGCGGTCATCTTGAAAACCCAAGATGGCCGCTATCTAAAACAAAGAAGACACTGCTGCTCTTCTGAGTGGTACAATTAGATTCCTTGACCATGAAAATGTATATTTGGTCACCATAATTGTAATTGTAAATGATTTAGACGGTGAGATATTGATAAAACATGTGTTTTCTTCATATGGCGGCCATCTTGAAAACCTAAGATGGCCGCTATATAAAAGAAAGAAGACACTGCTGCTCTTCTGAGTGGTACAGTTGGATCCATTGACCATGGAACTATATATTTGATCACACTATTTGTGATTCTATTTGACTTTGGAGGCGAGATACCGGCAAATATGGGTTTTTCATATGGTGACCGTCTTAAAAATCCAAGATGGCCGCCATAACAAAGAAATAAAGCACTTTTACTTTTCTAAGTGGTGAAGATGTATTCCTTGACCATGGAAATGTATATCTAGACACCATAATTGTGATCCTAGGTGACTCAGGAGGTGAGATACTGGCAAAAACAGGTTTTTAAATGGCGGCCATCTTGAAATTCCAAGATGGCCGCCATAATACGTCTTGGTGAGGTGGTTCCTATCAAAAATGCAAAGCTTAGGTATTAAGGAACACGTGGACAAAATTTGGTGCTTTTGTCCTGAACGTCCACATCCATCTCAAATATGGTCATAAGCTGCCTGACTATTTAACAGACTCAAATATTTGAGTGAGAAATTACCTCTTTCTAAAGAACTACATTCTCTAGAGGGAGTCGTTTCTCACAATGTTTTATACTATCAACAGCTCTTCATTGCTCGTTACCAAGTAAGTTTTTTTACTAATAATTATTTTGAGTAATTACAAAACGTGTCCACTGCCTTTAAGATCAATCCACTGCCTTTAAGATCAATCTTGAGTTTTTAGCATCTTTAGTGACGAAGCAAACTATGATAAAAAACAACCTCCGTTTAATCAATATTATCCCTACAAAATGTTGAACCCAGCCTTCAACTCCTGACTTTTAAAGGCAGTGGACACTATTGGTAATTACTCAAAATATTTATTAGCATAAATCCTTTCTCGGTGACGAGTAATGGGGAGAGGTTGATGGTATAAAACATTGTGAGAAACGGCTCACTCTGAAGTGCCATAGTTTTCGAGAAAGAAGTAATTTTCCACGAATTTGATTTTGAGACCTCAGGTTTAGAACTTGAGGTCTCGAAATCAACCATCTAAACGCACATAATTTCGTGTGACAAGGTTTTTTTTTTGTTCTTTCACTATTATCTCGCAAGTTCGATGACCGATTGAGCTCAAATTTTCACAGGTTTGTTATTTTATGCATATGTTGAGATACACCAACTGTGAAGGCTAGTCTTTGACAATTACCAATAGTGTCCACTGCCTTTAAGGAAAAGGTTAATCAGCAGAAAGCCCTTTGCATTTACTTCTATTTCAAGAATGCAAGCTAATTAATAACTCTCACCATTGCAATTATTTGGCAAGTAATTACTTGTTGAAGTCTTTTGTACATATGCAAGACTTGAGGGATAGGTGTTGACTACAGACGTTTGTTTGAATATTAAGGATCCCCCGAGGAATTGAAATTTTTAGGAAATTGCTGGCTCTGAAGAGAGCTGCTCTGCATTTGTATATTTCATTTAGCTTGCTTTACTGGTCATCAACCTCAGGAGGAATAGCATGGTCTACCTTTGAGAATAAACAAACTCTAGATTCCCAAACAAGTAACTACAAACAATTTTCGTTTTATTCATAGGAACTACAGAAGAGACAGTACATATTTTGTTCTTTAATTTAATTCCGAAGGGAAAGTTCTTAAACCGAATTGCTCCTGTTTGAGTCTTGAAGCCCTTCCCCCAGCCACATGCCAGCCTTTTCACTTGGAAATCAGATGGTCTTCCGGACTAGCAGGCAAAAAACAAGAAGGTAACATTCTAGAGAAAGAGAGAGTACGACTGCAGAGAACAGATCAGCATTTCAATGAAATCTGATTCAATTACTGGTGTAAGGCTCGGGTACAATACTGTCCCAGACACTTACATTCTTAACTCCTCGGGATATTTTTGCTTCATGGATGCACATCAGGTTTATGTCAATTTTATATCTTTATGCTTTCGTCTTTTTGTGAAGGCGAGGGGGAGTAGTAAGAATGTCCTTTTTTCGTTCCCAGCGGTATGGAGCTTGATAGTCCAGTATATCGACTAGTAAGAATGTGTTCCAATCCCCCCGAGCATGGTCTTGGCCTATCCAGAAGCATGACCTCGAGGGAATGATTATGATCAGAGCGATGTGGGGACGTTGAGACACACCTAGGGATAGACATGAATGTGTGTGTAATCCTAAGGCTCATTGCCTTGCTACGATGAAAGCATTGATTATTGATCATGGGGCAGGAGGGGAATCTGCTCAAGTTGCAACATGGGATACAAATGAATCAGATGTTGAAAATTTCAAGGATTGAGTTATATGCATGGCTGAAAAGAGCACACCAACAGCAGTAAATTGGTATATGTCTAAGCTTTGGGGTGTATTGCGTTGCTGAGTTACTTCCGTTCGAAATTAGCCAATACATAATTTTTTATGAAAAACGCATTACAAGTAAAGTAATGTTTTAAACTACCTATTTGCGCATAAGGATACAACTTAGACATAAGTATGATAAAATTGTTGTATTCATAGCTTTATTGCCTAAAAGTAAGTGTTCTAAAGGTTAACCATGCAAATATAGATCTTAAAAAGTAAAAACCTGTTTTTCTTCTTCTTTTTTTCTCCACATTAAACTGTCCATAACTTAATAATGCATTGGGCAACATCTGACTCATTTTCACAAAGTGGATCACATTTAAACTTTTGGAATTTTTGAATGTGCTCGATTTCTCACCGCTCTACCTTTATTAAAAGCAGGATAGAAATGTGGTTAGTGTCAAAGACCAGTATCCTCACTTGGTGTACCCCAACATATGCATAACAATAACAAAACCCATGAATAAAAAATAAAAAATCTTTGACTCAATTGGTCATCGAAGTTGCAAGAGAATTATCAAGGAAAAAACACCCTTGTTGCACAAATGTTTACTGCTGTTATGCCTAAAAAAAGGCCTCAGGACTGGAGCCTTTTATCAGATTCAAATATTTCTTAAAGGAAGGGTATAATTTTTGTTATCGTCAAAGACGTACCCCCAACATATGCATAAAATAACAACAGCTGTGAATACTTGGGTTCATATGGTCATGAAAGATGCAATTATGAAAAAAAAAAACACACTTGTTCAACAGAATTGTGTGCTGTCAGATGCCTGAGAAAGGCTTCATAGCTGTGACTTGTACTCTATCCCTACCTCTTCATTGTTTAAAGAAAAAGAAAGTTTTTCAATAAATTTCTTTAGAGGGACTTTTTGAAATGTTTTTCTTAGATATCAGATTAATTTACACCAAACTTGGAAGAGATTGTTTTCTTTCTGATATTCATAAAGGAGCAATACCTTTCGAAGGCCATAGCAAAACACACATGAAAAGAAGCTTTTCACTGGGCAAATAAAGCCCAGGAAATGTACAATAACTGTAATCTGAGGACTGCCCAAAGAAGCTGTTCCCGTGATTTCCCACAAGAATACAGGAAATAATAATCATACTACAGCAAATGAAAAGAATATGTAAGATAATCCAATAAGTATATTCTATGGATACAAACCGTAGAATCATCCCCAATAGATGGCCTTCCCATAAAAGATAAGAAAAAAACAGCTAGCATAACATGTGCACACCAATGGGACCAGGGATGAAAACCAATGGGACCAGGGATGAAAAAGCTAATCTTTTGTAGTCATTAGTTTCACCATCAATTGAGTAAAATGGTTACTTGCCAGAAAGATTACTACAGGGACTACACACCGTCAGTCTTTTCAGAACTGAGAAGTCTCCCGAACCTCCGATTATCTACTCCACGGCAGTAGAATAAAGCAAGACAGTTCCCTAAGAACAACTCTACCCGGCAAGTAGATACACACATGGTGTTACCGCAAACCAAATATACCAGATAAAAGTTGATGTCACAAACAAATAAAATGTGGGTTATCAAGACGGGAAAGCAATGCAGCCAAAACTGAGTGATACTCACCCGATTTCTTTGGGGGATTGGGCAGCCATTGTTGATTATCCATAAAGTATGCGTTTTTCTTCAAAACAAATATTGTCATTATTGGAACAGATCAATTTCATAATGCAATTGGTCTACTTTTTTGTGGACTATTAAATTTAGGGAGGCGTAGAAAGGATTATTATCTTATCCTATCTGAAAGTGTACTACGGCTGGGGTGGTTGACTTGTTTGGAAACAAAATACTTCTAGCCATTTTCATTGGTTGGTTTGAATGCCAAAATAAGAAAAACAGAAACAATTCACCAATGCAAAGGGTGAGATAAAATAAACTTGAGTAAGCGGTGGTTGACTTCGGTCACTAAACGGGAGATAAAACAAATTTGATGATTCTTAAAATTACTTTTAATGAGTGAAGAATTTTTTTCTAATATCAAAGGTGATTGCTTGGTATTTCAAAAAGCTCATGTATGTAGTCTGACTTCCACTGTTTTCAGAATTAATTTTTGTTGTCAGATAGATATATGGATTCAATATTTATCTTTTAGTTTTTCTGGCTACAGCTTCACAGACCTACTTTCTGTGTTGATTGTGTCTCTTTCTTCTTTTCTTGAGCCTTGATCTTACAGTGGGCAAGCCCTATGCCACACACACAGGCATATGAAGTTAAATCAAACAGGTCCGAATTTGAAGCACACACAGACAATACATGTACCTGAAGCTTCTTTTTTTTCTTCTTCTTTTTTTCTTTTTTGAGGGGGGGGGGGGGGGGGAGACATATATTGTTTTATTTCTTAACTGTTTAACTATCCTGAGCAAACATTTAGTGAAACACTTTGTTCAAAGGTGGTAATTACAAAATTCAAAGAGAGAAACTTATGCATGATAAAGATGCATCTGAATAATAATCCGTACGCAGTGCACTAAAACAATATAATATGGTTTACTTCAGGTGGACAGTCGATATTACCTCGCCCTTGGTATCGGAAGTTGACAAATACCCTGAAACTATGTAATATTTGTATACTGCATGCAGGGGCCTATTAGTGCAAGCAGGGGCCTACCCTGTCAGCGCAAGGTAGAGTGTACTGTGTACGTGCTTCTACAGGCTCTAACCAGAATGATATTTCCCACTCACTTTCAAACGAAAAATCGTTAAAATTGTCATCCATACCAGAAAAAATAATGCCATTATCCACCTACATGTATGATTACCTTCTCTCACAGCCTGTTGAGCTATTGATTTACTCCTGATAAAACATTGAAATACACGTTACCAGAGGGCAGTGGGGTAATGTATGGAAAACTAATTCAATTCCAGAAACAATAAAAAGTACAGTGATGCGGCCGTCGACTCGGTTTATAGTACTTCAGAAATTAAGGGCACAGGGTAATGACAAAGAGAAGCTACCTGGGGCAAATTTCATGGCAATTACATGTACGACACATAGAATTAAGGTAAGGGATGTGTAGACTCTTAAACAGAAAAAAAAATGGTAAAATCCATTCCCAAATTACCTATAACACTTAAACAAAACCGACAATCAAAAAAAATATACTGTCCTTTATGCTTGCCTGACACTTACATGTATTTATCTGCTTGTTTTGTGACAATGACAATAATATTTACGTTCTCAATTACAATTGAAAGTACAAGAAATTTTAAACAAAAGTCCCAAGTTCAAACTAAAAATTTAGAAATAGATGTATATATAAATGCACAACATGCATACACCTGAACACTGCATTTACCTGGTGCTGTAAGCGCAGAATCAGATAAGCAGTTCCATCACAGAGCTGCTTAAACACAAAAACTTGCTAAGCACAACAAAGTTATGGTTCCAAGAAAAAGGTTACTTGCCAAACTACAATGTCACATGTACAACATGTGACTGGTTTCCTAAATCTTTAAGCAATTCTTTACTACTTAAGAACCTCTATGGGATTGGACCTTGTTCTCACACGTTCAGAAAGTCAGCATAAAGTGTTTTCACTCTGCTTTCTGTTTGACCCCATAACAAGGAAGACTTGGAACTGCCAACTAACAAAATACCCAAAAGGCATTTTGAAAATGAGAAGCTGCGCTATGTACATGTACGTAGGTTCTTAGAAACAACCTATTCGGACAATCTCGATGACCTCCGAGAACAAAGAAAATGACCAAAGGGTAGGACAAGTCCTCGTACTTAATCCATCATATTAATGAATGGCATCACCTGCGTGGTAGTTGTTTTCTACAAAAACTCTATTTTTGGTTCCACCGAGCACCGAGGAACAAGGACAGTTACAATATAAACAGATGTGATTCTAAAGGTTTAGAATAAGAAAATGGAGATTATTGATTAAAGGAGCGAATCAGATGGGATGAAAGGACTTACGCTAGTCTTGAGAACGTACAGCACCGGAGCAAAGGCTTCTGATTGGACGACTGGTGCATCATGAGAAAGACCACTGATGATTGTGGGCTCCACGTAGTTGCCTGGTCTGTCAAGAACCTAGTTGAAGAATAAACACAAAGAGCACAATTAACAAAGTTTTGTTTTTCCATTTTCAATGGCCATTCAGACACCCACTGGACAACTATAATCTTGAGGTTCTCTGGCAATATTTGCTGCTGGTCTAAAGGATAACATTTTGATTCATCACTGAGAAATAGCAAGGATTAAAAGAGGCATGCACAAGACTGGATCATGCATGATATTTGGTCTTTGGAAAGAAGGACCTGAACAATTTACCAAGTACATTAGGTCTGACCTACAAGAACTCTCGGGATTTACATGTACATGTATCATTACAAAAATTCTGATTGTTCAAAGGGCAACAAAAGGCGACAAAAAACAGTAAGTAGGAGAAAAACAATAGGAACACTTATTTAAAGGCAGTGGACACTATTGGTAATAACACTATTGGTAATAAATACCTTGGACGGTTTCAAGTATCTGATTGGTCAAAACCCGGTCACGTGTGGGAGTGTTAACGGTGGTATAAAGACCGGCTTTGGAAAATAGCGAATAAGTGGCCGCTAAATAATAATAATATATGTAAGCATACAATCAGCAGACATTGTGTAAACCTTGCGCGTTGCACTGTATCGCATGCTTATTATCCCTGCTAGTTTCATTGCAACTTCGCGCACCTACGCGTACGTGCGCTGAAAATGTCTCAATTTTGAGTGCGCGCGTGTAACATGTTACACGCGCGCATATAAACTGACGTCGAGCTCATGCGCGCATTTTAATGCACAACGAACAGCTATCGTCCAATCATTTGCATCCTTTGACCCCAGTGAAGGTGCTGAACAGATCATTATTTAGAAGAGTCACTGGTCTCAAAGATCAGTAATGTGATTAACGCACGAAAGAGATGGGAACCATCAAAAGCTCAAATATGGCCCCTGAACATGTCTGGAAGTACCGCCGAGAGAAAAGTCACATAATTTTGACAACTGTAGCTGTTTAATTCGCTAAAAAAGGTATTTATTAATGGGAATAACATTGTTCGTACCCGGTCTTCACTGCGTGGTAATGACCTTGGTTGGTGGCTGGCACTGTTCCCAGCCACCAACCCGGTCATTACCACGCAGTGAAGACCGGGTACGAACACTGTTATTCCCTAAATAATTATCAGAATAAAACCTTACTTGGTAACGAGTATTGGGGAGAGGATGATAGTATAAAACGGTGTGAGAAATGACTCCCCCTGAAGTGACGTAGTTTTCGAGAAAGAAGTAATTTTCCACGAATTTGATTTCGAGACCTCAGAATTAGATTGTGAGGTCCCGAAATCAAGCATCTGAAAGCACACAACTTTGTGTGACAAGGGTATTTTTTGTTTCATTCCAATTGAGCTCAAATTTTCACAGGTTTGTTATTTTGTGCATAATGTTGAAGTACACCAGGTGAGAAGACTGGTCTTTGACAAAGTGTCCAGTGTCTTTAAAACTATTGAAAAATTATAATAACAAGAAAAGTTATGTTTTGGTATTGGTAACCGAATGCCCTGCAACAAAGTCTTTTCTTGACTTTGGGCTAAGGGTGGCCACAAACAACAGGTTTCTGGGGAATCTCATAAGTCAGAACCTACATGTACCCACACAACAACAGGTTTCTGGGGAATCTCATAAGTCAGAACCTACATGTATCCACACAACAGGTTTCTGGGGAATCTCATAAGTCAGAACCTACATGTGTCCACACAACAACAGGTTTCTGGGGAATCATGTCATAAGTCAGAACCTACATGTATCCACACAACAACAGGTTTCTGGGGAATCTCATAAGTCAGAACCTACATGTATCCACACAACAGCAGGTTTCTGGGGAATCTCATAAGTCAGAACCTACATGTATCTACACAACAACAGGTTTCTGGGGAATCTCATAAGTCAGAACCTACATGTATCCTCACAACAACAGGTTTCTGGGGAATCTCATAAGTCAGAACCTACATGTATCCACACAACAACAGGTCTCTGGGGAATCTCATAAGTCAGAACCTACATGTATCCACACAACAACAGGTTTCTGGGGAATCTCATAAGTCAGAACCTACATGTATCCACACAACAACAGGTTGTGGGAATCTCATAAGTCAGAACCTACATGTATCCACACAACAACAGGTTTCTGGGGAATCTCATAAGTCAGAACCTACATGTATCCACACAACAACAGGTTTCTGGGGAATCTCATAAGTCAGAACCTACATGTATCCACACAACAACAGGTTTCTGGGAAATCTCATAAGTCAGAACCTACATGTATCCACACAACAAGTTGGTATGCCAAGTCCTTCTTGAGTTATCGCGCACACAACATTTCTTTTGTTTTACCCATCATGATCTTGAAATTTGACCATGGGGGTCCAATATCACTACCGAGACCAAGTGACCCTCAATGACACTCCTTTGTCAAACACTTTGTTCTGAATAAGACAAGGACCCAATCATTTTCCTGTTTGATAGCAACTCAATGTAAGTCATCCATCACTTCAAGTACACAAACACCCACAGAAGGACATATCAGAAACAGTTTGCTCCTTCAGTGGCTTCACCAACCAGGAGGTATAATACAAGTTTTCCCAGAAGACTGAGTGGAATGTGAAGGGGAAAAATATAGCTTCTGTGTGTGACGCAGAAGTGCTTTCTTGGTAAATAGCAATATTTGCAGCTCCATTTACAGTGGGCACTTCTCCGGGAAAACAATCAAGGCCCCAACACAAGTTAACAGCAGCAAAATAAAAATCTCAGTGGTAATACAACTGTCTTTCGCTTGAAGGTACTGATGCATCAGTGCTAACGTTCTTCTTGATATTATCTATTTCAGAATAGACGTCATGCATTGACGCCAACCAGTCGCCATCTTTTCTATTTCAGAATAGACCTTATGCATTGACGTCACCCAGCTGCCATCGTAGAGATAAAACGATGATGAAACAATCAAAACGCACAGATTTGTAAGCATGGCGCACAGGTTTGGCCAATGGATGGCCCTTTTTACCTCTTAGTTAGGGCACCCTAATGCTGACATAATGTGCATAATAAAGATGAGTACACTCCTTCGGGGTAACAGTAAGATGAGAGTTTACACCAGCATTCTAAACTATGCAAGGACAATTTTCGTAATTTACAGCGACATACATGTATCTATGATGTCGTATTCAGTAAGCTTTCATTCATAACTAGAATTTGAAGGGTTTGGGTTTCATGGTAATGAAAAATCTCAACATAATTAGCGTCATTATAAGGAAGTTGTACAAAAGGCTGCTGGAAGTAATTAACTTAAAAAGTCTAACAGTAACAGGATCCCCCCTACCTGAAATGCTGTTAAAGTGCATGCTTACACCAGCGTAATTTTCTAGGACATGAAGCTTTTTCTTGATTAGTTTTCGCCAATGTATCAAATGCTTATGGCTTTTAAAGCCATTATACACTTTCGGAACAGAAACAAAACAAAAAGTTCACAGATTTACAAATAACTTACAGGGTTCACAGAGGGTAATGGTAAAATACTTCTCTTGAAATGTTATTCCATGAAATGCTTTACTTTTTGAGAAAACATTAAAACAATTATCAATTCTCGACAACGAGAATTACGGATTATAATAAACACTTGTCACCGGGGAATTACTATCCAATACATCACTCAGTTTAAATTTACTCCTTCAATAAGAGTTGCGCTTTATTACATGTCTGGAACATACCACGATTCACACAGTATTTACACCCAGCAGAAAGTTGTCTGATTCAGTTGATGAATCATGCATGCTACGAATATTGCTCATGTTGTGGCGCCCCTCTAGTCAAGCTTGTCTACTTCAAAACAAGCTTGAATCTTCAGTGTAAGGTGGTCTTCTAACCCACACATATTTAAAGTAACAAATGAACGAACTAAGCATACCTGTATGGTTTGTGCTTAATGTAATAATATATAAGTCTTATATAGCGCACATATCTACCAAACAAGGTACTCAAGGCGCTGAGTATATACAAACTTTCAGAAAGATAGGTAATTGCAGAGATGAATTTTGAGACCCAAAGTACCTTATAATGGTTTACAAGGTGCTACGGCGCGTACAGCAGCCACAGCCAGGAACGTCGGGGCGAACCCCTTCTCTTTTCGAAAAGTGCACTTGGGTTCTTTTACATGGGTTACACAACACATGGGACCAAGGGCTTTACGTCCCATCCGAAGGACGAAGCAATGGTTAAGTGTCTTGCTTAAAGGCAGTGGACACTATTGGTAATTACTCAAAATAATTATTAGCATAAAACCTTTCTTGGTGACGAGTAATATGGAGAGGTTGATGGTATAAAACATTGTGAGAAACGGCACCCTCTAATGTGCCATAGTTTTTGAGAAAGAAGTAATTTTCCACGAATTTGATTTTCGAGACCTCAAGTTTAGAATTTGAGGTCTCGAAATCAAGCTTCTGAAAGCACACAACTCTGTGTGACAAGGGTATTTTTTCTTGCATTATTATCTTGCAACTTCGACGACCGATTGAACTCAAATTTTCACAGGTTTGTTATTTTATGCAAATGATGAGATACACCAAGTGAGAAAACTGGTCTTTGACAATTACCAATAGTGTCCACTGCCTTTAAAAGTTCCAAATGAACGAACTAAGTATGTATGGTTTTTGCTTAATGTATATATGTGCAGGAATATTTTGGGCATATTGCAAGAAGAGATTGTGGAAATCTTGAAAAGCAGTCCAGGGAAGGAAGTGTTGCTGGTCCCGCTGGAAAAGGAAGACTGAAAGCTAGGTGGACTGACAACATTTGTGCACTTAAAAGACATAGCATACATTACGACAATAGCTCTGGACATGGAGGCTTGAGGGAGTTCATTTCTCGGACCACCACGGGCTGACGTTCGCCCTAATGGACTTAAGAGAGATATCTGCAGGGCAAGCCAAGGTGATGAAACGACCAATGCATCCACTGTGCACAGAAATCTCAGTCAAAAACTAAAACTGCATAAATTCACAATTAAACTTATGAATGGTGCAGAATAGCATCTCCTTAACAATGCACTTTGTAGCAAGTTTAGAGATTAATTCAAAAGGGTTAGCATCCTCACAGTTGTGTTTGGTGCCCTTCTTTGATATTCAAAGTGGTTAAACTTACTGAACAAGAAACTTGTACACATGTTTAGCCACCCAAGTGTGAATATACAAGTTTGTATCACACTGCATTATTACACAATACTAGTCGCCCTACAAGTGGTAATCATCCACGGTCGTACAGTCTTATTAGTTTTATTTTTTCACAGAAAGGTGCACTGTTTCAATTTACTCGTTTGAAGCCACATCTCCTAGTTAAAGGCACTGAACACTTTTGGTAGTTACTCAAAATAATTGTTTGCATAAAAACTTAATTGGTAATGAGCAATGGAGAGCTGTTGAAAACATAGTGAAAAATGACTCTCTCTGAAGTACATAACATAGCTTTGTGAGAAAGAGGTAATTTCTCACTCAAATATTTGAACCTGAAAAAAACTTCTAGGCATCCGAAAGCACACACAATTGTGCAACATTGGTGTTTTTCTTTCATTATTTTCTTGGAACACATTTATGTTGAGATATGCACTTGGTTTGTAAAGGTGAACTCAATTCATGAACGTCGAGACTAGCTTTGATTTGTTTCCCGCCTAAAGTCTGTGGTTAAGGCAGGACACTATAATTGTCTAATGTACTCTTCTTATTTCTGGTCACACCTGACCGTCCTGTCTCAACCACGCTGTTGACATCAGTGGAGCCAAGGGCTTTTATCATGAAGAGTGAACCTGCATTAGGCGGGATGCAAAGTCTACTCCTGAGACTAACAACAATGTGTAAAAGATTGGATTACTTGTGAGACAGAGAGAGAGCAAGACACACAGTGGAAACTGACGAACATTGGGAAAAGGGGCTACAGTCTCTGAGAGTTGAAGAGTGGTCATTGGATGTTTGGGTTCTTTGACTCACTTTGTGCCAGTTTCTACAATACCAAACTCCACAACAAAGATACAAAGACTTAGTAAATATCATGATATCATCATAAAATTTTGCTGGTTGTCTACAAAGCCCTTAATGGGCAAGCACCTTCATATTTGTGTAATCTTTTAACTAAAAGGTCTTTGTCTAAATATTGTTTTCGTAGTTTTAATGACACTTCCATTCTCAGTTACCCACTCTGTAAAACTAAAAGTACTCTGGGAGATCGCACTTTTGAGTGTGTTGCACCTAAACTTTTGGATGCTCTCCCACATGTAATCAGGATCGCCAACAATACAGGTACCTTCAAAACATTGCTTAAAACACACTTATTCCGCCAGGCTTTTCAATAGATTTTTATGTGGCCTTTTGCCGACTATCGTTTAATTTCTGTTGTTTGATTTTAACTATTGTTCTCGTAAATTTCAGTGTAATTTCCATTTTTAAATCTTGTTAAATTATTGTTGAAATCTGTATATTGTTGTAATGCGCATCTGTACATATTTTTTATGAAACTTGCGCATAATAAATGAATAAATTATTATTATTATTAAAAATAACCATGTTTTGCCTCATTCTACACTTCTGTTCTTCTACATTCATATTTTGTCTGAAGTATTCTCACTTGGTCTAGGCCTATCCAAACATAAAAAGAAATTCAAAATTGGCTTGCGAAGTTGCAAGAAAATAATGAAAGAGTGAAACGGACAATGTTCTTTTGCTGACTCTAACTTTGTAATAAGTTTGTTCATCAACAGGGATTTTAAACCCACAGGAGAAGACAAGTAGGAATGTATTCAAGACAAAGTTTCTCCTTAGAATACCTTCCAAGTCTCACTCTTCCCGGTTGATACACATTGCATAAAGCAACCAGCAGAAGGAAATGAACCATGCTTGTTATGAAGCAGTTAATTTTCTAAACTATTCTCGTAATGTGTTTTCTTCTTTTAGATACGTTTTATCAAAAGGGGTAATCCTATGGAATGGCCATAAGCTTTTTCATTTCTGTTTCATCGAAGTCTGTTAAAGAACATGGTTTGGCCTTTTCAGTTACTACATGTATCATGTGTAGCAGTCTCTTGACGACCACCTCCAGGGTTTGCAATTTCTAGAAAGGGCTGTGACTTTGGTCGAACACAGTTTGTGACATTAAGAAGTTTTACTTTTCTTCTTTTAGAAACTTCTTAACAAAAGGGATACTCCTTAAGGATGGCCACCAGCTTTTTCATTTCTTGTTATCGAAGTCTATAATAGAACATGGTTTGGCCTTTTCAGTTAATACATGTATGTGTGTAGCAGTCTCTTGACGGCCACATACATGGTTTTAAACTGTTCTGGTTATGTTGTCTTCTTTTAGAAACTTCTTATCAAAAAGGATTTCCCTCAGGGATGGCCAACAGCTTTTTTCATTTTTTAAGGCCACAAAGAACATGGTATCAGTACTGCCTCTTTGGTTAACACATAAAGCAGTCTCTTGACGACAATATCCAGGGTTTGCGATTTCTAGAAAGGGCTGTGATTTTGGTCGATGGCAGTATGTGACATTTAAAGTGTTACTTTGTTAACCAAAATAAGGGCTGAAAAATAAGTGAAGGGGATAATGCTCTCTTTTGCTGACTCTAACTTAGGAATAAGTTTTGGTCATCAAGGGATTCCAGACCCACTAGGAAGGTATTCAAGACAAAGGTTGTTCTTAGAATACCTCCCAAGTATTGCTCTGCCCGTTTAATGTACATCACACATTGCATGTAGAGGAGGAGCTACACATGTATACCATGGGGGGCACTCTGTGGATTGGGTTTTCAGTCCCCTCTTGATTGTGCGTCGGTTTTTCCTGAAATAATTTCCTCCCTCATCTAAATGACCTAAAAAACATGAGTATCAAAGACCTCATTCATTTTTTTAATTGATGAAGCTACAGGGGGGCTTTGATTGCTAATTGGCAGTAATTGAAGCCTTAGTAATAATCCCTTTGCCTAATAACTCCCTCTTGACAGGGTTCACAAGGTGTTTTGTTCTTTGGCTTCCCCCTCAATCGACCCCAACCCTTTCATTTGTCTGGTCACTGATGCCTTACTTTTATGTCATTACCAAGGAATCATTATTTTGATTTTTAGATGTAACGCCAAATTTTTGCCAGATTTATGGTAAAATGTTATTAGAAAACAGTCATTTTCTAACAACAATTTGTCAATGATAAGTGATATTAGAAAGTTAATTGATACAAATGAGTAAGCAGAACCCATCTTGTCTTAAAGAAACTGCTCTTTCTTCAGTGCTGCATCTGAACAATCTTCCTCAACCTTTGCGCCAGCTAGAACTCCTTTCAACTTTAAAATCGTCACTCAAAACTCATCTTTACAGTACTTGTGTATGTTGAAATATTCTTACTGTTTAATACACCATGAGCATCTTCCCTTACGGATACCAGTGTCCATTATTGTTATTATTATTACGATTTCTGCAATAAGTTTTGGATGAATTTAACATCAGCATCAAAAGACTTGGCAGTCAGTTCTTATAAATTGCTTATACATGTATCTCATCCATAACTTTATAGATCCATGCAGAGCTCTTAACAAATTCCAACAAAAGAAAATGTGGCAGCTGCTGATAAAGTTCCCTCATTAATATTCAACTGCCAGAAATTAAAGATGCATTAATCGATTCAAAGTCCATATGGCAATTTGAATGTTTAATTGCTAGTTTTAAAAAGGGCAGTACAAATATTAGCATTCATTTCATTCTTGAGCAACAAAAAAAAGCATTTAAAGATGAGCGGCAATGTTGAAAATGAATATTAATCAAACGCTTGGCCAGCATTTTAATTCCCAGACTTATGATAAACTAAACTCGCATTGCAGTCATGTGTATTCATTATATCAATACACGCTACACACAGTGTGCGCTATATATGTCTGGTGAAATGCCAGTAGTCCATGAATTGTATATATACCCTCAGTCAATGCCCTTATTAATACTTTCCCTACCTCATGGGGTACTTTAACAATAGAACAATGATAGTTAGGACTTGTTGACTATAAACCAATATTTTTCTAGAGTTCCGTTTGACCAAATTAATATTCAGGTTTTTCTGACGGTTAGTTTTTATCCGGGTAGTTTTTTGTCACTGTTACATTAGGACACTGTGGCGTGTCATGGCCTAGCGGTTAAGAGCACCGCACTCAAGCTCTGCTGTTCAGCAGAGTGTGGGTTTGAGGAGTCGTGACATCTGTGTCCTCAAAGCAAGACACTTAACACGGACAATGTCAGACCTTATAAAACCCATTACTGTTTTACCGGAAGACCTGAACCAAAATTCAACATTTAAAACTTGTACGCGTGCTGACAAATTATATAAGAAAGGATTCAAGATTCATCTCTTTTTTTCTTATTGGCAGATATGTCCTTTTAAAGGATTTGGGTACTTTTTCAAAATGTCCATAGATTTACATTAAACTTACAGGGTTTGAAGATAATGATAGTAGAAAGCTTCCCTTCAAATATTACTTACTGAGGTGCTGTAGTTTTTGAGAAATTAGTAAAAAATTGTCATGAAAATACGTTTGTAAATGATTAAAATAATTTTTGTCTCATTGGACGAAAATTATTTTCATGACATTGTTTTAGTCATTTCCCAAAAACTAAAGCACCTCAGCACGTAATATTTTCAGGGAAGCTTTCTACTATCATTATCTTCAAACTGTGTAAGTTTAGTGTAAATCTGTGGACATTGTGTTTTTTTTCTACAAAAGTTACATAGACCCTTTAACACAATTGGAACATACTTACATGTCCATGTATCAGACAGAAAGCCAAAATTTGAACAGGATATATACTTGCTGCAGATATTACACAGTGAGGCAATGTAACTTATATTGAAAAAAACACAAGGCCATTGGACTTGTCTTGTCACGACTCTACAGGCCCTGGGCTAAAATCACTGGACTCCCGCCAATGGTCCGGTGTTGATTTCCCGCCCCGATGCATCCCAAAAAAATTCTGAAAAAAGGATGTGAAATCAGTTACCTTTCCTCCCGCTTCTATCTTGCCTCCCTGGGCTACTGCATTCTTGATAGCGTTCTCATATACCTCAATGCCCTGTTGTGAATGCATTGGTCCATAGAGGGTACTTTCTACAAGAAAAAAAGGCATCTAATAATCCTCTAGGTCTAATATTTTATCCTTTATGTTAAATCAGCATTTATAGCATGTGGGGTCGGTAGGGGCAGGGGTGGAATCACAGTCTTAAAGATTTCAGTTCCTCAGTGGTCATCACTTTATACCGTAAGTATTGTAGGAGAAATATATTTGTGTAATTCTTAATATATTCTACTTTTATCAATATAAACCACAAGGGAATATAATATAATATAATCCGGAGGTCGTTGCTTCGAATCCCACTCTAGTCAATTCTTTGTTCAACCCCCAAAATCATATTCTACTTTTATAACATCTTTCTAATCATATTAATTTCAAAGCAAATGGTTTTTTTAAGAGTAAAAAAGTAGGATTTGAAACTCTGCATGGTGGAGGTATAACTAGGAGAGGTTTTCAGTGATGCCATGTGATACCGCAACACATGGTGTTACCGCAAACCTCTCTAAGTTAAGAGTATAGACAACTTACCATCTAGAGGGTCACCGATTCTGACTTGACTGTATGCTTTCTTCAACTTCTCCAACACCTCATCGTATATCTTCTCATGCAGTATCTGAGAATTAAGATAACAATAATGAAGAATTATAATAATAATAATAATAATAATAACAGGATTTCTATAGCGCCATTCCATCTACAATCACGACCAAAATGCTTTAGCCACCAAAACATAACATTACATAAACCATTCCCTGTAGCCTTCCCACTGACAATGGTCAATATCTCCCCCGTCCCCCCGCTCAACGTTGACTGGAACACAGAAGACCGTGAAATAATGAACCAACATTGAAAGGGGGCAAGGGGGCCTAAAGAGAAATGGCCGGGATTGTAGATCATGGCGCACAGCAACAAGAGGCAAAGAAAAACAGACTATAACTACAGGTTCAAATGGTGTAAAAGCCGCTGTGTCAAGTGCAATTTCTGTCCAAATATTCAATAATGTTGGATGACATGACATTTCAAATCCATGGTTTGTACATTTTCATGCAGAAAATTTCCAGTTCATGCCTGAATTTTTATGTCGAAATGGCATTGAATTAGTGCAAAAATTCCTCTTTGGAATGTACAGACTCATTTAATTTTTGAAGTCCAATGCTTTCATGTTTCTTATTTAATTTTTTGAGAGCTATCTATAGAAATTTGAGTGAATCTCAAAACTTAATTTGAGCTTGAAACCCCTCTAAAAGGAAGAGTTAATTAAAATAAAGTGTTTTCAAGAAAAAAAGTAAAGCTACATAAAGGTACATGTAAATTTTGTTTGTCATATTAGAGAGGTCTTGCAAAGGTACGATACATACAGATACGGAAACATCCACACTTTTTGTACTCATATGGCGCGTAACCGCAACCGCCAGGCTTTGCATACACATTAACAACAGATACGGGAGCTCAAAAAACGAACACCATTTTTTACCTAGATTTAAAAACAATTCCTGGTTTTTGCTTTTATTCAAAATGTCATTCATGATAAAGATTGAAATGTGTTAATCTTTTGTAAGCAAATTTGGGGGAAAATCTTTATTTTGCTGTTCTTGATGGAAAATTTCATGTGATACTCTGTGGGTTCAAAATTAACAGAAAAACAATAATCAATCTAGTTCTCCAAAGTAACATTAACACATACACAAACTGCTTTTGTATTTTTGTTCTGCTCTCAAAATGTATTCTCAACATGTGTTGTACTTTGGCCTTGGCCTGACACATAACTCCTAAATTATAATCAAAATCTGTCACGCATCCGGATAAGTTTGTCGTATCTGTGTCTGTATCATTATCCGTACGCTTTCTTGCGAAACCTCTTTTATTTAGGTGCTCACTCCTCAGGGCGAGCAAGGCCAAGCTGTATAACAGATCACGATTGACTCAAAGATAACACTATCTTAGATATTGCTCTGCAGACCTGTCAGTAGAAGAATGAGGACTTTTGAGATGCCCTTCAGGTGTGATAAACTGCTATACATGTAGATCAGAATTCAGTACTACTAGACTGCACGACCTATACTTAATCATGAGTTGGTCCAAGCAATTGTGGCGTGTCAATGCAAGTGGTCTTGTTCACCGGACCCAAGCCCGAGTGGTAAATTTCACTAGTCACCCAGGCTTACAATGTAGTTGCGATGAACCACAGCAGATACTTTTGACAAAATCTGTCACAACATTTTAACATGAACTGTCATTATAAAAGAACTGATTTTTATATTTAGATAATGTGGCGTGGAGTGGCCGAGTGGTCTTGTTCACCGGACCCAAGCTCTGGTGTTGTCAGCAGCAGAGCAGGGTTTCGAATCCTGGTCATGACACCTGTGCGGTTGAGCAAGGCACTTAACCATAGTTGCTTCAAAAGAAGTTTTGATGGTAGTGCATTTCTGCTCTACAAGCCAGGCTCCTAGTGAAATGTTAGCAGTTTAACCTTTTGATAACCCCTTAGCTATAGATCCCAAGGAGCTTTTAGTAACAGCTTTTGGGTGAAGTAGTATAGATCAAAGAGCATGACAAAGAATTTTGTTCACCAGGCAGACAAAAAAAAAAAATCTGAATTCAGAAAAAAGTGTGACATTTTCATCCCTGACAAATGGCACTGTTTTTAACTCTGGTGTAGTGCAAATGCACAAAAGAAAAGGCTGTATACACGTTCAACTGCAAATATGCCAACCAACTGGTCACCATTGAACTACCCCTGTGGCAACGATCACTATGTATTAGATATGTGTGTGTTGTGTGCTTCAGTTATTGTCACGAGACCATGGATCGTGCAGGGGGTGAAGATGATTATATTCCCAGCATAGGGAACTTTTACTTGAAACTGATGTAATCAAGAATGAACAACCAAACTCCCTTTTCAGAGTCCTGATATCCACCAAGAATAGAACTGCAAAAACAGTTATTAATTTGTTTTGGTCTTACCAAGCGGCGTGTGGTCGTACAGCGCTGTCCCTGTGTACCAACGCTGGCAAACAAAGTGGCTGGGATTACTAAATTAAGGTCGGCGTCCTCAAGTACTGTGTGGAAGGAAATCAGAGTAGAGAGTACACATATCAATAAAGAAACAAAAGTCATTGTTGTCGAACAGACGACATCCACTGATGAAGTACATGAACAATGCATATTATGTGATGCGATCAAGCTTTTTTTGTAGGTCACAAAACACAAAGTCCACAGATTTACATTAAATTTACAGTTTGAAGATAATAATGGTTAAGCGTACAAAAAGTACCCAGACCCTTTAAACCTGCCAAAACAGGCCAACAAATATATCTTATTTTGCCTTAGCAACTTCCATCTTGATAAATAACATCAAAAAGGGGTTAAAATTAGCATAAATATGAAAGAAACAAATCAATTTTAAACTCAATTATTTTAGTTTCAGACACCATTTCTTCAAGTACCATTTATTTTAGTTTCATTCACTCCTGTGTCTTGGTGGTTCTACTTCCTAACTTTTGAACCAGAGGGTATCAACCTGAAATTTAACATGCTCTTTTTAAATGAAAAGTGACCTGGGTCGACAAACGACATATTTTGATCGCATCTCAGACTTTATTAATCAAAAGCCTTGAGTCCTAGGAGTTCAGTCCCTCCGACAGTAGTAAACCGGAGCTTGTTATGACCCACGAGTGAATTTTTTGTATTTTCGCAATGAACCACTGGTGAACTGTTGGAATTCTTTTTTTTTCCACAAATTGTGTACAAACCTAAACAAAATGAATACTTCGCTTCTTGAAATCACTAACTTAAGAACTTAACATGACAGCAGGAAACGTGGTAGTTTTTCTTTTTTAAAAGCACAGTTTGAGCAAAATTCAAGCTTGCCAACCCTCCACCCCCCCCCCCCCCCTTCTGCTTATTGAATCACTTTCACGCAGCTTCCACTTAAGGGCTTTTCAAGGCAGTAATCTGACCATCAAAATGTTTGCTTGGGAATGAAACTTGAGGGACAGGATTACCAAACTGTTATCTAGTCTCGCCTTTGGTTGCAAATTTCACTCACAAAACAGTCTTAAGGACCCTCGCTCCGTTTCAGTTTTACATATTTTTTCTTACCGTCTTTTATGTTTTGTCGTTTGGCCTTGTTTGTGCTTTCTTTTTCCAGGAATGGATCACAATCGTGACAAATGCGATTGACTGAAAAATGATGTGGTTAAATGATCCAGTGGTTGGGTTTATTAATATTTGATAATGCCTCAACGTGTGTTAAAAGTGCAAGTGTCTGAAAGTTTCATCAGAAGACTTTGGTGAGAGCAGCAGTGGTGAAACTAGGGAAGGGGGAGGTTTGGCAATGAAAGTCTGTCCCCTGAAGGAAACTTCATAAATATATCAGTCACACTTTTCTTTGTTATGTTGGCATAGAACATGTAGAAAGTTGTAAACTAAGATAAGAACAGCGGAGCTTTGTAGCTGTAATCTAACATGAAATTTTGAACTCTAATCCACGCACGAGCTGGCTGTCGCAAGGGGCGCCGGGTTTACTATTGTGATGTGGCAGCCAGCAGGCTAGCTCGTGCAGTAACTGGGTTACAGTTCATAATTCCATGTACGGCCCCAGGCGTGCTATGTAAATAATGACAGTCCCCCTTAGTTTGAAGCTACCATTGTGTGAATTCAGTGTAAGAAGTAAGTTTTGCAAGAGTTCATAATTCCATGTACGGCCCCTGGCGTGCAGTGTTAATAATGACAGTCCCCTTTAGTTTGAAGCTACAATGCTGTGAATTTATTACAAGGAGAAACTTTTGCAAGGATTATTGGTTCTGAGAAGAGTCTCGTTCTCTTCTCATCAAATCAACAACTCTCCTTTTGAGAAAGGGAATTTCAACTGACTATACCTGAGAGAATTTATAACTAAAAATTAAGTTTTCAAGAAATTTGTGTGGGTTTTTTGTTTCAGTGCTTTAAGGGTAGACAATGGTGGAAGGGAAAAGGAGGTAAGATCAACAAGCTTAATGCTGTTTCGCTGCATTGGTATTTAGGGATCTCCCACAGATTTACATGAAGATGCAGTTAACACAAAACTAAAACATATTCCAATTTTTTTATTTTTTTTTGCAAACTATCAGCAAATTTGCGGAATAAACCATCTTATAACTAACACTCAACAATATCTGCTGTTAAAGGTATGTCAATCCCATGTAGTCTCTCTTTAAGATTGGAGAGAAAAAAACAGAAACACAGAGAGTAACACCGGTTCAGACAGGCGCTCCAGAGTTGCACCAAGCCTAATTACTTGATGAAAATGTTTGAAACAGTTAGGAGCGACTGGATGAATTGCAACCGGACACACCGACTGTTGCAGTCGTTTGGAATGACCCTTGAGTAGAATCATTACTTTGTAATGTAACAACGCTTTCATCCAAAAAGATGCATAAATACAATACAATACATCACACAAAAACACAATACACTTGGGTCAACCTAGAGTCGCTCCTAATCTATTTTGATTCCTTGCGCCTCTGAAGCGCCACTGGTGTGCTTTTCTGAGCCAGGTGTAAATAGTCCGCGTGCCATGGCCCCCACTTTAAATCCAACATTTTTTTTTAGCAGCATCCAGAATATCTTACAATGACGGCTCTTAATAGTTACACAGTAGTAAAGGACATGCTCCTATACTTATCTCTTTTTAATATTATTCATTGGCTGCTAAATTTAACAAACAATAGATTTCCCAGATGGTAAACTGAGTAATAAAATAAACATGAACCTGCACAATTTGTGGGGCACTATCCAAAGGCAATAAACTTACTGTAGTACTGATTCACTAGCAAAGTCAAAAGTGGTTGGAATGTCACCAGAGGGTTGCGATGAACAATATGGGGCACTCTAGCCCTATATAGGACTCTTCCTCTATACACAGATACAGAGTCCTAACTATTAAGGCCCGTTTCTGGGGCAGAAAATTTTCAAAGCTTCATAACTCAAGTCTTAGCTGCAGCAAGCCACTAATTTCAACAGATTCACATTCCATGGCAGCATACATTTTTCTGCGGTGGATTTTGATCAGCATATATTCCTTACAAATCCGTAATTTTTGTGAAATAATGCAGCTCCCAACGTTAACAAATTCCCGTTTTGATCGTTTTCTCTCATTGTTGTGTTATGAAGCTTTGAAAATTTTCCGCCCCAGAAATGGACCCTGATATCCAGGATGTCAATGTAGTATAATACGAAAGTGTAAGGCCGCCAGGGCTAGGGGGTACTTTTGACAAAACTTGTCACAACAGATTTTCAACGGTCATTATCACAAAAGTTGTCTCTGTATTGACAATGTGGCGTGACATTGATGAGTGGTGTAGTTCAACGGACCCAAGCTCTGGTGTTATCGGCAGTTGAGTGTGGGGTCAATACCCAGTCAAGACACTTGTGCCCCCTTGAGAAAGGCACTAAACCATAATTACTTCTTTAAAAGTGGGGCAGGTAGTGTATACTCTGTCTACAAGCCAGGCTCCTAGTGGATAATACCCATGCCTACATCCTTACTGTGAAGGGGGTCCCCCTGTTACAGCCCCAGGGGTAGGTGGAAACTTGCACCGGCCTGGTGAAAGTTTATTTGGATCGACAGCCCCAAACAGTTAAGTGTAGCCCTCAAATTGAAGTGCCCCTCCAGCCTTGTGAGGTAAGGGGATATCACAATGATAACAGGTACTCCCTACAGGTAGGTCTTAAGCTCCCTACCCCTCCCATAAGGTCCAAGCTATAGTTATTACTAGCCTCAAGGTTTGTGCTTCGCCAAACCCCATGAGCCACAGCACCGGATACAGGGGATATTGCCTTAGGGTCTAGGTCTCGCTAGCCCCCCACTCTGCGTACAGTGGGACATACTTCCATTGTGCAGACTCTTATGTGAATTGAAATCTTACATCCAGAAAGATGAACAGCTCTATGAAATCTCTCTATGAAATCTCATAGAGCTGCTCATCTTTCTGCTATCAGTTCTGGCTGTTTTCAAGGTTTAAAAAAAAGAGAAAAAAAACATGGATTTATCATTTGATTTTTCTAAACTACATTTTTGGTTTGGATAAATCAATGATCAAACGTAAGATTTTAATTCACAGAGAGTCTGTACAGTGGAAGCCTAAACTCATTTTCATTGTGAAACAAATTTGAATCAACTAGCACTACTGCCTTTATTCAATATCAGTCCATGCATGTTGTTTTTGGTCTTTTTGGAAGAAAGTAGTACATGAACACGCGGTATAGGATTTAATAGCCTTTTCAGGTCTTATTAATGATAAAAAAAACTATTTATCCAAAGGAAAAAAAAATCGAAAAACAGACTAAAATAGAAAGAATAGCATGCCTGTGTCACTTACCAATGATTGCATTGTTTCCACCAAGTTCCAGGATGCAACGCCCAAATCTTCCTTGCACTATTGTCCCAACCTTCTGCCCAACCTGTCATTTTAAAAACACAATCAAGAAATAAGTAATATGTTTATACTCTCACTTAATTTACACAGGAGAAAAAAAAACAGTCAGAAAATATGAACAAAAAAATCAATTATAAACTTTAAGGAAAAAGGAATACGTTTAAAACTAATGCAGTACAAACTTTTGGTTATAAGTACAGCAGCTTTCGATAGAACGAAGTATATTGAGAAATTTTTCACTTCGTAGTTATGTGGTTATGAATATGAGTTTTCATCCCCAGAAATTTGAAATTTAAAAGCATTACTGACAGAAACTTCTCTCAGATTTTGTATTCCAATTACAAAATTTGTTTTTCCGCGTGGACATAATCGCTCCAGGTTTTGGCAAAATCGCGACCACCTTTTAAAACGAAGTTTTCACGAGCTAGTTTTATTGTAACCATCTATGTTATTCAAATGGGATTTTAAAAACATTCAAAAAAAAAAAAAAAAACTGAAGGTAATCTTTCCCTTAAACATTCATTGATTACAAACAAACACTTTGCTGCCTGTGCATAATTGTTTTTTTAATGCATGAGAATTGCTTCCAGGTGTGCAAACACTTCAGAGGCGACAGAGATAAATTTGCAACGACAAAGCTTCCTATAAGGGGAGAATAATTAGGAATTTGCAAGCTAATGAAACAATTGCCGACAGGCTATTTGGAGGAACGTTACAGAATTGGTAAGAAACAAAAGTTGCGAAGATCACAGATTTACATAAAACTTACACGGTCTAATGATGATGATAGTTGAATATTTTTGTCTGAAACGGAATATTTTTGTCTGAAATGTCATATTTGATGAGAAATAAATAATCTAACTTCGCGTTTATCGCTCAGTGAGCGTTTTAATTTGTAATTGGTTTTTCACTACTCTCTTGTGACCAAGACGGCCGATCGATCTCAAACTTCTACAGGTTTGTCAGTTTATGTACATGTATATGGTGGCTAACATAAAGTGCAAACACTGCCAACTCCAGTTCTGTAATGTTCTCTTAAAGAGTATAAGACGCAGTTTTATCTGTGTATCTAGTAGAAGCTTCAGTGGATCAAAAGTGCAGGGTTCTTCACATAAAAAAATTTGAAAACATTGGGGAAAAAAACAGGTCCAAAACTATAAAATGAATTACTGTACGATATTAAATCTGCTCAACCCCTCAAAGTTTTCAAATCACTCTTTTATAAACATCTTATTATAATAAAACTTAAAGTCACCTGGAAATATAATTTTTTTTCTTTCAAACACAAGAGTATATGCTTAAGAACATTAAAACAATTTTTGTAGTAATTGTTTGTCACGATTTATATGTTTAAAAAAAAAATAAAGTTGTTTGGGGGGCTGACTCCGCCTACCCATTTTGTGACGTCAATCGAGGCAGACTTTGCCTGCAATGCGTATAGTAAACACACGTGCAAAGTACATGTACGTCCAAGTCGTGAGTTGGTACATTTCAAAAAGTGTTTTTCTGCGTTCAGCAGCAATACACCCGGTTGGCATTGCCGGAAAAAAACAAAATTTTTTGAAACGTACAAACTCACGACTTGGTCCGTACATGTACTTTGCAATTGTGTTTACTCTACGCATTACAGGCAAAGTCTGCCTTGATTGGCGTCACGAACAGCGCCCTCTCGGGTCGGGGTCTACTCTTAAATTTGTAAATAACATAAGAACTGATTTTTAAAACCTTAGCTAACTGTTTATTCACATTCCACTCATCAAAACACATATATTAGTGACAAAAGCTTTATTTTGAAAAAATACCACTTCCAGCTGACTTTAATCAGTTATTATTTGTTACACCTAAGTTACTTGTGCAAAATACTTGTTTTATAATGGTAACAGTCATCTTCCTATGGGGTGGGTAGGGGGAGGGGCTAAGGCGATAATATTGCTACCATTTTGGGAGTAGTGGGAATCTTGAAACATGTTTTCTTGGATGTGTTACATTTTACGCGGTGCTAAGCTTGAAACTGCAACTCTGCAAATAAAGACAGTGGACACTATTGGTAATTACTCAAAATAATTGTCATCATAAAACCTCACTTGGTAATGAGTAATGGGGAGAGGTTGATAGTATAAAACAATGTGAGAAACGGCTCCCTCTGAAGTGACGTAGTTTTCGAGCAAGAAGTAATTTTCCACGAATTTGATTTCGAGACCTCAAGTTTAGAATTTGAGGTCTCGAAATCAAGCATCAGAAAGCACACAACTTCGTGTGACAAGGGTGTTTTTTTCTTTCATTACTATCTCGCAACTTCGACGACCGATTGAGCTAAAATTCTCACAGGTTTGTTATTTTATGCATATGTTGAGATACACCCACTGTGAAGACTAGTCTTTGACATTTACCAATAGTGTCCACTGGCTTTAAGTCACTGTAAGCGATTTACAACCTCTTATAGGATTCTGTAAAGGTTTTACCTCTACATTACTGACTAATTTGGTTTAAAATATGGGATACGAGCCAGGGACCAAGGATGTGAAAGGCAGGGAAAGAAACCACAGAGCCAACCTGAAAGCATGATAGATGCTTAAGACATTGTGGCATCCAGAAGAGGAGATGGAGGGTCCGTTAGTAAACTTTGAAATACTTACAGCAGTGCTTCCAGTGAATGAAACAATAGGAACAGACTCATCTTGACCCATTGCGCCTCTAAGGATGAAAAACAAGAAGTGAACAGAATAAATAAATATTCAAACTCGGCCATTTCTTTCTTGGATACTGAGACAATAGGGTTGAATGGTCTTGGATTTGGATTAGAATATATATTTTCAAAGCTCTTACTAGAGCCAAATGAGAAGAGAAAACAAACAATGAAGACATTTCAGTTTCAGACGTGGGAGGAAAACCCCAGAGAATTATTCCAGGGAAAACCCACGCAGTAAAGTAGGGACTTAAAACACAATCCACATAGTGCCCCAGTGGGATTTGAACCAAGGTTCCAAAGGTGGAAGGCGAGACAAAAACCCACTATGCCAACCTGACCACAACTTATCCACAGTTTCTCCTTAATCCATGTACTCAGACGAACAGTCATCTCATAACACATTCACTTTTAGAGAACTACCCTACTGTTTTAGTTATATCACGAGAAATGTCATACGAATTATGTGATTTCATGGTTTTAACCTGAGGGGTATCTCTTCTCAGAGTTTTCGAACCATCCATCAGACAGGCTAGGAGGGATTTCGGGCTGGTCAGGGCCCTGTTCCACGGCTGTGCTTACTGCCGAATTATGGGCTTATGATCACTAATCCTGCTTACTTTGCAAGTGCCGTGCTTCTGCGCTGGCTGTGTAAGCAAAGAATGCCTATATTAAGCAAAAGCACAAGCAAAAGATCCCTTGAAATACGCTTTACATAAGGACTGAATTCCATGCTTTAGTTAACACTGAATCCTTGCTTACGGTAAGCAGAGCCAAGAAATTTGGCCTTCATGGCTTTCAATGTTTGACCCGCAAACTCCAGCACATTTTTTTTTACGAATCGATTTCGGTTTCTTTAAAGATTTGGAAAAACAAAAAAAACAAAAAAATAATTGAGAGTAACAACTACACAGTAAACTGTTTTTCTGGTGAGTTTTTAAGAAATATGAATTTTAATTCATATTCATACACAACACATATCCAGGGGGAATGTGGAGAGGTTAACAACAATTTCACAACGCTTCAAAAACGTTGCCTTTATCCATCAGTCCTTGCCAGGAGCAACTGGCTTTCCTTTGAACATCCTGTTTTGAATAAATGAACACACTTATTTGGCTTCGAAATTTAATTTTATTTATACAAGTTTTTGACGTAAACAATTTCTGCATTTAAAATGTTTATTTTTCAGCAAAGTTGAATGTCCTGGATGAAATGGTGATATTTGGAAGCTTATATGTCTGTTTGTCCCTGCATTATGTAACTCAATATTTCAACAGGCCCATCACCCTACATGTACACTTGCAAGACCATCAACCTTTGGTCTTCTGGTAACATTCCCTGGGCTCAAATTTAGAAGACAAATCTAACAGGCTGCAGGGCTTCTAGCTCAAAATGTATTGTCTGTGTGCAAAAAGTTGCGAAGACTCAATGACCTCAAATCTTATGTAAATATTTTGACTAAAGTAGTTTTTGAGGTATGAATTGTTCAACTTCTGTTTTCAACCGGATGTCAAGGTCAAATGGGGTCACACTCTGTGTAGAGTTTGTAAGGTTTTAAATTAAGATCTATCGGATGATGTGTAGATTGTAATGTCATTGTGTGATTCATGCGTTATTAAAATTATTTAACATATTTCAATATCTGATGTCATCATGACGTAACTAAAGTGGTTACATCTTCTATTGACTATTTATCTGTATGTGAAGTGTCATAGAAGTCAACATTAGGGCTAGATGGCTCAATTGGTATAGCACCAACACATTATTTCGGAGGTCGCAGGTTCACGTCCTACTCTAGTTAACTGTCCTTTGTTCAACCCAAAATTTCAAATGTTCATTATTTTGGCAACGATACATGTAGGGCCACTGATTTTCCGTTTCAGAAAAGTGCAAATTCCGTTTGGCAAAAACATGAATTCCGTTTCAGGCACAACAAATTCCGTTTTTTTAATTAGATAAAAGGTTGTTTAATACCCAGGGACACACTTATAAAAAACAATTTGAGATAAGTTGCACTGCTGACTTCGTAAAATGTTCATTTGAACTGAAAAATTTCAAAAAAATACCCTAATTTTTTTTTTTTTATAATTGTGGATTATTTTGTATACTGCTGTTTGATGAAACAAAAACATGTAGTTAGGGTAAAAAGGTTGCACTGTGACTGCAGTATCAATGCACATGATGTGATAGACTTGATTCCAAGTCTAAAACTGCAGTTGATTCTCTGCATCAGCCACATTGTAGGCTAATGACAGGAGTGTAATCCACAAGAGCGCGCTGTTTCAGCATGATCAAAGACTTGGGAACAAGTCTATGGACGTGACCGTTCTCCATCCACAAACAAAATGTCAGCCATTTTGTTTTCGCTTTGGCGACAGAATGTTGACAGTTTACGGTTTTATTTTAGACCTTTCCGAGATGAAAAAACATTGTATGTGTTCTTATAGATCATAGGTAAGCTAGTTTGTGTATTATTGTTGGTAAAAGAGAGGGAGAAAATGCAATTTGGATGAACAAAAAATGTTAAAAACGTGCCGCCAATAATAATAATAATAATAATAAACGAGACTTATAAAGCGCATTTTACAAAATTCAATGCGCTGGAAGAGTGCTACGGAAAAGACGATTATGAGAATAGATATGTTTTTAATTTACTCTTGAATGTCTGGAGTGTGTTGGTGTTCCGAATATGACTTGGTAGGGCGTTCCAGCACCGGGGACCAGCGACTGAAAAGGACCGGTCCCCTGCCATTTTGTGTGTGCGAGGGATTGTTAGATTCTGGGCCACTCCGGCCAGGTTTGTTGAAATTTAGCGACTCTGTAAGGTATTGTGGAAGTACGTTAGAGAGTGCTTTGTGCATGTTCACTGATGTTTTGAAGGTGATGCGTTGTTTAACTGGTAACCAGTGTAATTGTTTGAGAAGAGTGGATGCGTGTGTGTATTTGGGTTGCAAGAAAATGATACGTGCAGCATTGTTTTGGAGCCTTTGTAGACGGTCAATGTCAGCTTGCTTAATACCATTGAGGAGAGAGTTACAATAATCCAGTCTAGACAACACAAGGGCTCTGGCAGCAGCGTGGCATGTGTTTGTGTCAATATATTTGTGTATTTTGGAGATGTTTCTGATGTGATAGTTGATGGACTTGCATGTACGTGTGACGTGTGCGCTCATTGTCATGGAGCTGTCGAAAAAGACGCCTAAATTTCGCACTGTTTGAGATGGCTTAAATGTTGTGTTGTTCACGTTCACAGTCAAGTGGCTGAGAACTTTCTGGTGATGAGGAGAAGCAGCAATGAAAAATTCAGATTTGTCTTTGTTCAGAAGAAGTTTGTTTGCGATTAACCAGTTTTGAACATCGGTGATGCAGTTTGACAATCTGAAAAGAGCACATTCTGCGTCGTTGGGAATGGATGGGTCGAATAATGCCCTTCGCTTAACCATGTTAACAACGTATGTACATCATGTGTGTAAACATGGAGGATGGTACTTTTTAATGGTCTGATTTCTGATGCTTTTTTAGTTTAACAAAAAGAATCTTAATAAAGAATGCAATTTCAATAGTTTTGGCGTCAAGAAAAAAAAAATAAATAAATAAATCAAATTTTCTGAAATCCCGTTTTCCGTTTCTAAGGGCGGATTCCGCGAATTCCGTCCGATTTCCGCGAGCGCGGAAAATCAGTGGCCCTATACATGTCAATCATCTTCAAAGTTTTAAAAATAGGTCTCAAAGAATAAAAACTGTTACCCTATGTCTGCTCCACCACACATTAAGGTCATAACTGCTGGATGGACTTTGTTCTCTGCAAGGACAGATTGAATCACCCTGAAATAAAAAAAAATAACAATATTGTTGAATCTGTTACTAAGGTTACATGATTCTAGAGGGCCAAGTATCATGGCGCTGTTTACCTTGAGTGCAAAATCAGGCCCGAATATTGTATTTTCATGAAAGTGAAACAACAAATTCTGTTCACTTTTTGTTGAATTGGCTTTGTCGAGTCTGGGTTTCTTTCTTTGTGCCCGCAATACTTTAGGAAAAAAAAAAGTTTTCGACACTTCCCTAGAATTAATCCCATCAGAATTGAAGGAAGAAAATGAAAGATCCCAGAACTAAAGGAATGGTAGATGTTCAGAATCACTCTTAAAATTAATGGCGATAAAAAAAATTATTACTTGGTTAGTGCAGCAGTTTTTTGATAGAATAAAGCATTTTGAGAATCATTTCACTTTGAATTGATGTGGATATAGGAAAAGATGTACGTTTTTATCTCCCAAACACAACTAGAAACACTGGGTACTTTCTCAGATTGTGTATTAGAATTACGAGTTATTCTTCCTGTGTTTTACATAACCACTCCGGATTTTCAGAGATATCTCAAAAACACAACCAACTTTTAAAATGCAATTTTCACAGGTTAGTTTTATTGGAAATCTACATTTATTTTTAGGATTTAAACATTTGAAAGATTAAAAAATCCAGAGGTTTACTTTCCCTTTAACTTGTTAATAAACAAGCACTTGCGTTTGTTCTTTACTCCGTGGATTTGACTTACTTTGTGATAGCAATTCCACAGAGGGGTGTAGTTGGGGCAGGTTTCCTGGGGGAAAAAAAGAAACAAAAGAACTGTCTTTAGATGACAATTGCATAATTCATTCAAGACAGTGTACACTTTGATCAGTTTCAAATGGGGATGAATTATTGGCCCGTTTATCAGCCAGTGTCCGGCAGGAATTCGTCTGATCTCCTGCATATGTGTGATAAACTGTGTGTAAACCTTCTGTTGGCCCAACACCTGCCTGAAGAGTCCAAGGCCCTGCCAGATATCAGCTAGGCATTCAGGCTGCAATGCAAAACACCGCATCAAGATTAAAGTCTGAGTTTAAAATAACTCAATGCCTGCCCAATTCCCCAAAATTACCTGACGGCTAGCAAATTGAATTTTAGGATTCCTTACCACATGCAAGTGTTGCCACAAACCATGGTTATGGCAGCGTTCCAGCCAAATACGGCAGTTGGGAAATTGAAGGCAGTGATAATACCCGTAAGTCCAAGGGGATTCCACTGTTCAAGAAGGATGTGACCCGGGCCTGAAGAAAGAACAGAAAAGTTACACAATTGGATAAAAAAATTACCAACACATAAGGAATGTTAGATGAACAACATGATCAACCACGGAGTCATTTCCTTTCATTTCCTCTGGTCGAAAGCTAAGGACTCTCAGAAAAGCAAACTTAATCACTGTACTAGCCAGAGAAGACACTAAAGGCCGGTTTATAGTCAGTCGCGCGATGGTGGGGCGATGGACATCTTGACGCGCGATCATAAAAAGAAATAGTTTTAAGGCCTCAGCCTTAGAATTGCGCATCAACATTTCCATCGCGCAACCATCGCGCGGCCGACTACAAACCGGCCTTAAGGGAGGAAATTTCCAATTTAGATGTTGGAGGAAAACCCTAGTAAAACATTCCAGGGAAAACTCACTCAGTCATGTAGGGACTGAAAACCCACTCAGTCATGTAGGGACTGAAAACCCAATCCACATACAGGTCTTAGAGGTTGAAGTTGAGGAAAGATACCACTTCACAAACCCTAACACCAACCTGACCAAAAGAAGTTGAAAGATACCACTACACAAATCCTAACACCAACCTGGCCAAAAGAAGTTGAAAGATACCACTACACAAACCCTAATACCAACCTGGCCAAAAGAAGTTGAAAGATACCACTACACAAACCCTAACTCCAACCTGGCCAAAAGAAGTTGAAAGATACCACTACACAAACCCTAACACGAACCTGACCAAAAGAAGTTGAAAGATACCACTCTCTGGCATCTGTCTGTCTCGAAAGACAATAGAATATTGCGCAATGCAAGTTAGTTTTTAGAGGTGCAGCGCCTCCTATGGCTGAACAATCCAATCCTGGAGAGGCATAGCTTGTTACAGTTACTGCAGATGAATGTCACGTCTGGCTGAGTGGTTGGCTGAGTGGTTGGCTGTGTGGTCGACTGTGTGGTTGACTGTTGTCGACGCTCTCTTTTCGCCTCCCACTGTTCAACTCTCGTTTGGTCGCTCCTCTGTATGCCCGTCCTCACAACATGACGCCATTTGGTACGGTCCAATGCTGAGGCTTCCCAGCTTGAAGGGTGGATGTCACATGCCTTCATGTCCCGTTTGCAGGTATCCTTGAAGCGAAGGGCAGGTCTTCCAACGGCCCTAGCCCCGGTGACTAGCTCTCCATACAAGATGTCTTTCGGGATGCGGCCGTCTTCCATTCGACTGACATGGCCAAGCCATCTCAGGCGACGTTGAGTCAGTAGAGCAAAGATGGTCATCATTCCCGCTTTACTGAGGACATCCTTGTTTGGAATGCGATCTTGCCATTTGATGCAGAGGATTCGTCTCAGGCAACGGAGATGAAAAGCATTCAAGCGACGCTCCTGGCAGGCGTAGGAAGTCCATGACTCACTGCCATACAGAAGAGCACACAGGCCTGGTAGATCTTCATTTTTGTGTTGATGGTAAGCAAAGAGTTCTCCCAGGCCCGCTTCGCGAGTCTAGCCATCATTGATGCTGCCTTGCCAATGCGTATGTTGAGCTCAGCATCAAGGGAAAGGTTGCTGGATATCGTGGAGCCGAGATAAGTGAAGTTCTCCACCACTTGTAGGGTGTAGTTTCCAATGGAGATGCTTGGGATGCTACGCACATCCTGACCCATTATGTTGGTCTTCTTGAGACTGATGGTGAGTCCAAAGTCACGGCAAGCTTCTGAGAAGCAGTCGATCAACCTCTGAAGAGCTTCCTCAGAGTGGGATGACAGAGCAGCATCGTCTGCAAAAAGCATCTCTCTGATCAGGACTCTTCTTATTTTGGTCTTTGCTCGAAGACGTGCAAGGTTAAACAACTTCCCGTCACTTCTCGTGTGCAGGAAAACGCCATCCTCTGATGACCTGAAGGCGTGTGAAAGCAGCAAGGAGAAGAAGATGCCGAAGAGCGTGGGAGCTAGCACGCAGCCCTGCTTTACTCCGTTCTTGATTGGGAAGGGGGCTGATGTTGAGCCGTCAAATTGGATGGTGCCCTGCATATCATCATGAAAGGATGTAATCAGCATTAGCAGCTTGGGTGGACATCCTATCTTCTGTAGGAGAGAGAAGAGAGCCTTTCTGCTGACAAGGTCAAAAGCTTTAGTCAGATCAATAAAGGCGATGTACAGCGGTTGTCTCTGCTCTCTGCATTTCTCCTGCAGTTGCCGAATAGAAAATATCATGTCTATGGTTGATCTTCCAGCCCTAAATCCACATTGTGACTCTGGGTATACACGGGCCGCAAGCATTTGCAATCTGTTGAGAACCACACGGGCGAAGGCCTTCCCGACAGTGCTTAGGAGGGATATTCCGCGATAGTTGTTACAGTCAGTGCGGTCACCTTTGTTTTTGTAGAGGGTGATGATGTTCGCATCTCGCATATCATGGGGAACTGTTCCCTCTTCCCAGCACTGGCAGAGGAGCTCATGAAGATGGCGGAGTAGGGCAGTGTTCTTGCCAGCCTTGATGATTTCAGAGGGGATGCCATCCTTTCCTGGTGCTTTACCACAGGTAAGGGAGTTGATAGCCTTGTTGAGCTCTTCTAAGGTTGGAAGAATGTCAAGATCTTTCATGACAGGCAGGCTCTTTATGCTATCAATAGTAATGTCGTTGACTGTGCTCTCCCGTGAGTATAGTTCCTGGTAGTGCTCGACCCATCTGTCCATCTGAGACTCCCGGTCTGTGATGACCTCCCCGGTTGATGACTTTAGTTGCATTACCTTGTTGATGGTTGGCCTGAATGCCTTTTTTATGCTCATATACATGCCACCGGTGTTGCCAGTATCAGCAGCCAGTTGGATGCTCTGACAAAGGTTCAGCCAATAGGTGTTTGCGCATTGTCTAGCAATCCGTTTGGCATTGTTCCTTGCCTTTCTGAGAGCTGAAAGCGTCTTCACAGATGGATCAATCCTGTACCTGGCAAGAGCTGCTCGCTTTGCTTCAATGACAGGCTCCATCTCTGCAATCCCAGAGGCAAACCAGTCTGGGTTCTGCTTTTCTCTCTTGCCATAAGTGTCCATGGCTGAAGTATGGATAGCATCGCGAATGTAGTTCCATCTCTCTTCAGCAGTAGTTGAAGGACAGTCCTGGAGGGCCTGTTCGATGGACTCTGCAAAGCGTTCACACAGGGCAGGGGCAGACATTTTGGCAGTGTTTCTGCTTCGAGCGGTGAGTTCGTCTAGGCTGAAGTCGAACTCTGCTGGCAATCAATGAATGGTCTGTGTCACAGTCAGCGCTGTGGTAGCTTCGGGTAATCTGAACGCTGTTTAGTGATGTTGTTCTTGTGACAACTAGGTCCAGCTGGTGCCAGCGTAGAGACCTGGGATGCCTCCAGGATACCTTGTGGCATGGTTTGGTGAAGAAGAATGTGTTGGTAATGCAGAGGTTGTGGTAAGAACAGAGTTCTAGCAGCCTTTGACCATTCTCGTTCAGTTTTCCTATGCCAAAGTGTCTGATGCATTTGGGCCAGGAATCATGGTCTGATCCCACTCTTGCATTAAAGTCTCGCAGTAGGTATAGGTGTTCAGTGGCAGGGATGTTTGTGATGACAGAGTCCAGATGTTCATAGAATTGATCCTTGGACTCTACAGAGCTACAGAGGGTTGGAGCATAAATGCTCAGGATGTTCACTGGACCTGAAGCACTTGACAGGCGAAGAGAAAGGATGCGTTCTGTGCCTTTGTTTGGTGGTTCTATTGAGGAAAGCAAGGAGTTTCTCACTGCAAATCCAACACCGTGCTGTCGTCATTCCTGTGGTTCTCTTCCCTGCCAGAAGATGGTGTAGTCTTGTTCCCTGATGCTGCCGACTGAAGAAAGTCTAGTCTCCTGCAGTGCAGCAATGTCGATATTGAGCCTCTTGAGCTCACGGCTAATGATGGCCGTCTTTCGGGAGTCGTCGACCCCAAGTAGGTCGTCCGAGATGCCAGGACACATAGTCCTGACGTTCCAGCTTGCTAAACGCAAGACTGGTAGTTTTTTATTTCTTTGTTGTTTGCCTGGTGCAGTATTTTCAGTCCGCTTGTCGAGTCAATCCTCTAAGCTCCATACACCCGATGAAGCAGGCGGCCTGTGGCGGGTCAGCACCTTACTAGCTGGGGGCTGCCCAGCTTGAGGTGGGCGGTAGCTCACCAGTGGGACACAACGGTCCCTCCCACCGTCAGAGGTAACCCGTAGCGCCCGTATCCTACGCCAATCGGAAAAGGCTTATCACTCGTAACTGCTACCTCTCGTGTTGTTTCTGCCACTTTTAACGGTGGCACTGAAGTGACCTCTCCAGGGCGCAATGCCTGGGCTGAATGTATGGAGATCCTGGGTAGCCCAGTCGTCAGGATCACCCTCTTGGCCTTACTGATGTTGTCCAAAGGAGAGCAGAGCAATACGTTTGGCATCAGCTTGGCTGCAGGAGCTGCCGGAAGAGTGTCGAGACGAACACCAGACCGCCTTAGGGGCTCCACTCCGGATTTCTTATAAGGTTTACTCCCTAGCCTTTCACTTTTAAAAACGCTCACAAGGCAGCGAGGCTATTTCCCCATAGCTGGGTGTCCGTAACCCTGGACCGGGTATGTGCTGCCGAGCTGGCAGACGTGAACTAGGGTTTGAAATCAGAGTTTTCCTTCTCCTAGGTGGGCTGCCAACCAAGGCTGCGAGCCCCACCAGCCCGAGTTTGAAATCAGAGTGGCTGTCTCTTAGGTGAACTACCTCCCATGGTTAACGAGCTCCACCTACCCGAAGCAATCTGGTTTTAAGGCGCCAGAAACTCGCCTTCACACCTCTGCCCACAGTTAGAAACAGGGATCGGCACGTGAAGCCGGGCAGTAGGAGTTTGAATTAGGAGAGGCTATTTGAGACGCTGATCATTTGGGACATTTCAATGGATGGGGAGTGGCTCAATCCTCCTCATCCGCCCCGATCTTCCTAAACCTTTGATCCCACTACACAAACCCTAACTCCAACCTGACCAAAAGAAGTTGAAGGATACCACTACACAAACCCTAACACCAACCTGGCCAAAAGAAGTTGAAAGATACCACTACACAAACCCTAACACCAACCTGGCCAAAAGAAGTTGAAAGATACCACTACACAAACCCTAACACCAACCTGACCAAAAGAAGTTGAAAAATACCACTACACAAACCCTAACACCAACCTGACCGAAAGAAGTTGAAGGATACCACTACACAAACCCTAACACCAACCTGGCCAAAAAAAGTTGCTCAATCGTTTTAATTAGCAGATCAGTTCAGAGTTGTTTTCCTTTAATGTGTTCTCGTTTTTATTCCAATGTCCTCAAATTAATCTAAATGTTAAAATGTCACTCAGAAGCTCATTTTAGTGGTTTTAAATGTTGAAACGAGTTTCTTCAGGAATCACATTAAAGACACTGGACACTATTGGTAATTGTCAAAGACTAGTCTTCACAGTTGGTGTATCTCAACATATGCATAAAATAACAGACCTGTGAAAATTGGAGCTCAATCAGTCGTCGAAGTTGCGAGATATTAATGAAAGAAAAAACACCCTTGTCGCACCATGGTCACACGAAGTTGTGTGCGTTCAGATGCTTGATTTTGAGACCTCAAATTCTAAATCTGATGTCTCAAATCAAATTTGTGGAAAATTACTACTTTCTCGAAAACTACGTCACTTCAGAGAGAGCCATTTCTCACAATGTTTTATACTATCAACTCTCCCCATACCAATAGTGTCCACTGCCTTTAATAACAATTACTCTTTATTGACTTTCAAAAGTATTCTTACGTTCAGATGGAAGGACACGTCCACTAAACATACGGGACAATCCAACAGCAAAGTCGCACACGTCGATAAACTCTTGAATCTCACCACAACCCTCAGCAACGATCTTCCCAACCTCAAGAGACAGCTACGTGTATTGAAAAAAAAAAATGTTTATTGCATACAATATGGGTTTCTATATGGCACACAAACCCTAGCAGCTAGACCAAGGCAAAGGCTTGAATTTAGGGAAATATCAAGAAGACCACAGGTCTTGTAGGTTGTTTATTTCACAAAACTGTAGAGAGAGTGTAATGAGAAAGAACTTTCTACAGTTTAAGATCAAGATGTTAACTGTTTTTATTTTAACGAGTACTACAAGAATATCTCATGAGGGGAATATCCAGAAGACCAGAGGGCTTGTAGGTTTCTAGCATTATTTCACAAAACTGTGGAAAGAAAGTAATAGAACTTTCTACAGATGTTTACTGTTTTTATTTTAACCAGCACTACAAGAATATCTCTTTAATTTGTCTTATTGTATTTTCAACAAAATTGAAAGAAATTCACCAATTGAAAGGTATTTAAAGATTTTAATACACACTTTTAGTAAATTGAAAAAAAAGACCACCGGACTTCCCCGATCTGAGTTCACTGGCCAGAGGCTAATATCAGTGGCCTCAGACCCGTGATCCAGTGTTATGTTTTTAGACCTGAAGGCATTTTATAACATTATCCCCATTCAACTCTGTCATAAGCCCTGTGGCCTCCTACAGCAATCACAAGTTACTTAATTTCGTAGTTTTTCCCAGTTGCAAAACTCACAGTGCGTTGAACATTCTTGATCTACACTGCACAATTCCACCTTTCTAGAGGAGGGAGGGTGGGGGGTGGGGGTTGGAGGTGTGTGGGGGGTTGGGCGTTCAGTTCCCAGGGTTGTGGTGGTTTTCAAAACTGGGAACAAAATTCTCCACTGTACAAAGTCTGCCACATGATCTAACATGGGAGAGCATGAGTGTCAACACAGCCAACACACATCTGGTAAAATGGAACCTTTCCAGCCATCTGTTTGTTGTACCAGGTGGAGCCTATTGATGTCTGGCAGGCACTCTGGGTAGCTCTGTGCTTTCCAGCAAACCATACCCCTCCCCCTCCCCTACCACTGATTAAAGGTCACAGTTATAGGTCATAGATTTACTTACAAGTTGTCCAATGGCAGACTTCTTTTTCCTGAGGGCATCTCCGATCTGACGCACAATTTCACCTCTTAAAGGCGCAGGCATCTTTTTGGAGAAAAACAAAAAAGTAAACCAACTCATTACTTCTTTAGTTGTTAATAAAGGAACAAAAAGTTGTCCAGGCCTGCGTTACATTTAATTATCAGGTTCGCTCAAATGCCTTAAGATAAACAGTTTAAAAATGCTAATATCATCTGGATTTTAGACCATCAACTGCAGTGTTTATAAACTGATTTGCCCAATGAATTGTCAACTCACATCAGCCCAAGAAGAATACGCCTCTTTAGAGTTCTCCACTGCTTCATGGTACTCCGCCACTGTACCCTGTAAAGAACAACATACATCATTAATGGTCTGTTCAGTGTAAAACCAACCATCACTGAAGAAAAGTTAAAGGGCAAACACTGTCTTAATTATTTACAAGCTGTCACAGCTTGTAAAGAATTAAGTGCAGTAGCCAGGTTTGTCCTTATCATTGCAGTGACCGATCAGCATGACCAGCTAAAATGTCCTTTTCACTAGTTCACCACCTTTTTCACAAGTCCATACTTCATATTAAATAAGGATGCTATGCAATACTGAACTACATTGTAGCCATTCAGATGACTACAATTTGACTCATCTACAGGTGTTTAGACTGTTAAGGGAGAATGCGCAGTAAAACATTGCATCAGTGTCATAAACTGGAGCTCAATCGCACACTTTTCTTACACTTTTCACAGCATCCATGGCATTGACTCCATGTGCTTCTCTTGCAATGATACAAGAAAAATAAAGAAATACAGAACATTTAGTCCAGGCCTTGGGCACAAATTCTGCCTGAAGACATCCAAGGCAAAGAATTGAGCAAATATAAAGAGAACTGACCTGCCTCACTGTTGCAATTGGTTCTCCATTGATTGGGCTGTAAGAGGTCACCAGCTTTGAAAGAAACATAAGAACACATTAAACCAAGGTAATTAAATTGTTGTATTTTTGGCAACAATAATTTACCCGACATGTACAATAGGATGTGTTATATTGTACAAAAAGCATTAATTATTAATTACACTTACAAACAAGTTACAGGCTCTACATGAAACAGAGAATGTTGTTGTTCAAAAATAAATAATTTTGAATTTTAGTTTGAATTCTTTTATTAAATATTAATATTATTATTATACATTATTTATTCATCAAAAATAAACCAGTTTTCAATCATATTCATGATCATATTTAACAATGTATTATTAAATATTATATTTTAACATCATACATACATAGCTTCCGGTATCGTACATGTCATGAAATAAGTCATTTTTCAACAACAAATAATATTATTATATAAAAAATATTATAATAATTAATAATAATATCCGGCATTTCTGCTTTCTGTCTGGACGAATTATTACTTTATTAGAATTAGATAACAAATAAATTAACCATATCTATCATGGGCCAATATCATGTACTATGTGGTTGTGACGAAACAAAATGTTTGCCGTCAACAAACTGGCACACCTGGAAACAAGGAAAAATAAAGTTCAAAGACTGCGCCCAAAACACAACGTGGTGACAATCTTGACTCACTTGTTGTGACTTCACTTAGTCTTCTTAATCTTACTCTTAGAGTCTTACTTAGTCTTACCTCCCCTTTTCCACCCCATGCTCCCGACCCCGTAAAGGCTCCTGCATTTTCAGCTTCGATACCAAGTTCTTGTAAGAAAGGGTATTTCCCACTTTCCACCAGCAAACCAGAGTTAAACCTCGTCTGCAGTGCTACCGAGGAGTTTGCATGTAAAAAACGGGTACTTCTTTGGAAGACGTGTCTAATGAGGGCCGCCATCTTGCACAGGTCAACCAAAAAAGAAAGATCGTAGAACCAATGTGTTTGCAGGATGCCATACAACTCGTCCGTTGACTGACTCGGCCTATGGCATCCCAAACGCGAGGCGCACTGTCTCAAGGACTACTTGCCCGACCCTATGGAGTATAAGGTGGCTCCGAACAGACATTAGGATTTTTATGACAATTTTAAAAGGAACGGCGTATTTTTTGCTGTGAAAGCATCTTGTTTATATATTTATTTTGTTGTTTAGCAAAATTTGCGGAAGTGATGTTACAACCACCGCCGAAATGAGAACAACGATCTCGGCCGTGTTTGACAACATGAGATGGCTTGCTGCAGCCGCCGTATACATGATATTTTATCGAATGTGTTCTGCATGGGATGTCAGATAAATTTTGGAGAAACGATGAGGGCGCACTCCTAAATAAAATTACTCTTTTTAATAACAACAAGAAACAACGTGTTGGATAGAAAGTTCGTAAAATAGCGACAGTTTCGGCGGCAATTATGATGTGGGAATCTGTGTGGTTGATTGTGGTTGCCTTGTTATGGGGTTCAACAAACCCTCTCATGAGGAAGGGAGGAAAGGGTATCGAAGACGTCAAACGGGAGAGTAAACTTGCACAGTTTTTCGCTGAAGTGAAATTTCTGTTGTTGAATTGGAAGGTGAGGAAACTTTTCACTTCTTTGAGTTTGACCTCCAATGAGTCCAATGTTGTATTATAAGTTTGTTTATTTTATTTTTATTCAAAGGTTAGTATTTTTTTTTTTGTTAAAAGTTTGTGTTGGAAGGGTTTGTCCTAAACTAGTTGCGATATGATTTGAATGATACATTTTGCGTGTGTACAAACGTTTGATTAACCAATCATTCAATTTATTTTTGATTTGCAGTACATTCTGCCTTTCCTTGTGAACCAGTCAGGCTCAGTGTTGTTTTATATCACACTTGCCTCAGCAGGTCAGTATGAGTCCACTTCTTTACATTGTCTTGATTTTTAATTGAATTTAATGAGGCATTTAGTTTGCCATAACATTATAAATACACACAATAGACGGATCCATTAGGCTCAACCCCATTGCATATTGTCAAATCACAATTAATGAAGGTCCAACATAAGGTCCGACGTGCCTGTGCGTATCTTGGCGCGCGCAGCAGAGTTGTGCAGAAAGGCATTGATGAGCCCCACGTGTTATTGCTCACACGTGCGTCGTGGGCGGAGCCTACTGGATCGGTCTATTGCTTGAACGACAATGTGTCTTGAGATTCTGCAATTTAACTTTACTGTCCAATGCTCAAATGACTCTAGCTATGCTTGCAATCCAAGCAGTGCAGCAAAATCCTTATTTATTGGTGACACCAGTCTTACTTCATCAGCGGAAGTCCCACTTATTGGAGTTTTTAGACCCAATGGCATCACAATAATTCTCATAAAGCCTTGATGCACTAGTTTAGTTGCGATAACCTAACCCTCCTCCCGACGGCGTAAGCACACAAACTTGCTATAAACCTGAAAAAACTGTTGTTTATCAAAAATAGGTTACCAACCAGAATACCATACAGTTACCACTGCTGCGACTGGTACCCCCATCCAGGTCATTTCTTGCTTAGCCAAGAAACTTGCTTTGCAGAATTTGTATTGGTGCAAAGCAGTGCTTTAAACCTTTACGCCATTTTATTTCAATATGTTCGTAACCTCTTTTTGTTTTTTCCTGTGTGTATATTTTGAGTGTTCCTGTTTAACTTTCAGAGTTGTCCGTGGCCGTGCCTTTAACAAATGCTCTGACTTTCCTCTTTACAACACTGATGGGAAGGATTTTGGGAGAAGACATTGGTGGAAAGGGTAATACAATTGTTTGCTTGTTCAGACTATCCACAACTTGCTTAGAAATTACCTCATTGTCCTGTCATATTCATCCAATCCATATTACTTTGAATCCTTTCTCAAATTATTTGATGCCATTTAAAGGATTCGGGTACTTTTTCAAAATGTCCTCAGATTTACATTAAACTTACAGGATTTGAAGATAATAATAGTGGAAAGCTTCCCTTCAAATATTACGAACTGAGGTTGTGTATTTTTTGAGAAATGAGTAAAACAAGTCACAAAATAAGTTTTGTCTCAGCAAGACGAAAATTATTTTAGCATGTAAACCCGCATTAACCAGTTATGAAACCATAGCATAACTGGTTAATACGTTTTTACATGCTAAAACTGAGACGAAAAATATTTGTTTTGCTCATTTCTCAAAAACTACAGTACCTCAGTAAGTAAAATTTCAAGGAAAGCTTTCTACTATCATAATCTTCAACCTGTGTTTAAAGTTTAATGTAAATCTGTGGACATTGTGTTTTGTGTTAGGAAAAAGTACATAGACCCTTTAAAAGCTTCGCTGGTTTTCATTGAGTGGGTTTCTATGGTTGTTAATCTTTTGAGTATTTACCAGTCTGTGAATGTGAACCTACCTTTATATATTGCAGTAACACCAAGTGATAATGATTATTTTTTAGTTGTGATAGCTCTGAGATGAGACAGTTTGCGCTTGACATTTTGACTATCAATATGGTCAGAAAGTATTCATTAATAGTTCAATGTGTTAAAGGCAGTGTACACTATTGGTAATTACTCAAAATAATTATTGGACAATACCAATAGTGTCCACTGCCTTTAACTGTCTAATGAAGGAAAGATTTATCCTGCTTGTTGAGAAAAACAAAATAAGTTTTTCTTCTCTACCATCGAGAGCTGGATTTGAAAAGTATTATAATTAATTTAAAATTAAAATTATTTGCCTCTGATGACAGAAAGTGTTTGTAATTTTTTTTTTCTCACTTGACAGAAACTTATTTTGGAATGCTTCTGGTGGTTGCTGGTGTCACTCTTTGTGTGTTTGGTAAAACGTGACAGAGGATCTCAAAAGCTGGTAGCTGTACGTACATGGTTGGACTTATATGCAATTTTTTTTTAAAAGATGATTTTTTAGAATACATGCAAGGTTTAAATATCACACTGGACCACAGGCTTGAGGACTGGAATTTTTTTTTTACAAACCGTTCAGTACCCTGGTGCAGTCAACTTGAACAAGTGTCCAGTGACACTACACTCAATGTATATCAATATAAGTTTAAAGGGAAGGTACACGTTTGGTTATTGCCCAAAACAAATATTAACTTAAAAACTGACTTGGTAATGAGCATTGGAGAGCTGTTGATAGTATAGAACATTGTGGGAAACAACTCCCTCTGAAGTAACGTAGTTTTTGAGAAAGAGGTTTTTTCTCACTTAAACAATAAAAGACTTCTAGCTAGAAGTCTTTTATTTCTATCTGAAAGCACACAAATTATTCCAAAAAGGCTGTTTTTCTTTCATTATTTTCTTGCAACTTTGATTACCAATTGAGCCCAAATTTTCACAGGCTTGTTATTTTATGGTTATAATATTATGGGATGCACCAAGCGAGAACACTGATCTACCAAAAGTGTACCGTGGTTTTAAAGCTTGTATGTATGTTCTTTGAAGTACTTTTCTGTAATATATTATTACACTAAGTATCTATTTTTATTTATTTTGTAGTAACTTATCTTCTGATGCAGTTTTGTTGCTCCCATCTGCCCTAATGTGCATCCTTTATGGCGTGCACGACATCTCCAGCTCAAGCGAAATGCTCGCCATTTATCTTGTTCCTACTGATAATTATTTCTTCTTGGCATACTCATTTTAGAACACTGTCATTGGTTTATTATGTGGTATGAGATTTTGTGAAGTTGAAATATCTGTTGAATGCTAATTGCTAACAAAAGACAATGAATAAAACAATGTTACATTTAAATAGTTTGAATTTGTCTCGATTTTTACTTATGTGTCATTGAACTTTAAATTATTGTCACCAGATCTTTTGGAAACATTACACCAATTGTGCTGCATTCCCAGCTCAGAGCCCCCCCCCCCCAGTGATGATGTTGAAAACAATCAGGAGTTGATTTTTCAACTTATTAGGTTTTTTCAAATTAATGCTTTCACTTTGCAAACTTATTTTGTTTCTTTTATATGGCCAAATGATCCCCCACCTTAGAAGTGTTTAATCATCATAGAGCAAGGTCTAAATAATGTAAACTGATTGCCAAAAAAATTGTTTTAATCATACAAAATGGTAAAAATAAGATAAAAATAAGACATAAAATAAGCCAACAAGCATCTTCTTCTTTCTTTTGAGTACTATCCTCAAGAGGAGATTTTCGCACAGAGGATATTCCTCTGTACAGCATATGGGCAAGCATGTACAAAAATACACATTTTGAAAACTTTAGAGGCACACGCAAATTGTGTTTTGGATAAAATTAATAATGTTTTATTAATTAAACCTGAAAGCGACTAGTTAATTATCGACTGTTGGTGGCGCTATTTAACGTGTCTGTAAAAAAAGTTGTTTTTGTGGACAGGAAGTTGGTTCCGTGCGCATTCACGCTTTCGCGCAAGCTTTGCATTTGTAGCGAGGAGGGTACCAATCAATGCTGGAGCAGAATGAATGGGAGAGATTAGATCAGTGTGTGACTTTTAGACGAATTTGTTTACACTTCAAGGTCAAGTAGTCAGCAAAGCTACAATACAACCACCGTGGTGTGCACACCGTAGAAGTGTTAATTCATCATAGAGCATAGAGCAAGGACCAGAGCAAGGTCTATCTTGTTATAATAATGTAAACTGACTGAAACTGCCATGGCCTACTGCTGTACATGGCTGTACTAGCTAAGCTTAAATCCTGAAATAGTTTGCAAATGGAAGTCGTAAGTAAGTAAGATTTAATGATCAATGATGATTGACTATTCGTATTAATTAAATTTAAAATTCATTTCAGTTCAGTTCAGTTCAATTATTTCTACAGTATTCACAAGTATAACTGGGGTACCGTGTAACAACAGTAAAATACAATACAGTATTGTAAACAGGGAGTGAAACTGTAGAGGAACCCATATAAAAGCACGGCTTGTAAGTAATGGGTGAATTGAATTGAATTGAATTTGGAAGTATTATTATGTTTTTCGTATCCCAATAAGCCGATTCACTATTACAACTGCGCATGTCCGTTACTGCTGACAACGCAATTTGTTTATCTCCCGTGACCTTTTGACAATAAACCCGGGTATTGTCAAAAAAAAGGTCACACTCACAGGAGATAAACAAATTGCATTGTCAATGTCAGCAGTATTCTTTTTCTATTGAATGAAAAATGAAGATGTACCTGACACTGCAGTACCTGTGTATGACTTATCTGGTGTCAGGACACTTCGTACCTTTGAGTTTGACACTTCGTACCATGGACACATCTTACCTTTTCAAGATACGACTTTGGACACTTCGTACCCTTGCACCACTTGCACCACCCTGTCTGATGCCCTCTACAGTTGTATTACCACCGTTCATTTATATTACACAAACAGCACTTTTTTCTTCAGGCCAATTTGGTTAGCCTGGAGTCATTTGAATTCCTACTGCTTGAGCACCAATCAACCTAGTTGTGAAACGTAACCCTCCTGCCTACAATCAAACACCCTTAGCTTTACGTCCAAACTTGTGGATTCTGCTGAGTACACTAGGAACATAAATGTTAACGTAAACTTACCTGTACACTAGGAACATAAATGTTAACGTAAACTTACCTTAACCTTGCACTTGGACACTTCGAACCTTCTTACAAGACACTTTGTACCTTCTCACAAGTCACTTGGCCCTGGTACCTTCTCACGAGACACTTCATACCTTCGTACTAATTTGGGATTAGTGCATCGTTTATGATTATTTTGTGCTTTGTGATCGGATGATTATGAAATGAAAGCAAATCAAACCAACTGTTACTATTTTGTTGGGACCAACAAGGGAGCCATTTTGACGATTGCGTGATTGTTTGACTTTAAAATATTTGTAAAAAATATTGGCGAAAGGCGTTGAATTAACTCATACAAAATATTAATTCCACATTCATAAATACCTCAGACAGTTTCGCTATTCCTATTGGTGAAGAGCGCATCACATGGGTGTGTATAAACTTTTGTTTATGACCGGTAAAAAGTGTTAATACATGGGCGTGACACGCGACCTTGCACCTGTTCTTATAAGACAGTTTCTTCATTCATATTGGTCGAGAGCAATGGCTGAAACAGTTGTGCCACATCACGCGATGCGCACAGCATTCCCTTATAAGGAGTTGATTACCTGAGGGCGGCAGAGGGCTTCCATTTCATAGCTGGAGGGGTGTTGTGTTGAAAGAAATCATTTAACAATTATCATTTTTGCATTTATTTTACTTTTTGACCAAAAAGTGATCTGATGTTTACGACCGAAAAAGTATTTATGAATGGGAATCAAAGTGTTTAATCGGGTTGCAACAAGTGGTTTAAACCTGCTGAGGCCTGGTTCTTTATAATTTACCTTGACATCGTCTCGAAAAAATTAACGGCACATTTAATGGTTGACTTATAAATGTTTAAATGTTCTGTTAAAGGCAGTGGACACTCAAAATAATTATTAGCATAAAACCTTTTTGTTGGTCATTGGTGACCAGTAATGGGGAGAGGTTGATGGTATAAAACATTGTGAGAAACCGTTCCTCTGAAGTGACATAGTTTTTGAGAGAGAAGTAATTTTCCACGAATTTGATTTCGAGACCTCAGATTTAGAACTTGAGGTCTCAAAATTAACCATCTAAATGCACACACCTTCATGTGACAATGGTGTTTTTTTCTTTCATTATTATCTCGCAAGTTCCATGACAAGTTGAGCTCAAATTTTCACAGGTTTGTTATTTTATGCATATAAAATGTTGAGATACACCAACTGTGAAGGATAGTCTTTGACAAAAATACCAATAGTGTCCACTGCCTTTAAAGTGCATTTGTGACCCACTCTGTGAAAATGAGTCATATGTCGCCCAATGCAATTATTAAGTTATGGACAGTTTAATTTTTTTCTTTTTTCTTTTGTAGATCTTTAGTTGCATGGTTGACCTTTAGAATCACTTACTTTTAGGCAATAAAGCTATGAATACAACAATGTTGTGATCATACTTAATGTCTAACTTGTATCCTTTTGCACACAATGGTAGTTTTATCATTTTACTTGTAATTCGTTTTTTACATTAAATTGGTGTGTGGCTAATTTCAAACAGGAGTAAACTCAGCAACGCGATACACCACAAAGCTTAGACACATACATGTACCCAATTAGTGCTGCTGATGTGTCCTTTCCAGCCATGCATAACTCAATTCTTGAAATTGCCTACATCTGACTCATTTTCACAGAGGGGGTCACATTAAAAAATTGTTGTCGTAAGTTGTCGCGAGGGGTCGTGAGTTGTCGGTATTTAGTGCGACCGCATGGCATCATTTTATGTACGTAATACTCTTGCAATACAGTTCAAGACTGTGTGTTTGCCCTTGTAACTCCTAAAAACTAAGACAAAATAAAATACTAAAATATTAAGTTATTCTGTTTTTTAATTATTATACTTTTGTCCATTCAGGTCAGTGCGTGTAGATGTTGGCAGGATTCAAACTGTGACTGCAATTCCAATGAAACCTTCTCATTCGTGCTTCCAAGAACAGATTCTTTAAATCCAACCCTTCTTATCCGTGTAAAAAGTCAGTTTTACTGGCAAGATCTTTTCGAATGTTAAAGCAATAAACACCTCTATAGTGTGTGCTTGAAACACATCTTGCACACAGTCTAGGCCTACATGTTAAAAAAAAAAAACAATTTCCACCAACAATATTCGTAGAACAGTGGTCAGGAAAACAAACTGAGTAAGTTTTAAAAAACAAATTCATCTAAGTTGTCTTCCCATCCATCGTGAGCTTCCAAACACCTACGTGGATACTCGCAAACAGACTCCTGAACTACATGATACAAACAAATAACTTTGAAGGCCTTGTTGCAGTGTAGTTCATGCTATTGTGTTGGGGGTGCAGAGCTCGAAGAGGGATTGTCATCACCTCACACTGTTCTAGCCAGTCATGGTTTGTGAGCTGTAGCCACAGGATCATCAGATACAATGTTCAAGAAACTCAAGAAAGGACGGGATAAGGAGGTAAGAATTGTCAAACTTTTTTAACTTTTGAAATATTACTTGCTGAGGTGCTATATTTGTATTTAAAAAAAATATATAGTAAAAAACAATTCAACAAACCATGTTTTTTAGCATCTGTGCACTGGATTTACACGTCTCTCCTGAAAACATTGCTCTGTTATTTTTTTATTTTTATTTTTTTAACTTGTCGATTAATTAAGCTGAAACTTCTACAGGTACATTAAATGGTTTGTAAGTATGTCTTTATTCACAGTGAGTAAGGATTCATGTCAAGGACAAAAACTTGATCTACAAAAAAGTATAAAAACCCTTTTACTGCCCTGTTGCCAGGAATATCTTTACATTTAGTGTACTGGATCTAGCTTGAGTGTGCACATAGTACAGCTTCAACAAGTTTGGTAGAATGGTTATTCCTAACAAACATGATCAATACAGAAAACTTCAATGTGTGATTAAAAATCCCAAAGTAAAATTTTTGAATGGCAGACTGGCAAACAAAGAACACTTCAAAATCCCCAATTCCCCATTCCCCAAAATCCCCAAATTCGTGGAAAACTACTTCTTTCTCCAAAACTATGTCACTTCAGAGGGAGCCGTTTCTCACAATGTTGTATACTTTCAACCTCTCCCCATTACTCGTCGCCAAGTAAGTTTTTAAGGTAATAATTATTTTGAGTAATTACCAATAGTGTTGAGTCCACTGCCTTTAAACAGTCACTTTTACAATTTTTTAGTGCAGTAGGCCTACATGTAGTTTGCAAATATTTAACAAAATATATACAAATCAATAACGTGGGATGGTGTTTGGGGAGTACGATTGATTTCAACAACAGGTTGATGGGTTAGTATTGATTGCTGAATTCTGAAGTGGGCTCTCCAAAAGTTTGGGATTAATTAATCACTTTTCGACGACAAGAGCTTTTGCATACACAAGTTGGGTTTGATGTGTGAAAATCAATTAGTAGGGTACACAAATAGGTTGTGGTCTAATAAATTAGTTGTAGACCATGAATAAATACTTCAAGAAGATTCCGCCATGATCAAGTATTGAAACATGGGATGGCTAGTCTACATGGTCTAAAACGCTTGCCTCTCACATGCTCTCACCAATGTGGTGTGTTTTCCAGCAAAGGCTGTGTGAATTGGATCTCTTCAATTCCACAAGGGTTTTTCTCCAGGCCTTCCTACGGAATAAATAAAGTACTTTGGTCTCTGGCTGTGCTTTGAAGTCATGGGTTGATGTGGCTGGCTGCCAAAGGCGCCCTCTGCATGCCTGCTGCTTAAACACATTGTAGTTGGTCTTTCGCAATTCTGACTTTCTGTGCAGCCATGATAACTTTACAGGGCTGTTAAAAAGTCCAATGGGAACAGCACTGTGAAATTTATGCTATGCAAAACTCTCAGAATTTAAGTTCACGTGGGACGCACTTAGATTTAGAATTAACCAAAAGCCAGTCACTGTAACTTTCCACTAAAGAAAACATCCAATGGGAACCTGGCTTTAGCTGCAAGTTCTTGTAGGGATGATTAGCCTCCCAACAACAACAACAACTCTTCCAAGAAGCCTATGTACATTGACTTGACACATGGTTGACCTGACACTTGTTTTAAAAAGCAAGATTTAATTTCATTGTGGAATAAAACGATGGATTTTCTTTGAAGTCAAGGAAAGTGTCTTGGTATTCATTGCTCCTCAGGTCCTGTTTATCAGCTTTCCACCAAATCCCCAAAACTTCCACCTTGCTCTAATATTCTTTGAACTTTTAATCCCCAGAGGTAAATATTTACAAAAAAGGGCAAGTCCTTAAACAATAATTTGTCTGGATACCTGTAAATGAATACACACACTGGCGTCCAAATTGTATCAGCCTCTTACAAGACTAACAATAGTTTAGCAAATCCTTTGTTTGCACTCAATCCAAAATGGGATATAAAGTGTTGATTCATGGGTTGTGGAAACAGCGGTGGAAACATCACATTTTAAAAAGGGCTTCAGACCATGTACACTACACGTTCAGCAAATAAAAAGAGATGCATACAATTGTTTGTGAATGGATTAATGAATGTAATGCATACTTGAGTGTTGAATTTTGTTGGAGGAGTGTTTGTGTCTGCTTTGTACCCTTTTCAGCTTGGTATGTAAGTGACAAACAACTTCAAAAAACTCCTTAAACAATAATTTGTCTGGATACCTGTAAATGAATACACACACTGGCGTCCAAATTGTATCAGCCTCTTACAGGACTAACAATAGCTCAGCAAACTCCTGTTTTACAATTTACGTACAGTATGTAGGGCAAACATTTTGTTGTTGTAGAAAACCCAAATCTTTTGAAAACCAATAATATGAGATCCTTGGTTTACATTGAAATTATAACATTTCTTGGGGTTTTAAATTTTATAAATGCCTTTTCTGTTTAACTTCAAAATGATTTTCCAATGTTTACTGTTAAATGTTAATTGTTCAATTCTCATTGAGTATCTAATACCTACGTAAGACAAAATAGATAAAAATTCTCTTTTACAAACAGTTTACATGTTTTGTTAAACTTTGTTGAAAGTTCTTTTTCAGTCATGTTGATTCTGGTCCTGTAATAATATAATTTCTGGTGTGGTACAAATTTTGAGCCGCAGTCTTTCTACACCTACTGTGTTACTTGAGTAATGCACCCCAGATGCAGCTAGAAAAGCCCAGAGAAAACTAATTATAGATTCAATAGTGGGGGTGTCAAATGTCAAGATGACTTCTTCCTCTCGCCTGGGGACATAAGCCAATTATTTCAGGAACCCCAAACAACATTGAAAGTGTAATGAGGTGGAAAATGGGTGACCATTAAATGTTCTTACTGTAACTGTCAAAGAACCACAATCAATGGATGATAAATGGAGGAAGCTTCTTAGTGATCAATATATTGGCACACAGAACATTAAGAATGCTTTTAACAATTCTAGTTCAAACAGTGAAGTGTCTGGGGCTGTCAATATTTTTTCTTTTAAAACTGGGATTTTGACTTTTCTTGAGCCTGGAGATGCTTACTTTTAGTGCTCAATGTAGTCAATTTACAGCGCAACTTGCATTATTTATCTTTAGGCTTTAACTCATTGTCTGCACACCAATTAGTATGTACAACGACTGTTTCAGTTTGTGTATTCTTGATCAAGAAAATTTTTGTTGTTTTTTTTCAATTTAAATCTAACTTTACAAAGTTTGTTTCATACTTATATCAAGGTTCAAAGAATAATAACAAATGTTTTAAAACAAATTTTATGTAGTTTACTTTTTCTTACGTGTAGGCTATGTTCATAGATTTATTTTTTTAACTAGTTTGAATTTGTTTTTTAAGTATTGATTTAATCTAAAGGTATGTTTTCAAATAAAATGTGCGTAAAGTAAGAAGATTTGGTCTTCTGTAGGAATAAACAAAAAGTCAGAACACATATTACCTACACTGCACATTTGTACTTGTACTTTGTTCATGTAGTTGTACATTGTCTTTAATACTTGTATTCTAATGAATGTTTTGCAGGGAGAATGGGGTAAGAATGATGACAAGTTGATCCAGGCTGTAGAAGCTGGGGACATTGAGAAGCTTCAAGCAGCCTTAGCCAAGAAAGGAACCTCACCAATCAAGATGGATCCAGACGGAAGAGTCCCGTAAGTTACACACAATTTAACAATCAAATTTATTTGTTGTATTTTTGCAGCATCCAACAGCCAAGCATTTTATGTGTGCTGTGCATTGTCCTGAATGTTACAGACCCCTCCCCCCTCCCCCTGTGGGTTTGCAGGGTTCTCCCAAGACTGGGGTATTCCGGACCAAAATGTTTGGATGTTTTGCTGAAGCACCCTGAATGGGAGACTTTAAGACGGTCCTTTTTCACAGTATTGCACGTGCTCAGACCTACGTACGCAATACTAAGCATGCGCACGCTCAGATCCGCAAAAAAGGACCATTACATGTATGTCTCCTGCCGCCAGTGCTCAAAAGTATCCTATTGAAGCTAGATCTTTGGAATGTTTACTTGGTTATGCCATAATGTAGGCCCTACACTCTGGAACAAACTACTGAGAAAAACAAATTTTTCAATTTTCAAAGTTGCCCATGCACTTTGGCTGCCTCTTAGTTTTCTGTAAACGTTGTCTTGTGTGACCATGGTGTGACAAAATCCTAAAGATGCTGCAGTTGGTCTGAAGAATGTTCCCCTTCAAGACATACAAGAAAGAATGCATAGGATGTAACAAATTCCATTCAAGATAGTGTTTTTAGGAAAAGGAAGGCACAGGTGTAACACTCCAACACCTAAGTCAGAGTCTTAGACATTTGTAGGAGGGTAAAAGAGCCACATGTTTTTTAAGAATGTGCATCTCGGATGTAACAAATTATATGTTGCCACCTGCTCCTGGGGTTGAAACAAATTCCGTTCAAGACATTATTTGAGGAAAAGGAAGGCATATCATAGGTGTAACACTCCAACACCTAAGTCGGAGTCTTAGACATTTGTAGAAGTGTAAAGAAGCCACGTGTTTTCTTAATCATCAATAAGAATGCGCATCTCAACTGGAGGACGAGAGGTTTAAATTGTAAATGATGACTCAGCTTAGGAGGAAGTACAGGGTACTCTGTTTGTAAGAGGAGGCCAGTGCCCTCAAGAGGATTGATATTAAAGACAATGCACTGCAATGGTAAAGTCATTAGACTGCTCCCGTTTGTGAGTGGTCTGCTGGACAATGCTTCTGCTGAAACATCCAGGGGCCAGTCAAAAACAATATTTTCCAGGTGGTCAAGGGGGCTACTTGCTTCCAAACCTATAGTTACACGCTGTTTACACAGGGATTGTTTTGCTATTTGAATGTTATATCCAGTGATAAACCAGTTCATTAATCAGTTTCCCTTGTGGTTAATTTGCAATCAATGTGGGCACTGTCTGTTATGAAGCTAGTTCTTGTACAGCGCATTCCACAATAACCTTCTAATGAGCTAACAACATTCCTTTAATTTGTCGATCCCCCGGGGAGTACATGTATGATGTATGCAACCCACCATAGTGCTTCAAAGACCTTTTCATACTTTCTCTACCCTCCCCTCCCATTTACCCAAATTATACCCCTGGGTGAAGAGAAGGAATTATAGTAAAGTATCTTACTCAAGGACACAAGTTTCACGACTGTGACCCGATCCACACTCCAATGACTTAACCACCAGAACTTGAATTTGATGCTCTTAAACCACTCAGCCATGACACTCTACAAGTAACTGTAGTCAATAACCAATGAATCCATGATCTTGATACTAAAAAATCCCAGTTAAACTTGTATCCCCTGCGCAGTGTATGTAATACGTACATGCTACACATGTGGCTGTGACATTCTCTATCCGCGATGATTAATACATCTGATATAAACTTCTTTTTTTAACAAGAACCGAAAGAGCAGTCTTGAGGTCAGATATTATTCATTCTAAATAGCACAGGGTGAGCAAGCGTCGCTATTTATAAATCTTTCTTCTCAGTGTGTTGCCGTGTCGAACCGCCTGTTAGTGTTTTAAGAGTGATATAACAAGACTCCTTTTAGCGGGTCTAGTCTGAAGATGTTAATTAGATGAGACATAGGCTGTATTTATCTGGCGACGCTCTCCTTACTGTCTGATCCAATTTCCCAAGTTATATAAGGGTCTGTTTGTAACTATCGTCACTTGAAAGAAGAAAGTCTGGATGGACTTCTAAATTTTTTTTTTATATGTAGTCAGTAAAACGTAGTACAAATGCAGTAACTGCATGTCTCAAAAAATATTCATTATGTGAGGTTTGAGGTAGCTCCATTACATGTGAAACAATCACCGCTTCTTTTCATTTTCATTTCCATGGTTCTACACAACACGTGAAACCTAACTTGTTTATACTCCAAATGTACAAAGTTTCAAATCCTAAATAAAATACTATAACTGTTTCATCCTTGAGAGGGCAAGGCTATTTTCATTTTGCTTAGGGCAATTCCAGTGAAAAAAACTCACAGGCTATGGGAAAACCATTGAAGGGGCACCAAGGCCAAGACTTGTTTCAAAATATTTTGATGCGAGTGGCAGAATTGCATTTAATTTGGGAGCCACTGATAATCAGTCTCATTGTATTGTTACTTTTAACTCTAAATTCCTCAGGTTACATCTGGCTGCTGAGCTGGGTCAATTTGGCTGCCTGGATATTATGATTCAGCTTGGGACGACTGTTGCTGCTGCAGACAGTCAAGGTAACAACACTTAAAAGTTGTTGATTTGTCTGCCCCACTTTCCCAACTTCCTCTGCTTGTGTTTTGTGTTTCACAGGGAAGGTACACATGCCAATAAAACCAATTGGGCTAATTGAAGTATGGGAAATATTCATCATGTGAGTTTGAAAAAACTACCTCCATGGTTTGAATGGCTGAACAGAAAAGCTTGTTGACATGTGGGTGTGTGCTGAACCCAGTTGTTATTTGTTTCTCTAGGCTAATTATAGCTTCAACGTCTAGAGATTTTTCTGTGTCTGTGTGTAGTTTGCACTTTCTTGAGTTCAACAAATTTGTGCATTTATGTTTTTTGATAATTTCATCACATAACATGGATGATGAACTACGAACATACGAGTGTCCGACTCGGATAAAATTGATGACTTGGTATCATCATACATGAAGTTGCAATTTCAAAATTTCTTTTTTATGGTAATGTTTTATAAATTGCAAATTACAATGTCAAAATTCAACGGTATGCTGACTATAAACTTGTTAAATGAATAAACCATAAACCATTTTGGGTAATCTTAAGTGTGGATACTGGTCCCAGACATTTACTAATGTTGCCTGCGTGCTTAAGCCACTCTACTCCAGTGCTTCGAGTTCCTTAAACTAGCATGTAATTCAAAATGCCCCCAATCAATACACTGTACCTCATGGATTGCAAAGATCATTGTGAGCCTTAAAAGTCAAGGAAGGCTATAATTTCAATCTCTGATCCGTTTAGGAAGTACCTGTTCCTTAGTTTACCTTAACGAGCCTGCAGGAGGTGCAGAACCAGAAATCTGATTGGAAATGTTGAACTCCTGTAGCAGTTTCCACCAGAAGTTTCTTTTCTTGGCGCACTTGCTTGGAGTGATGTGAACTTTAAGGCTTTGACATTTGCAAAAATGAGAAGCGTCAGCTTTTAGCAACTCTGGTTGCGTCTGATAAGCTATTTATAAAAAGATGGTCATCGGCGTTTGGGGAGACTGTGATCAGTTCTTTCAAATGTCTTAATGTTAGTTCACTCTATAAAAATAGACACTCTGTATTTTTCAGTTAGAGTGCGCAGTTACTGTTTGTTATGAGCTTTTAATATTGAAATAAAATAACAATGTGTTCATGCATTATGAGGAAGGTCAGGTATTTTTGACACAACTTGAGCTGATCATAAGCCTTGTGACATTGTGCTTTAATTGTGCTGTCTTCACATTCAAAAATGTTCTATATAGTTGTCTAATTGTCTGTATAACTCCAAATGCCAAGTGGTGACACAATATTTTTTTTTTTCTTTGAGAAGACATTTTCATTTTGTAAATGGCACATCCATTGGAAAATCGTTAAAGTCTATGGGAAAGTTTTTGAAGGGCACAAAGACCAGTGGCCTTTCTGAAATTCCATGCCTGATTTTTTTTCCTGTTAACCCATTTTTTTTTCTCACATAGGCTGCACAGTGTTGCATTATGCAGCGATGGGCGGCCATACAGACTGTGTGCAACGTCTTGTTCAGGCTGGGGCACCGTTGAATGCCAAGGAAGTCACAGGGAAGACTGCTCTCCATCTAGCTGGTCAGTGTTAATAGACCTAATACACTTGTCCCCACTGCAGTTGGGCACCCAAGTGTACTGTCGACTAGTTGCTCCTTGGCCCATTTTGTGCGTGAGGCACACACTTATACATGTAGAGCGTCTCAAATGTCAGAAGGGTAGGAACGTTCCTTTTGGAACGAAAGAGTATGCCCATGTCCGTTCCGCAGGAACGTTCCTTTTGGATCATTCGGCTTAACCGCCACAGTGCAGCGGTCCTTTCGAATGTTCCAGTGGTCCAAAGGATCAAAGTCATATGTCCGTAGTAACGATCTTTTGCGCTGGGAACATGCCCAACTTTTGAGACATTCCCTTACATGTACATGTAGTTTGTGTTTCCATTGTAAAAAAAAAATTGTTTTCAACTCCAAGATTGTGGCAGGATGACAACAAATGTACAAGGGTCATGAGGCAATTTACAGGAAGCTAGTTCCAGGCAATCTCTCTGGTGATGATTATAATCTGCCTACATTTTCCAATGTGATCTCTGTTGAGGCATTTACTAACATTTCTTGAAACAAGATCAACTTCCTGTTTCTTAATGTTTTCCCATTAATTATTTGAGAAAAAAAATAAACTATATTAGTGCCAGTGTCTTGGCATATGATGTGCTTATGTACAGAACAGAATGGTCTTCATACATGTACAACTCTAAAGGTTCATTTATTTCCCAAGCTCCTACAGTATGTACTCTAATGTAGCGTCATGTGTTATTGAAAATTCACTTCCATCATTCACCTTTAGAACCATAAACATTGCCAATAATAAAAACAAAGCTAGATGTCGATTAAATGCACCAAAAAGTCCTCGAATTGTTTCCATTTAAAGTTAGCTTTTTAACCAAGAATAATTATAAATTTTCTGTTTTGACACGTCAAGTTCTTGGAGGCCACTCGGACTGTGTGAAGATTCTTCTGAAGGCAAGAGCTTCTGTCGACACATCAGAAGAAGTAAGAAACTCACCATAAAACAAGTGGTGCTCATCCTGTATTTGTTAAGCGTTATGCAGAGCCATGAAATTGGCGGTGGTTCCTTTATTTCATGAATTATTCATAAAAGTCATGACTGTAAAACGACACTTGTTGTTCCCAGGAAAAAAAAGTTTTTTAAGACTGATAAAATGTCTAAGTATGTATTAAACATCCCGCTGAATCAGGATGCTTATCTTTTTGAAACCATTTTCCCTGCTTGATAGTTTGGGCGTACAGCGCTAATGATGGCAGCACAACTGGGGAACCTTACTATCTCGAAAGATCTTATTGAGAAAGGAGCAAGAGTCAATGATCAAGACCATCTCCAACGGTAAGTAAGGCCATATCTGGATTGACAGCAACAGTTTTTGGTTGTTTCAGCATTGTATAACTTACATACTGTGGACATGGATTTTGTTAGTTCTGTCTCACTGCAGACCATACAAGTTCTGGCCTTAAATTACACTGTATCAATCAAGGCCATGGCCCCAATACCCTGGTCTTGGCCTTGGCAAGGCTCTGCTGCAATGGTTTTTGCATTGGCGCCCCTTCGAAAGTTTTCCATAAACTTTAACTGTTATGTCCTTACATTACACTGTAGCAACCAAGGCCATGGCCCCAATACCCTGGGGTGGATTGCACCAAGCGGTCTTAAACCAGTCTATGCGCTATAGCCGGCTAACTTGAAACGCGCTTAGACAGTCTTTAATTATAGACCGATTGCAATAGCGCGGTTTATAATTATAGCCAGTCTTAAATCTTAAGCCTGCTCTGAGCTGGCTATAATCGGTCTTTGTTTTGGGTTTTTAAAGATGGCGCTGCATTTGTTAGTTGTAGATGATTTGATGCAAAGAGCTCTACGACGAGATTGTGTTTTAGAAATAGATTACAGTTACACCCATGAGAGGCATTATGATGATGATACAGTGTATCGTAAATATATGTTCCCAAGAGTAAAAAATTATACAACTCACAGATTTGATATCCAATGATTTAAACCAAACAGTAAGAAGAATGCTGTACCGCCAGTGACTCAGAAGTGCTTAGTATAATGGGACATTTGTTCGTATCCCAGGTCGAAATTCCAGTTGAACCTAGTTAAACTGGGTTTAACTGGAACTAGTTGAAACCAGTTGATAAACTAGTTAAACACAGTTAAAACCAGTTGGTTTAATATGGAAAATGGACAGAAACCAACTAGTTTATAATTTCAACCTAGTTGAACACAGTTAAACCTAGTCCAAACCAGTTGGTTAATATGGAAAATGGATGAGTTTGGTCACTTTCCAGTTGAACCAGTTGACCCCAGTTAACTAGGTTCAACTGGAATTTTGACCTGGGATTGCATTACTTTTCGCCGACTTATCTAAGACCGGCTTATTGCAACAGGCTTAATGACTGACTAAGCTAAGACCGTCTAAGACAGATAGCCGGCTATAACTGACTGGTCTTAGACCGCTGACTAAGACCAGTTTATTGCAATCCGCCCCTGGTCTTGGCCTTGGCAAGACTCTGTGCACTGGTCTTTGCCTTGGTGCCCCTTCGAAAGTTTTCCATAGACTTTAACATTTTCTGTTGGAAGTGCTCTGTGCAAACTGAAAATAGCCTTGCCTTTTCAGAGATGGAAATCCAGACCTGCAAGTTAGCGCACCTTTTTTTGTTTCCAAAAACACAATGGTTATTACCATGGCACAAAACCAAAAGGTAAACCATTTTGCTTGCTGAATAGAATTGAAACTGGGCCAGGTGTCCTGTGGTTGTCATACTCCCGTATTCCCACATGGCTTCTTAGATGGGCAGTTCTGTAAACAGATCCAGGTGGCGGGGCTGGTATGGATTGAGTTTGAACCACCCGTCATGCCCGTGGGGAACTTAGTGAAATAATTGCCCTTTCTTCTCTTGATGACTAACTCCTCCCCATTCTAAGTCCTTGGACGGATGCCATTCCTGTGACACGGACGCCATTCCTGTGACACTGGCATTAATAAATTAAGGGGGGCAAGCCTGCTTGTGTATTCCCAACACATAATCTGCATGAGTCATTCTGTGATTTGTCACAGGTCACTTATTGTGTACTATATGGGTCAGAACAATCAAGCAGACTGGGACAAACCATCTTGGGTCTGTACCCCTTGCAGTAGCACAGCTAAACTGTCGCCTGACCGCACCACGTCTAGCCTGCCCCTAGTTCATAGTACGTCCTTCTCATGTTAAGGATGTTGCCACTCCTTCTTATTGCAGGACAAGATGATTGCCCAAAATTGTTGAGCAGGCTCAAATGTTAAGAGCACAATTTCCGATCAAACCCCTCTTAGCTAGTGCTACTTTGTCTACTGTTTACACACAGTTTAAGCTGGTTCGGCTACATTTTTTTAGAAGGTATTGAGAACGAGTTCGTTGTGATGGGGGTCTTAGAGAAGATAGACAATATGTTAATCCTCTTAAATGGAACATCCTGTGAGGAACTTGGGAGTTTTCTTAATCTCTAGACCAAGAGGAGACGTACAGCTATTTTAATTATTGCTCTCTTTCTTTTTTTTACAAAAAATTATGCAGAGAACAGATTGCCTTGCAAAACTGTTGTGAAACTTAGATACACACAAACTAATTAACTACAGACAAATAAACAAATAGATCAAGATACATATCTTAGAAGGATGCTGGAAAATACACTGTAGACAGTGATGTATCATCCCATGATTTGGATAGTACAATGTTTATGCAAATTATTATAATTAAAGGGGTCTCCAAGGTTAAATTCAGTTTTTTTGTGATGCATTTAAAGAGACCCCATCAAAGTGTGAGAATGACATGTAACACAAGGCTCTAACCTCATGTTGAAATGGTGTAAAAATGCCATTTTATGTTATACTCTTTCAGAGCAAAATTTTAAGATGACGTCAGGGGTGGGGGGATTGGCACCCTTCGTTTTGCCCAAGTGCCATTTGCCATTTGCCCCTCTGGTGTACAATGCACCATGGACCCCATCACAGCATACAACAATTGTAAATTGGAAACCCTTGCCTGTATGCATTTGCTTCATGTGCATTTACTGACAGTAATAACAGTGACAGTAAATTATGAAAAGCATTTGGTACTAACATGTTACTCATCATGTCTGTTTCAAGGCCGTTTTCTAAGTTATTGCATTTTGTATGACTCTACCACATTTATTGCATTCTACATGTCTTCTTAACTTACATGTAGGCTTATGTTCAAATTTTTGCTATTGTGTACAATAACAACTATTACTTTTATAGATTTGTGCGCTTTATAAGATTTCATTATTATTTTTATATTTTTCTAGAACCTCACTGATGATTGCCTGTGAGCATACCCACAAGGATGTTGTTGATTTATTAGTAAAGAGAGGAGCTCGTACCGATCTGATCGATGCTCAGGGTTATGATGCAGCTTACTATGCTGAGGAGACCGCTGATCAAGACTTGAAGGAAAGTCTAGAGTCGGCACCTTCAGTGGCAACATGGGACGTCAGTAAGTAGTCAATTCATTTCAAAATACTTTTATTATCCATAGAGTATACTCGGTGTGTCGTAGCCAAGAGGTTAAGACCACCGGACTTAAGCTCTGGTGTTTCTAATCGGCAGAGTGTGGGTTCAGGAGTCAAGACACTTGTGTCCTTAAAGCCATTGGATCCTTTCGGTAAACAGTATTGTCCAAGGCCCACACTTTGTGTATCACAACTTCTATATCAAATAACAAACCTGTGAAAATTTGGGCTTAATCGGTCATCGGAGTCGGGAGAAAATAACGGAAAAACCCACCCTTGTATCCGCGCGTTTCGCCGTGTCACGACATGTGTTTAAAATAAATCCGTAATTCTCGTTAACGAGAATTGATATTGTTTTACTGTTTTCTCAAAAAGTAAAGCATTTCATGGACTAATATTTCAAGAGAAGTATTTCACCACTACCTTCTGTAAACCCTGTAAGTTATTTGTAAATCTGTGAACTTTTTTTTTTTTTCTGTACCGAAAGGGTCCAATGGCTTTAAGCAAGACACTTCAACATTAATGCTTCGACCCAAGTCTACTGCCACCAGAGTCAATATATTGTGGTTTAGTAACTTGATGACAATACGAACTCTAGTTAGTGTTTAATCGGCTTGTAATGTTAACCTTTTTAAAACAATTTTCAGAGGGTGCGGATGAAGCAGATGATGAGCCTAAAGCAGACTCCATTGATTATGTGGACCATTTTGATGCTAAGAGGTGTGACTCTCCCATCCCAATCACACCAAGACAGCAGGTATACAAATTGCATTCTGGATAAAATAATTCCACGGTAGAAAGAAAGAAAAAACATGCCAACAAAGTATAATAAACAGAAAGTTTTAACTTTAAAAAAATGTTTTCAAATGTATAAATTATACATGTTTTTAAAAAGTAAATTAAGTACACTGTTGTAGTAGTAGTTTGTTTGTGTGTCAATTGTTTAAATGCCTTGGTGCCAGCAAACAATTGAGGGTGCACTGCTCTGAGGTTATTCCAGTCAAAATAAACTGTCATACATTGTAGATATACAAGTCATCTCACATCAGGTGGTTAAAAGCAACATTCAGCATGATAAGGCACTCAACAGTGTTTACTTTGAATGTAAGAAAATAATTCCTTTTTCGTAAATGTTTATAGAATGGCAATCTTCATCAGATGACCGTGTCGAATCAGCATGTCGCTAACACGTCACCCTCATCAGCAAAGTTAGCTCAACATTCAAAAGAAATTAAGGTGAGTTGGTATTTTCAAAATAAATAGTAAATAGCGTGAAGTTTTGACCATAAAAGACTAAAAGACAACGCAGCACCCATGAACAAGTTTAAAAGTGTAACATAAGCAGCCAACTAGAAAAACTTGAGTATGCACAGCTCCTAAACACCAACACATTGTCATTCTTTGACCTCCAACATGACATCTTATGCAAGAGCTCTGTCGTTGAGTTTGACATCACATGGTCACGACTGAGAGAGCTACCCAACCATACAGGATTGCTAACTACATTTGTGGTTGTTTATTTCTTGGTTGTTTATTTCTTGGTTGTTTATTTCTTGCTTGTTTATTTCTTGCTTGTTTATTACTTGCTTGTTTATTTCTTGCTTGTTTATTTCTTGCTTGTTTATTTCTTGCTTGTTTATTTCTTGGTTTATCAGGAGATAGAGGAAGAGAATGAAGTTCTTTATGAAGAGCTGAGTAAATTAACTTTGGATCATAAGAAATCATTACTGAGTGTTTTGACACGCCCCTAAGGGTGTGATAAGACGCTATATAAGGGTATGTTCAGACGTGGGGTTAAACTAGTCCTTAATCCGAGCACCGCGGGTGTCCAAAAGATAAACAAGACTTAGTCCAAAATTGGCTTGCGTTCACACAGTGAGTTTATTCTGGTCAAGCGGACTAAACTAGCCCACGATGTTGATTATTGGGTCATGCATCGGCGAACCTTACCATTGCTGGTTCCGGTTTGTTACATTGTCCATGCGTTTTCCACAGGGTTTCGATCCGCTATCGTCTCTACAAACCTCATGCGTCATCATGTATTCCATCTTTAAAGACGGCAAAATCACTTCATATCCTTGCTTGGCCCTAGCACAAACGCAATTCTATTGTGCCCGCTGAAGTTTTCTGTTCCGCACTGCCCTCGATGAACGAAACATTTACACGTTGTTGTTGAAAGCTTCAAATTATTTTCGAGTGTGAACTTTTGTAAATATATCACAACTTAGTCATTGAGAAGTCGTAGCCTACACACATTCTCATGTTACGTTAAAAATTGTTTTTCAATTCAACATTAGTCTGGTACTCGTATAACTGTTACGTAAAGTTGTTGAGGGCAGGAACCAGATACAACCTAGCTTTCGAACCCAAACTTTGGTCTTAATATTGTCAATCCCGTGTGTGTAGCTTAGCTGTGATTAGATGCCACTTTCTTCAAAGCAAAACCCGTTCGTTATCATAAAGTAGCGTTGCGCACAGAAGAAGTGAATTTAAAAACTAAAAAGTGCTACTAAAAATGAGAACTTGTTTTCGTGCGACGTCCGTTTCAAACATTTTCGGCGAAGGGGAATACCGGGCCCCAACACTTAATGGTAACAGAAAGGGAAGGCAGCGGAGAGACGCAAGGAGATACTATAGTATAGCTCCATGGATTCATGCAGACACCACCCAATACTCGCTGCAGATCCATCCATACACGTGGAATGACGTCACCTTTGTTGCCGCGGTCATTTGGGCTAAAATAGACCGGATGTAGCAGGTCAGTTGCGTTCCAACGATGGTTTACTGGGCCTCGCAGCGGGGGTTGGTCGTAAAACCTGGGCTAAGTTAGGCTAGTCCACCAATTTTTTGGGTTTAGTTTAGCCCAGCTCAGTGGATCAAATTAACCCTCGCGGACCAGAATATTGCGTTCCCACGCAGGGTTAGTTTAGCACTTTTGGATTAAGGACTAGTTTAACCCCACGTCTGAACGTACCCTAAGAACCTACATGTAGTATTAATATTATTTCTTGGTTGTTTATTTCTTGGTTGTTTATTTCTTCGTTGTTTATTTCTTGGTTGTTTATTTCTTGGTTTATCAGGAGATGGAGGAGGAGAATGAAGTTCTTTATGAAGAGCTGAGTAAATTAACTTTGGATCATAAGAAATCATTAGAGAAGATGAAATCACTGGAGCATCAGCTACAACAAGCCAGCATGGTAAGCAGGATCCAATGTCAAGAAAACACGCATTTCTTGTTCGAAAAGACGGTCAGTTTATATTATTGTGTAGCCCGTACATAGTTGTTCATTATTTGATTGCTGCACCACACCACCTTTCATCCTTTGCATTGCCGTAAACAAAAGCAAATCAAATTTTGTTTAAATATTAAAACTGTTTATTCTTTAATTTCATTTTAGGGTCATGGAGACAATCTCAGGAATCAGGAATTCGAAGAGGAGGTACTTTTGATAAACATTGTATATTAATTACGCTTATATTAAAGACAGTGGACACTATTGGTAATTGTCAAAGACTAGCCTTCACATTTGATGTATCTCAACATATGCATAAAATAACAAACCTGTGAAAATTTGAGCTCAATCGGTCATCGAAGTTGCGAGATAATAATGAAAGAAAAAAACACCCTTGTCACAGGAAGTTGTGTGCGTTTACATGGTCGATTTAGAGACCTCAAGTTCTAAATCTGAGGTCTCGAAATCAAATTCGTGGAAAATTACTTCTTTCACGAAAACTATGGCACTTCAGAGGGAGCCGTTTCTCACAATGTTTATACCATCAACCTCTCCCCATTACTCGTCACCAAGAAAGGTTCTATGCTAATAATTATTTTGAGTAATTACCAATAGTGTCCACTGCCTTTAATTGTGTATGTTTGAAAGTAATGTTGTCACCTCCTTTACTATATTATATGATTCCATGCTTTTTACAATTGTTTTTGCATTTTTGATGTAGTCTTTGTCTGGTGTAATTATTTTATGTGTAATCAAGTTTACCTATTTACTGCTTGCCTGTTTGGGGTTCCCTTTTGCTCCACAATGTATTTTGATGATTGTGCAATAAACTACTAAACTAAACTAAAAATGTAGATTAATATTAGAAAGGAATTTCACTGAACTAGTTTACAGACTGTGGAATTTTATTTAATGTAATTTTGTTGAATTAAATGTGTTGAGGTCACTGTGGTTCAGTGCTTTCTTTACAGAGTTTAAAAGCTGAATGTGATAGACATTTCTTTTTCATTTTTTTAAGGACATTTATAAGCAATATCTGCAAAAATATATTCATCTTGTCTCATTTACATTTGTTGAACTACATTTAATGTAATTTGTTTTTAATTCATTTTTGTTTGTCACTGTAGTTTAGTGCTTACTTTACAGAGTTTCAAATTAGAATTTATTCAATATTTCTTATTCCTGTTTAGTTTGAGAACATGAAGCGATATTTGCAGATGGAGAAAGATAAAAGAACAAAAGCTGAGGCCGAAGTTGATGTCCTCAAGGCACGTCTTGTGTCAGGCGGGGTGAGTGTTAGTCATAGAACTCTTGTTTTTACTCTTTGCTGTTTTACATTTTTCTGACATTTTACAATATTGTCAATTGTTGTAATCCATATAATATGGGATTTGATACATTGCATAGTGTGATATCAATGTATTGATATCTACTTGCTTGGTAGATTATATTCTTTTGAGAACTTGTCTCGCAATATATTCTACTATGGCGTTGATTTTTAGAGAAGATTATATTCTTTTGAGAACTTGTCTCGCAATATATTCTACTATGGCGTTGATTTTTAGAGAATTTGGGAGACTTCTCAGTTCTGAAAAGAACTGTCTTGCTTATTAACTACTACCTGGGCGGAAATTAGGAAATGAATAAATAAACACAACAAATGTAGTATTTTTGTTGTTATGATAGTTATTATAATGATGTTTAATTTGTTTTTTTTGTAGGGATCTGTAACTGAAGATGACACTGAAGTTGACAGTAACTGGGGAGACAGTGACGATGATCTCTTTGATCTTCCAGGTAAAAAGCAAATCTTCAATCTGTTCAAAATTTCTGGTTATAGAGTTAAGGCCAAAAGATCATTTTGAACAGGACTTGTTCTATGTGTTTTCTAACTGTAAATCATCCAAGTTTTGAAAAATTTGCAAAAACGTCAGTCAATTGTATTTAAAAAATTTCTGTTTAGTCATTGGGAAAGAGTCTGCTTTGGTCTCACTCGAAGCCAAATATCATTGATTTAATATCAATCAAAAAATTCACTTGGACCTCTAAGTATTTTATAAAGCACCTTCTTAGCACTTTCTTTCATCATAATATTAGTATTATTCAATTCAATTCATCAACATTTATTTCCACATTGTTTAATAATTTTCATTGTTTCTCCAAGGAATTGGTGGGTCTCCAGTAAAGGTCAAACCAGCCAAGAGGATGGATACGGCCCATAAAGTTAACGGTGAAAGTACTGGACTAGTGGCCATCTTACGCAGCCAGATTGTATCCCTACGCCAAGAAAATGAGGAGCTGAAGAAGAAGGTTAGAGTACGAGTTAGAGTGTTAAATTTTTACTTGATTTTTCACAACCAATACTTTTCTTTGCTTCAACTTTTGCTTTAACCTCGTTTTGTATACTTTTAGGGCAATTCCACTATTGCTCAGAATAACACAGAGGTCAGACATTTAATAATTATTGTTATCTGTGGCGATGTAATTTGTGTGACTGTGGAAATGCCTGTTACTGTTAAAAGAAGTTCACATTATTAACCTGTTTTTGCTAAATACTGCCAAAAAGTTATTATTATTTTTTCTTAATTTTCGTTCGTACAACAAATAATTCTTCAAAACTTTAACCTTATGGGTCGTATCCATTCTCTTAGCTGGTATGACCTTAACTGGTGACCCCCAATAAAAGTACTTCTCAACTGAGCCTTCTATTAAGACTTATTTATACATATTAGCATATTTTTAGCATACATTATAATAAACACTTTCCCGTTTTCTGAGAAAAACACAGGCAGAACTGGGGGAAAGTACTGAGTTCTTGCTTTATACACAACAGTGTAGGGGTAAAAACAAATTGTATTCTTAATCCTGCAAAACCTAAGATCTATTATTCTTATTAAGTACATGAATATGTAAATTAAGGTATTATTTTACTTTCTGTAGTCCAACAGAAATACTCCTTCGGAATTTGACAGCAGTCGAGTAGCTGAGCTTGAGGATGAAGTAGCTTCGCTAAGGGAGGAATTGGAGGATGTTGAAGGGCGTGATGTAGTCTCAATGGACGACTACAATGAGCTGAAGGAAACTAACAGACTAGAGATGGCAGAACTTAATCAAAACATTAAGATACTGATGGATGAGATTGCTAACATATCACAAAGGGTGAGTTTCAAGCTCAAGCTTTCTCTTATACACAGATCATTTTCTTTCGCCGCTCCATTTCTTTGGAATCGTCCCTTTGTGTGCATATTCACCAGGCTAGCTCTTTGGAAACTCATTTGTTTGAAGCTACTTATTTGTAATCTGCTTATTTGTAATTGTATCTTTCTCTCATTATATATTTGTTTGTTCTCTGTATGCGCTTAGAGGCTTTGCATTACGCACTTTACAGATAAACTTGTTACTTCTGGTTTAGCTTTGGTTTCCGCTGAGACTTTTTCGGATAATATAAGAAGATTGTTTGTTTTTGGCTTATTAGCTAGAACACTGATAACATTTGTAAGTTTGCCTTTCGGAGATTCCTTAGCATCACAACCAGATTCAATATAATAGATGAAATAAATTCCTACAAGTTGATTGATAGTTATTATTCATCCTTTTTTTTCAGCTTGCCGTATCCACAGATGAAAATGAGAGACTGAAACGAAAGATTGCTCAAGACGGAAGAAAGACCCCTACCCCTAACCACACCTCGTTGAGTAACCTCCAGAATCAGTATGATGACCTCCTCCAGCAGAGAGAAGACCTTAAGGACTCCATCAATAAACAATCTCAAGTCCTGTCCGATCAGGCGATTGAATATGAACGCTTGAAGGGCAAGCACGAAGAGGTCGTCGCTGAAAACAAGCAGCTTGTGAATGCGCTGAGTGAACAAACAGTCAATGGCACGACATCGGAGGAGTCTGAAGTTCTCTCTGCTGAGAATGCCAGACTGGAGAGAATGGTTGCCAAACAGTCCAAAGCAATCGCCCAGCAGAGTGAACGGGGGAGACGAGATAAGCAGAAGTACGCAGAGCTCGTTGCAGAGCGGGATCAACTCCGAAAGGAAATGAAAGGAAGGACAAACGGCAGCTATGACAGTCTTGATAAGGACTCTTACGACGACCTCGTCGATGAGAACCATAGACTAAAACACAGCATTAAGATGCACGAGGCTAGCCTTGCCAGCAGCCCCGATAAGAGTCACTGCGATCAACTAACCAAAGAGAACTGGAGGCTTCAGGACGAAGTCCGAAAACAAGACGACGAGATGATCCAGCTACGGAGAGAAGTTAGGAACTCACAGAAAAATAAAAGCAATGGACAGACGGAAAAAGAATCCACAGATAGCAGGATACTCCAGGAGAAGATTAAGCGACTGGAAGGGGATGATCTTCAGAGGAGTGAAGAGGCCAGGAAGTTCACCGAGCTGGTCGCTGAGAACCTTCAGCTTCAGAACACTGTCCGTGAACAGGCAGAGCTCTTTGAGAGCCAGTTGCCTGCCTCGATCGGGTTTAGTAAGAAACGCTACACTGAGCTCCTGACTGAGAACAGGAAACTGAAAGCTCAGTTAGCTAAGGAGAGCCCCGACAGGGGGATGAGAAGTAGAAGTCAGGACGACTTGGAGGTGGTCAGGAGGGAGGTTGAGACGCTTCAGCAAAAGGTACTGGAGAGCGATTCTAAATACAGGCACATTGTCACCGTGTACAGGTCACATCTACTCAGTGCCATACAGGTAAGAAATTCTCCAAATCGAAAATTAAAGACACGTTTTGGAACTCTGCCAATCTGTCTTAAGTAATTGGCAAATATTTATTGGATCTAAAGCAGGCATTTAGGTTTTAAAAGAGGAAAGATAGTGGCAATGAATGCCAAACTTGTTGGTTGAAATATTTTTTCAACCTTTCCCCCCTAAAAATATCATTATTGTATACCCTGAAAGTCAAGTACGTCTTAGGTCACCTCTTGTACTTGATACAGTTGTCCTACTTTTTCCAAAAGACCAAATTAATATTGTGCCTGATTATTTATGTTATTATTGTAGTATGGATTTGATTAATCCATTGTTTTCCCCCTTTTCGTTTTCTCTTACAGGACAGTCTCGACCCAAAAGTCAAGGAATCGCTGTTAAAAATAAGCAAAATACGCAAAGGAGAAGAGTTTGTGTGAGAGGCCACCTTACCTGATGCAACAAATTTACCCCACCTGAATTATTTTAATTACCTCTTTAAGGTGTATTAATCTTCTGAATTTGAAATTCAATATTATTTTTTACTTCCACCACTTTCAACTCATTCGTGATTTTTTTATGTGGCTTATTACTTGACCTCAGAAGTGGTTGGTTCAAAACTTTTGAGCCAAAGGCTTCATGCCTGAAGCCTTTCTCGGTTTCAAATGCTCTTTACCTAGTAGGTTTTTATGTCCAATATTTACCAAAAGTATTCCCTGTCGTTAACATTATTCAATCCTCTTGAAGACGATCAGAGCATACTGATCAAAACGTTGAGTTGTCAACCACCAATTCTCTTCAAAATCCACACTACTCAAAAGAGATTTACACATGGTGCTACTGCAAACCTCATTTTGGTTAGACTGTTCCAAGTTAGAACTTTTCTGAACTTTGAACAACTTATTCCAATAATTACTGTTTGCAAAAGGAAATGCCCTTCTGTTCTACAAAGTTTAACTGGAATATTGTTTAATAAAAGATGTTAATAGATGTTAAATATGTTTGCTAATAACCATAATTAAACCTTGAAAAAGGCGCAGCAGATTGTGTTCATGACACTACTATGCAAATCATGTCTGCCTGTTTACAAGATGGTACACTGTACAGTTTTAAAGTTATTTATTTTTTACACTTCCAGAACAAACAACAAATTTATTATGCGGAAATAATCCACCTGATGTAAATATAGCTTCATGAATCCTGCCAGTGAGTCATCGTACATTATATATACTTGCTTAATGGATTAATTTTTTAATTTCGTTCAAATTATGGTTAAGCTTATTTGTATGATTGATTTGTATTCAGTGACATGAGTGATAAAGAGAAAGAACAATGTTTTCAGACAAATTGTATTCCGCCAAACTTTTGGTTGGTGAAAAGTATTGTAAAGAACCGTTGAAAAAGTCCGAGCCAGATTCAGTAAAAATGTTTCATATATTTGTGTGCAACTTTATTGTACAGTCACTTTCGATTTTCAAAACAGATTTTGGTCAAACAGAAAGGTCAAACTAAAAATTTTGTGATTCTGTACTCATTTTCCAATATTCATCAAGTGAGTGGGACAAATGTCTCTAAAAGCTTTGATTTAAAAGAGCTTTGTTACTTTTTCTTCCAGCACTGAACAAATTATCACCGTCCTGCTCACTGTCTTCCATCTTTTCCACTTCTTATTCATGAGCTTCAATGTGAAATGTTTGAGGTTTCGCAACATGAAGTTAGACTGAGATTTTTATCCGATAAATCTACTCCGCGCTAGTAGAATAAAGAAAGACAGTTATTCTAAGAACAAACTCTACTTGGCAAATAACAACACATGGTGTTACCGCAAACCAAATAATATACATGTATGTAGAACAAATATGTTGTAAATTTGAAACTAAATTCAATGACAAAACATAAATAATTTAGTTGTTTTTGTCTTGATCAAAAGGTGCTTGAACTCATTTTCAAATTGTGACAATCTTTGTTGTATTTATTACTGAACTACCTACCTACTAAATATAGTCTAATATGTGTAAATTATTGTATATTTTGTTTAAATTAACTTGTTATGGTTTGAATGTCTTGACTTATACCTTGATTTTGCATCCACCCTAAATGAAATAAGATGTTAATTAATCTGATTTGGTAATTACTATAATTAACGAAAACTAGAGTTTAATGGTATAAATGAAAGGGGTTCCTGCACAATAAGTTTTCCAATCAAAAACCTCATTTTAAACCTGTTAGTATTTGTAGTTCATGTTCAGATATTTTACAGATACTTACCGTAAAAGCTAATGTAGAGTCTAATACATCTAGATGCACACAACTATTGACTCAAAACACTACATGTATTATTAAGATTATTCAATACTTGTGTACTTATTATTAGTAGCAGTTGAAATTTTTAATTTTTGAGTTACAATCTGGTATAAAGTTTATGGTCTATGATCAGGCTTGTGGCATAATAATTGCTACAGTATTCAGTTAACAATTTTTGTTTTCCTTGGAAATTTCAAAAATTCTTCAGGTGCTTTTAGGAAAGATATCGCAACCGCTACTTTATGTATTCTTATTTATCCATTAACTTTTTGGGGCAAGCAATACCAGTATGTCATAACCATGGGTGGTTGGTGAGGTGGGGGGGGGGGGCAAGAAAACAAAAACAAACAATGAGAGCGAAGTTTGATGTGGTTTGTGATATTTTTAAGGTTTCAATCCATTCCAATGTAACCCTAACTCACTTCCGAACTCTAACAAAATCTAGAAGTATGGTGAACCAACATCCAAACCAGTGGACTCTGATTATGGTGGTATGCCTCATCAAGTATTAAGCATGATGATTACTCGAGCAGTCTACATTTTTTTAAGGTCATTGTAAACCACTTAAGTTTGTACAAAGAAAAACAAAAAACAGAAACCACCAAACAAAACTAGTGCTTCAAGATGAGTAATATTTGTTTTTGCTTGAAGTGAAAATGTGTTGATTTTTATGCATGCCGTTGGTGCATATACATGTATTGCAAATTAAATAAGTATTAACAAGTAAACAAGACTGGGTTTTAATTATGTAGATGTATCTGTTTTGTGTCCGACACTTATTTGTGCGCTTCTCTATTTATGATCGCTGTTAAACTTGATACTTCATAGGGAAAAGAGGTACCTCTCGATTGGTATCCTCATATGGATTTCTTTATAACTCCCCTGTGCGTGGAAGGAGGACAACATTTTGTTTCAAGACAACCGAGTGTGAAATTGATAAGTTTTCTGCCATTCATTATAGTCTCCATAGGACGGTTAAATTCTGCATGGGAATGGAAAAACATCTCTTTTGGGGTAACTCTAGCAACAAAATGCAACAGTAAAGGCACCTTTTTTTTCAGGAGCCATTGTATTGCTTACAGCCTTTCATTACTTGCAGCCTTTCGTTACTGGAAAAAAAGTACTCTGCCATATCATTGTGAATGCTATGTAAAACATAGAGTCGGCACAAATTGGTATGGCATTATTGTCAACTCAACTCATCTGACTATCCAGTTCAGGTTTAGCAATCTCTTGTGGATGCATGTTCTTTACTTCCTGGTTTTGGTCTCACTCGGCTGATGCTAGTGATGCCTTGCTTTTTGTATTAAAACCCATAGCTTTTCTCATGAACATGAGTTCTATATTAACCACGTATGTTCCAACATCCAACTACATTCTCTGTATTGCTTTAAAGGGGATTGTTTCAATGTTTTATAGTAGCAACAGCTCCCCAGTGCTTTTTACTAAGTAAGCCGAGTATTTACCAAAGGTGTACCCTCCCTCTTAAAGGCAGTGGACACTATTGGTAATTACTCAAAATAATTATTGGCATAAAACCTTTCTTGGTGACGAGTAATGGGGAGAGGTTGATGGTATACATTGTGAGAAACGGCACCCTCTGAAGTGCCATATTTTTTGAGAAAGAAGTAACTTTCCACGAATTTGATTTCGAGACCTCGGATTTAGAACTTGAGGTCTCGAAATCAACCATCTAAACGCACACAACTTCGTGTGACAAGGGTGTTTTTTTCTTTCATTATTATCTCGCAAGTTCGATGACCGATTGAGCTCAAATTTTCACAGGTTTCTTATTTTATGCATGTTGAGATACACCAACTGTGAAGGCTAGTCTTTGACAAATACCAATAGTGTCCACTGCCTTTAAAAGTGGGTATAAAACCCAAATCTCAGCCATGTTGGTTTCACAAAATTTGGTGTAAAAATAAACAACGCATTTGAAACTCAATATTCAAGACACTGTTTGAATTTTAATTATGATCAGTTATGCACTGACGGAATAAAATTACAACCAAGAAAATAGTGAAATTGTCTATCTACAGTTTACAGATGTATGACTAACACTCAACAATTTAAAGGGGCAAATTGCCTTCAAATCTCTCAAATTGTTGTTTAGAATTTCTCCTTGTCCTTTTCAAGAGTTGTTCATGCTTAACAAAACTTTCAGTGTTCTGTGATTAGCAAGAAGTAGACTATTTAGTAGTAACAAATTTAGTTCAACAAAAATCAGAATGTGTTATATCAAGAAATTACACAAAAACCACCCAATGTCAAGGGATATTTATGCGAATCAGCCATATTAATTTCAAAACAAAGAGCCATTCCCAAAGCCAACTTGCCCCTTTAAAGTCTGATTTAAAAACTCATAACTCCTTCATACAGTATTGTAATTGGCGCACGTTGTATGTTTGATTGCATTATTGATCACAAGTAATAATTGCATTTTTTAAAAGACATTTTCTGTGGGAGAAAGAAAACGCAATGTTTTGTGAGTAGGGCCTAATTTATTGGCTCTGCTTGCAGTAAGCAAAGAATCGGCGCTTGGGGATCCAGAGAATAAAACAAATAAAGCATTTTAAAATAAAGCATATTTAAAAATAATTTACCATATTTAAAAAAACTACTTTCCAAAATACCCTTGGTTCAAATTTGAATTCAGACAATATTAAAAAACCTCTTAACTGTTTATAGTTAATAACAGGTTCACAAATTTAAGTATGTCTTGTTTAACTGACTAAGTCTTTGGATTTGTGTATGTTTGTATAATAATGCACGCTTAAAGGATCAAAAATAATAATAGCTCCAACAAAAGCTTAATACTTTACATTAGTCTTCAAGCAATATGTCAGTGTACACACTATTAAAATATTATTTGGTTTTAACCTTTTTACTTTGTTGAGCACTTAAATATTGGTCATCCAAATAATTCATCAATTTGTTTTATTACTCGACTTATTTGATGCCCAAATAGATATACATTTTAGCTGAAAGATCACTGAAAACTGTGTACTCTTTCCAAGTTGTTCTTACAATCTTAACAAATTTTTTTGTCTCCGAGTGCTAGTTTTATTTACACAATTTTTTAATCAATGTTTTGGTGAGATGGTTAAAACCATATAAAAGATGTGTTATAACAGGGAAGGTACATTGTTGACGTCCAGGTCTTTGAGACTGCGAGAGAGTACAGCAAAATTACAAAAAAAATAATACAAGTTTAGAATATATGTCAAAAAGAAAGTAACAAACACTTTTGGATTCAGTTTGCTTTTTGAAAGTTGAATAAAGGATTACTATCATTTCTTTGAAATGCTGAAAAGGCACTTTTACCGTAACAACCCAAAACTGTTACCCATAGTTTTAGTTTTAATGTTGTACCTTCCCTTATGCCCCAAAAGGATATTTTTACAATGCTTGGTTGGTAGATCCCTAATAACCCCATCACACCTAACTCGTTCCCACTAGGTTCTGAAAAAATGTAGACTTGGTGTAAGACGTGGTTATTCAAACTTTCACTCAACTAGCGCGACTCCCTGCCCACTTGCTCCCTCCTCGCCACGCACATACTATTGTCTTGCAACAAGACTACACTTTTTAGATCGTAGTGAGATCGAGTTCAGTGTGATGGGGTAGAAGCTATACGTTTGTGAAGCCTTTTTGTCGAGGTGCATGTGGCATCTCATTCTTATGCATCCAGCGCAAAAACAAAGCATTGTGATGTAGCGAAGCATTGAATGCCTTTACTAAGTCATGAAAGAGGTTGTTTTTTCCAATTCTCTATAACAATATTTCTCATGAATAATTCATTACGCCATGGAAGAAATGACCAACTGGAATGCTCCCAGATGAAATCATAAAAAGTTGAGCAAAAATCAGGTGGCAACTTCCATCGATTGTGAGAAGTGGTAGCAGCATGACAGGTTGTCCTAAAAGATAACTAAAACTGTTGCTGCTTGGAAACTGATAATTTCAGGAGAAATTTAACCATGGCAATTCCATGCCATCTGACGCAAGTGTTAAGGAAGTGAACCTGCCCAAGTGATTTTAAAAGAGTGTTTTTCCTGAGTTGGAATTATTTAGCGGCAGCTAACCCCTTTCACAAAACTGCTTGTATTTAATAAATGAATAAGAGATTAGCTTTCAAGTTGGTAAAGGCATTCACTTCACATTTTTGAAATTCTTTACTATGCCATACCCATCTTGGCGCCACACCCATATTGGTGCCACACCCACCTTGCTCAAGGGCTATGTATTTAGTTAACGGCTTCCTGGCGCTCTACTGATTCCGTGTAAGGTCTCCTGTTATACTGAGCAGTCTTCTCTAACTTGACCACAGCCTCGTCAATTATCACCTCTTCGATGTCAGAGCCAGGAACGTCAAACATGGGTTCTAAGAGAATTTTCTCCTGAGAAGAAAAATCAATGAATAATAATAATATTATATAGTTCTTATATTGCAGAGCATTTTAAAATAAACAGATCATTGCGCTTTACGCGATTTCACGCAACTGCGTCAGTCCACTTGCGCACCATTTATGGAGCAACTTGTGCAATAAACGTTGTGCAAGTGGACTTATGCAGTTGCGTAAGGTTTCGTGAAATCGGCTGCTGGTCATTGGGCCAATAACATTCCCTTAATCTTTCATTCCTTTAACCAGCTTCCTGAGCTGCCATATCGCTCCAAAGGCTTTTTAATCACAATATCAACTTCTTCCCTCGCAGGTAGAAGGGTAAATTTTTATGAATATATCATAAGACAGGCATCTGGGAAAGTTGCAACGTTAAACTCACCATGATTGAGCGAAGACCTCGAGCTCCTGTCTTTCTCTCTAGAGCCATCTTAGCAATGGCTGACAGAGCATCTGCAGTTATGTTAAGTGTACACTGAAAAACAAAGGGCCAAGAGAAGTGGTAAGATTACAGCAGGGGTGCCAACATTTGCATCTTGTGATAAGGGTTTTCCCAATGCCCGTGCTAGCGTATTGGGCCGATAGACACAAATTGCGTGTGGACATGCCCAAAGTTCTGCCAATAAATAAAGAAGAATATTGTGTATATTTGTTTACTTTGGTTTTACCAATTTCACAAAAACATCAAGATAAACCCGTTTATAATGCTCCATAAAGCACATTAGGACTTTTAAAACCAAGATAAACACTATGTACACCAAAGAGCTCCAAAATTCAGCGTTCTCCGGCCAAAATTCTGAAACATGGGTCCAGAATGCCCTCCAGTTCAAAAAAATCCTATGGAGAACCCTGTGATTTATACCCCTAAGATTGTGACCTTGACTTAAAAAAACAATGATGACTTTAACTTACATTGTCCATCTTGAAAAGCATCTCAAACTGAGGTACAATGGCATTCCTTGGCTCCTTCAAGATACGTAGCAACATTGGCTCATCCAACGAGGACAAGCTGACTGTAATCGGGATACGACCCACAAACTCCGGGATCATTCCAAACTCGATCATATCTCTGGACTCGACTTGCCTCAAGAGGGCGTCTCGCTCATCATTGTCTATTTTGGTATCGGACGGAGCGGATTGGTTGGCCATACTGGCATTGGTTGCTGCACGTCGACCCTCGCTGACATTAGCTGGAGCTCCGAAGCCAAGATACTGAAAGCATAATTAAGCACAAACATTTTGTTCAATTTGTTTCTGAAATTTATCTGAATTTTGTCTTCCAAGTTTTCTTCATCAGCTGAATGAAATGCAAGTGTGTATGTACCAGCGTTGTAGTCGGGTCACTTGTGTCAACAATTTGCCACTTTTGACACTCTTTGTCATAACTAATACAAGCTGCTTGCAAAGGGTGTTCTAAAAATGTAAAACCCAAATGGCATCGCAGAACATAGAACCCATAAAAAGCTCATTGTGACTGGTTGTATTAGTGCTGCTTTTAGAAAATAACAATTGATGGCAAACGCTCTACATCACATAATTTTATCATTGTTCTTTATTTTGCTGACAATATAAAGAGGTTAAACTTGCTAGTATTAGTGGCAGCGATAAATTCTATGTCAAATGACAGATTCCAGTAAGTAAATGAATTCATGCTAAGGGCCTTACCTTTTCCTGCTTTCTCCTGCTGACGATACGGTCAAGCCCGTTGAACGCACCCGAAGCAACAAATAATATGTTGGTGGTGTCCACTGGCACGCTCTCCCCACGCAGCTTACGAGAGCTACGCTCCGGGACGCTGACGACCGTACCTTCTAGCATCTTAAGGAGACCCTGTTGGACACCCTCGCCGCCGACATCACGTAGCTGGTGTATTCCTGGCACACAGCCAATCTTGTCAACCTCATCCAAGAAGATTATGCCTGAAAATAAAGATGTCAAAAAATAAATGTTTTGCCCCCCATCCAACAAAATGAGTTCAAAAGGAAAACAGGTCAGTGCCAGATGGAAGTAGAACATGTACATGTAAGGCAGTTCATATTGGCTTGTGATTCATAATTGTTTTTAAAATTAATTTTCATTTTTGTAAGCTCAAATACCTTGCTGTGCTTTCTCTACATTGAAGTTAGCATCGATCAGGAGTTTGGCAATGACAGACTCAATGTCCTCTCCTACGTAGCCAGCCTGGGTCAACGTAGTGCAGTCACATATGGCAAAGGGTACATCCAGGCACTGGGCAATGGTCTGGGCCATTAGTGTTTTACCTGTGGGAGGAAATATAGAAAGGGTTGCAGTGGGTCTGTCATTGGAGAACAAAAATTGATCTCAAAACAAGGTCAAGGACCTAGGTTCAAGGTTCAAGAATCAGTCAAGACTCATGCTCGGTAATGCTCGGTGTGTGTCCAAGGAGTAAAACACACAGCAATGATAGACATACTGTTGTCAATCAATAACTACAAGAGAACATACTCTGTGGGCAGAGATCGTTCTTGCGATTGATTTAGCTTAGTGCACTACATACTTGGCAGCATAGGCTGTTTACTCCTCCCAGGAGCTGAGATGGTTTAAGGAATGATAACATATGGCCCAGTGAACAGGGAGTAATAACATTTAAAGTATAATCATCCTTCTTTGGAATTGCGCTATATAAGAGTCAACATTATGTATTAGGAGAGTGATTTTAAAGGAACACATTGCCTTGGATCTGTTGAGTTGGTCTTTAAAAAGCGTTTGTAACCGTTTGTTATAAAATGCATATTGATTAAAAATATATTTTAAAAGTAGAATACAATGATCCACACATGTATCAGTCGAGATTGCGTAGTTTTCCTTTTACCTCGTCAGCTAACACGGTCGGCCATTTATGGGAGTCAAATATTTGACTCCCATAAATGGCCGACTGCGTTAGTTCGCTAAGTAAAAGTAAAACCACACATTTTCGAGGAAAATTTGTGTGGATGATTGTATTCTACTTTTAAAACATCTTTCTAACCATATGCATTTTATAACAAACGGTTACAAACGCTTTTCAAAGACCAACTCGTCCGATCCAAGGCAACGTGTTCCTTTCAGCTATTAGAACATTTTTACCTTATCTGTTCCTTTTAGTTACCAATATGACAACATTCGAAACACAAAATTTGATCACCAAATAAATGAAAAAGTTACCTGATCCAGTGGGTCCAAGCAGTAAGATGTTGCTCTTCTCTAGCCTGAGCTCATACTGTTGAGCGTCTAGCAGCCCACTGCCACGTAGCTGCCGCTCAGACTCACTACCCTGTCCAGACTGCTGCTGTTGCTGCTGCTGTTGTTGCTGCTGCAGTGAGGACGCTCCTAAAGCGTTACCTTGGCTACTGATTCCTGCTATCTGTAGTAACTCTAAAAGAGGACAAAAAAGGTGTCGTTCAGAATAGTCAATGTTTAAATATTACATTTTGAAATTGTGGCTGGGTGGGTCAAAAGAAATTACTGAAAATCAAAGTTCTTGGGTTTTTTTCTAATAAAGAAACGGAATAACTACCTAGCTGGCCAAGAAACATCGCAACTTACAATGTAAATCCTGATAAAATTACAAAGTGCTGTTTGTTTAAAGGCCAGTCCATACTCGCTGCGACTGCATGCCGAACCTGACAATTCAAATTATGATTATGCAATTGCGCTTCCATTTACGCACTGCAGACTTTGAAAAATGGGTTCGCGGGATGCGTACGCAGTGAAAATGCAGCTAGAGTACACTGGTGTGGGTATACAGCAAATTTACCCAAACATAAGTGCCCTATATAGTAAGCCATATGTGTTCACCATACCTCAAAACAGCTTATGAAAGAAAGACAAGGTCAAATCTTGCAGCTGTCTGCCTCCACTATTGGGCGTTCTGGTATTAACTGTGGATGTTATGGTCTCTAAATAGTTAATAAGGGAGGGGGGGGTGGGGCTGGGGGGGTAGGGGATTAATATTTACCTCTTGGAGTGAATGCCTGGTTTCTAGTCTCAGAACCTTCCCCCTGTGTCTTGCTGGGTCCTGCCGGAATGTTATTATAGATGCGCTTGTAGTGATTGTACACAGCCACTGAGAGAACTTTCTTGGCTTCTTGCTGGCCAATCACATGTCTCTCCAGAAATTCATAAATCTGAGGATAGAACAGGTTAGTATTAATAATAATATATTATGTATAATTATATAGCGTGCTAATCCATCATTCAGTGACGCTCAAGGCGCTTAAGCATACAGCATTTTCCTGCAAGTTATGTGGGACTATACTTTTGAATTATTAGATCTACTCCTTTTACATAGCACAAAAGTAATGGTTTACAAGGTGCTGTGGCACACTATGCTGCCGATCAGTCCAGGAACACCGGGGCGAACCCCTTCTCTTTTCAATAAGTGCACTGGATTATTTTACATGCGTTACACAATACACAGGGCCAAGTGTGGATTTAGTCGAGGCTAATAGATTTTACCTTCTTTGGGGGTGGAGGCGGGGGTCTCTCTGGCTTTGGTGGTAAGGACTCCTTTAGGCTCTTGTTGCTGTCTGTTTCTGACAGCACGACAAAGAAGTGATGACATTTTTCACACTTGACAAATCTTGTTGATGCTGTGAGGATTAAATAAGAAGTCGGAAATTAGCCACACCTTCTGAGAGTCAAATCCTATCACCATATCAATATTGTTATACAAACTCAGCCCTTCCCATCAAATATGGTGAGTACATGTATCTGCACAGACACTGTTGGTTGGCAAATGCGATAGAGTTGGGCACAAGGTGTCATAAAATAAACATACATGTATGCGCCGGACCACCATCAACCCCATACAAAACGTTGTGATGTTCCCTCCTTTGGCATATCACCAGTGTTCTTTTGCTGCCTTAGTGACTTATATTCAACTACCTGAAATACTTACACACAAATGTTTCAACATGTGTGCATGGATCACCACACTTTGGACAACACAACTGGCCAGATTTTCCATTCCCTCCATCACTGCTACTCCCAGCACTGCTGCCGCTACCACTACCGCCAACACTTCCTCTGGATTTCCTGCCACCACCTCCACTACTGACCCCATCACCCTTGGATGGACCATCTGCTGAGGTATTACAGAGGGAGTAAGTTGTGCTGAGAGTCCTGCTCAGAATTAGGCTGATACTTGAAGGGGACTCTGTTTGAGGTCGTACTGCAACAGAGGCAAGTGGTTGGGTGCTGTATCCATTGATACCTGTGGAAGATATATATGATGACAATAAGTTGCAAGTTGATGATTTTTGTTTAATACAGTAGGACGCTTTTAAGCCTATTAAAGGATTTGGGTACTTTTTCCAAATGTCCATAGATTTACATTAAACTTACAGAGTTTGAAGATAATGATAGTGGAAAGCTTCCCTTCAAATATTACTTAATGAGGTGCTGTAGTTTTTGAGAAATGAGTAAAACAATGTCATGAAAATACGTTTGTACATGCTTAAAATAATTTTCGTCTCATGAGACAAAAATTATTTTAATGACATTGTTGTACTCATTTCCCAAAAACTACAGCACCTCAGCACGTAATATTTTTAGGGAAGCTTTCTACTATCATTATCTTCAAACTGTGTAAGTTTAATGTAAATCTGTGGACATTGTGTTTTTTGTCCTACTAAAAGTACATAGACCCTTTAAAGGAAATGTATACTTTTGGTAATCACTCTTAAATTGAGTTGCAATAAAAACCTTTGGTTAGATACAACTTTCAATAGTATAAAGCATTTTAGAAACATCTCACTTTGATGCAAATATGTTTAAATCTGATAAGTGTTACTGCAACTTAACTGCTTCTCAAATCACTTTTTCCTGTCAGTGAGTATTCTTTTATTATCAGTTGCTACTAAAAAAACACAATTTCCTACTCAATATTGGCATTCTTCAGTGTGCACAAAATTTGTTCAGCCTAAATTTTGCACTATGAAAATTTGCTGAACAAAATCTTTCGCTGTTATACATTCTTTGTACTTACATGGCACACCACGTGATGCTTTAATTGGACCATTGGGTCGACACAGTAGCCTTCTGACTGGCGTCAGGTTGCAGCGTAAACTAGGAGGCATTCTGGTGGTCACTTGTCAGTTACCTAATAAGCTGCGGCCAAAAGTCTCTCCTCGATGTTAACAGTGAGCTCAAGAGTGACCTGATCTCCATAAAAGAGCAAGCCTTGCAACCTTTGAATATAAATAACCAACAAAGAGTGAAAAGCAATCACAATCTCACCTGTACTTGTTTGAAGTTGTACATACGTATCAACATGACAAAATTCACTTTTTATTTTGACACTATAACTTCCCTGAACCTTTAATTGTCCGATTACGACTAAATCTATAAATGGACCCCATTTTTATTTTCTATCCAGTGTCACTTGTTTTTTGTGACTACCTGTTTTTTTTTTACAGAGGTCCTCAAATCAAAAAGAGAAGACATTATTTAAAGAAAATATATGTTACTTGTACTATGTTTAGTATAGTTTTAGTTCATATAGTTAGGTGTAACAAAACATACCTTAAAGGCAGTGGACACTATTGGTAAAATAATTAGCATACACCCTTTCTTGGGGAGGAGTAATGGGGAGAGGTTGATGGTATAAAACATGGTGAGAAACGGCTCCCTCTGAAGTGACGTAGTTTTCGAAAAAGAAGTAATTTTCCACGAATTTGATTTTGAGACGTCAAGTTTAGAACTTGAGGTCTCAAAATCAACCATCTAAACGTGGTCCTACTACTTGCCGTCAACTCGCCGACTTGCCGTCAACTCGCCGACTTGCCGTCAACTCATTTTCGTGCAGTCAACTCATTAAATTTACATGAAAAACTTATAAATGGGACACGGAAGTGTTAAGTCTGGGCTAAACTACATATTTCTCATGGTTTTCGGTAAAAATTCATTCACAAAAACGACTTTGTGTTGATAAAAAAAAGGACCAATCATTGACATCTTGGGCCAAGACTAATCAATGTGAAAAAGCAAGATGGTGGCCGACGGTTTTGCTGTTTCGAGATAATTTTTTCACAAGAAAAAAAACTCAATTTTTATTCCGAAATATGACCTAAAACTTTCGCGAATTCTCTTTGAGCTGATACTTTACAGTTCTATGCTTCTTTTGTGGGTTTTAAATGTATATTGGAGGTGTTGACGGCGAGTTGACGGCGCAAGTGAGTTGACGGCGAGTTGACGGCAAGTAGTAGGACCCTCTAAACGCACACAACTTTGTGTGACTAGGGTGTTTTTTCTGTCATTATTTTCTCACAAGTTCGATGATCGATTGAGCTCAAATTTTCACAGGTTTGTTATTTTATGCATATGTTGAGACACATCAACTGTGAGGGCTAGTCTTTGACAATTACCGATAGTGTCCACTGCCTTTAAGTCAAAATAAAATATTGATAAAACTAAGCCAAGAATAACTAATTCAAGAGGCATGAAAAGGAACTTGGAAGCCAAATAAATTACTTTTATTTTAATAATAAAAAGCAGACCCATAAAAAGGACCCAACGAAATGTAACGTTGCACAACTTTCATAATTAACATGTATTTAAAACACAAACATACACACAAACTTCAATAATTATTTATATAATATTAATAATTTTATTTATTAATAAATGAATGAGACTTGCTGGTGGTGTGTAACGTAACTTAGACAGAATCAATGGGAGTGCAAAGAACAAAATACTAACTAATCTGTAAAATAAATAAATAAGGCCTTCAAACAACCAGTTGAAGGCCTCACAATTTACATGGATCAAGGTTACAAACACACTGTTTTTGTGTTACACAAACATCACGCACGCACAAGGTGCATGCAGTGGAATGAATCTCCAGTGGAATAATGTTTCGTTGTACTGTCAACAAAATAAATTGATTTGGATTTTGTGGCCACTTCTAACAAATCGCCTCTAATTATTAGAGCTTCAGTACGATAATTCTTTTCGCCTGAGCAGAAATAGTCGCAGAACGATCTTACATTACCTGTGTCAATCAGGAAATCTAGGATGCAGTATCAACAGAATTGTTTGTCTTTATTTTGCCCGCAGTACACGATCTACGCTCTTTTCTCTCTGTGTGGAGACTATGCTGGCCTCGCTAAATATTATGAAAATGTTTACATTCTAGAAAAGCATTATAAAAAATAATTGTAAAATTTAAACAAGCAAAAATAAACATTTACTAGTTTTTATTTTTTATTTTTTTTTTATATAATAAAATATCTTAAATGCTTGTTTTTGTAGACTACCTATGTGTTGTTTTTGTCAGTTACGTCAGTTTTTGTTGTCTCACGTGACACATGTGACAAGCGCCCACTCGTTAAAGAAAGATGGCGGCCTCCATGTCTCGATTAGAATGATTGCATTTTCTTTTTGTAATCAGTCAATAGCTATGAACAGCTTGCTCTACCTTTGTTTTGAATTCTTAGTTGTGTCTGAACACACAAGTTGACTTCTTAGACTGCTGAGTAATGGCAGGGCGTGGTCGAGGAAGGGGAAGAGGAGGAGCGATCGCTTTTACAGCCGAAGTTTTGGGACTCGGACGTGGAGATTCTCTACCGCCCCCAACGTCTCAACCACCACCACATTTTCCAGTAAATAAAATGAGACTTTACTTTTTCATTTACCATTATAATGATGATGTCGTTTTTTTAATCAATTTGTAAAAAAATCCTGATACTAGATAAGCCTAAGTAAATTGGTGCAATGCTGTAAGATATGGCAATAATGTTAATCGGAATTAGCTTCAAAATTCAACATAAACAAACTATTCACACTTAATACCTACGTACAGTGTTACACAGATGATTTCTCAGTCAAATTCAGAAGCTGTTTTTAGTACTAGTACAGTAGTGTTTACTTTTGAATTTTGGGTGTTTTCCATGATGTTGAGGCACAACTCTAGGAAAAGTTTCCGTATGGCGCCACCACTTTTTCATTCGATATGAAATAATATAGTATCTAATTTACCTCAATGAGATATCCCTTTTTGTAAAAAAGGGTGAACAAGTGGTGGCGCCATACGGAAAATTATCCCAACTCTAGTCTAGTCGAGGGTAGTAAATTTCATTAGATGCCAAGGCTTGATTTAGTGGTTGATGAAGTGCTGTAAGTGCATGTTCGAATTGAAGGTGTGTATTTCAATCATAGTAGGCCTACATTATCATCGGTAAATTTATTGTATGCGGTACATACACATAGAAAATAAACATTATGAAACTACTCGAGCTCAAGGGTGAAACAAACTATTTCATGAAGTGGCCATACCAATCATCTTGTATCCTTCTTTCCTGCAGCCCTTAGAGTTTCGCCCAGTGCCACTACCAACTGGAGAGGAATGGAGCTACATGTTGCTCTTAAAGCAGGAGTTTAGAGCCACAATGAAAGACTCTCCTTATTATATCAAACCACAAGATAAAAAGAAAGGTAGCAATTTCACTGAACTTTTTTTTTTGCAAAATAAATATTTGTTTTCCCAATTAAAATTCATTCATCCATGAATGTCTCTTTTGCTGGGTTGTCAAGGCAGGCAATATGGGCAAAAAGAGCCACTCTGTGGAGATGAACTAGGTGGTCAATTGCTGCCAACAAGATGAAGACATCGACGGCTCAAACCATTCAGTTTGTCTTTCCCAGGTTGGTCTTTAAATTTGAAGACTTTTCAAGAATGTCTCTGTTTCTCAGATTACAATTTTATTTTCCACTCTTGTGCCATTTTTCGTCTTCAGATATTGCAAGATATTCAGATAAGTACAGGCTGGGCAGTAACACGGACAACACCATCGGCTGGACGCCATACTGGAAGCACCTACCTAAAGAGCTTAGAATCCGAGTCAGGAAACCAGGAATGGCTACAACTTCAAGTATGAATCTAATCACTCCATAAGCCATTTGCTTAAAACATAAAGGCAGTGGGCACTATTGGTAATTTTCAAAGACCAGTCTTCTCACTTGGTGTATCTCAACATATGCATAAAATAACAAACCTGTCAAAATTTGAGCTCAATCAGTTGCGAGATAATAATGAAAGAAAAAACGCCCCTGTCACAAGAAGTTGGGTGCTTTCAGATGCTTCATTTCGAGACCTCAAATTCTAAACTTGAGGTCTCAAAATCAAATTTGTGTAAAATTTTCTCTTTTTCGAAAACTACGTCACATCAGAGGGAGCCGTTTCTTACAATGTTTTATACTATCAACCTCTCCCCATTACTCGTTACCAAGTGAGGTTTTATGCTGATAATTATTTTGAGTAATTACCAATAGTGTCCACTGCCTTTAAGACATATCTTTTCCAACAGGCTTATGAACATGAATTTTTTCTTTCCTCTTAGACCGGCACCTTTGAATGTTCTCACAGATAATGCTCTTCTTATTATTATTATTTGCATATTAGATTTTAATATTGTCTGGTACAATGACGGGTTAAGTTGCCACTTAAATTTGAAATCATCAGACTATCAAGACAGTTGCTATGTCACATGATTTGGGGCAAGCTTTTGCGTAGTACTTTTTGTAAAACAAAACAAAACGTCCACAGATTTACATTAAACTTACATCGTTTGAAGATAATGCTGAGGTACTGTAGTTTTTGAGAAATGAGTAAATCAATGTCATGAAAATATGTTTTTACATGCTAAAATAATTTTCTTCTCATGATCACTGAGACGAAAATAGCAAGTAATATTTTCAGGGAAGCTTTCTACTATCATTATCTTCAAACTGTGTAAGTTTAATGTAAATCTGTGGACATTGTGTTTTTTGTCCTACAAAAAGTACATAGACCCTTTAAGAGACGATGAACACCCATACACAGTTCTGACTGAATGTGGAAGGCCCAATGTTAGCAGGGTTTGCTCATCTTGAGGTTGCTTTACAAAGGCTTGCCCCAATTTGCTTTATGTTGGCTATTTCATGTGTTGTGTTGAATGCACATAATACATGATATCTACCTATATATCTTTAAGTCCTCGTCTTGTATTATTATTTTGATGTGTTTGTCAAATGAACCCCTTTGCAAATACAGATTTACTTGTGACTCTATTTGTTAAATGTGATATTTTTATTATATTATGCAATGTAAGATATTTTTATTATATTGTTGCTGTTTTAATGTCTACGGTTCATGTATGTTTTAGTGCTATTTTTAATAACTGTATTTTAATGTGCAAATCGAGAAAGTGACTTTCATGACGGATAAAAATCTAATCTAATCTAATCTAATCTAATCTAAAGCTGCAATATTTAATTTGATATTATTGAATCTATTATTCTGATTTGTTGTTGACTTCTTGGTATTTTATACACAAATGACAAATATTTTGAGAGTATTTGAATCTGTAACTTACATATTTTATCCAGAGTCTGCTGTTAAACCCAACTTACAAGCTGCCAAAAAGGTCACTAAAGAAGACGTAGAAGTAGTTACGAAACAACTGGCGGTAAGTGATCGTTATGTTTTCACTCATGCCACATTTCAGCTAATCAGGGTCCAATTTCTTACAAAAAAGGGCAATAGTTTTTCTGACAGGTTCTGAGACGGCATTTTGTTTTGCATTATGTTTATCATCACAGGAGTTGGAGAAGAAAGAAACGGAGACGGCGGCATCCGGAGATGAGAAGCAAGATGAAGAAGAAGAAGAAGAGATTGAGGAAGAGGAATACTATGATGAAGAAGATCAGGAGGAGGTAAGCAAAGACACAAACCAATATTTAGATCTGCCTTTTGTAATGTTTTGATATTTGTGGTGCTTTTAAAACTTGAGCGAGCAATGTAATTTCTTTTTTATGGAGGGTAATAAAGTTCTTCTGTCTATGTCCAAAACCTCATCATTTTCTTTGAATATTTTATGTGAGCATCCACAGACTCGTACTGCCAACATTCAAATCCGGGGTGGGGGGACTCACAAGACCACATGGCTAGTAGTTCAATATATTTATTGGAAGGGAATCGTATCTTGGTACCATGACCAGACTTAAAATAAAAATGAAAAAATACAAATACATTTTGTTCTGTCATCTCAGAACAATTGGATGGAAAGATCCTTTGTTTTCCAGATGATTTTCTTATAAGTAGTTCTAGTTATGGCTTAGATAATGAATTGTATTTGCCTTATTTTGTCTTTATCCAGGGTACTGATTACATTATGTCATACTTTGATAACGGGGAGGAGGATATGAATGATGATGATGATGGACTAGATGATGGACCTGTCTATTGAGCAATCTGATTGGTCAACAATGCAATAGCCACGCCTCGTATCAGTCAGAGGTTCTGATTGGATCATTTCCTGATTGGGCTTGATGATGCATCAATCTGATTGGTCAAACTAAGCAATAGCCACACCAACTCGTATCAGTCAGAGGTTCTGATTGGATCATGGTGACAATACTGCCTGATTGGGCTTGATGATACATCGATCTGATTGGTCAAACTGAGCATTGGGAATTCTTCATACATCTATCGGAGATTCTGAATGGATGGAAGTGGCCAAAATACTTCAGCCAAAGCAGCAAGGACTCTGATTTGATGTCCCCACAAATCGGGAATGCTGATTGAACAGATCCAACGGTCCCTGTACTTGGAAAAGAAGTGGACTGACTTCTTTAGCTGAACTCGGAAATTGACAATGTGATAGAGATGTTCTTGTGTAAAGAAAGACCACCACACAACAAGACTTGGTTTCAAAAGTGCAGTTAAATAAAAAATTCCTACAATGTAAACTGCTCACAAAAAGTAAGGAAACTTTTTACAATCCAGTATATTTGTTATTATTTAATACTCTCTTTGTATATGGTATATATCAATGCAAAGCTTAACTGTTCCTCTTTCAAACATAGTTGTGACCAGAAATATTGTATTTATATTGTAATGATCAATAAATTTGTACTTTTGACAAGTCAACGGTTATTGATGTGTAATTAAGTTGTTTGAATCTCACCATGGGAGATCTGACACCTGGGTTTTGGTAACAGTTAATCGCGTACGTGTTTATTTACAAACGGCAAAGTTTGATGGATTCTTCTACAGACTGCTGTCATCTACTCCTGTAGACAAAAACAACCAAAAGAAGCCAGTGTTAATAACTATAACTTGCATATGACGTCAAAAGCTCAAAGAGCGCCCTCACTAAGGTCAAAAGAACACCGATATACGTCTTGCGACATCCGGTTTGTCCTTACGCGTTAGCGTCCTCATAAAACGACGCATTTGATCTTTTATTTTGTGAAACCCCTATTAAAAATCTATGCCCGATTGTGAAACTACTAAAAGCCGGCTTAGTCGCGGACGCGCGAGGGGCGTTTGGTTAACGCGTGAAATTTAAGCAGTGGGAAGCCGACGCCTAAAACGACAAACTAAAAGGCTTTTCTCGCCGCGCCACCAAAACAAGCTTCTGGGTAAGTTTCGGATCGGAAATGAGCACAAATTCTTAAAGATTTTCAAGTAACCTGACCTAAGGTCAAGTTCATATTATATCGGTATCGCTTCGTCATTTTGTTAAATTTATTTGTATACTTTTGTGTATGTTGTTATTAATGCCACTCTAAAGGACCAAAGTATGATTAGGTGCGAGTTGTGCGACGTGGCACAAACAAGCAAATAGGTACCTGTCATGTCGCACAACTCGCACACAATAATGTATCGCACTAAGCAATGTATGTATTACAATGTGGTTCTATATCGGTGGAAATGTTTTGTGGAAATAAATGAATTTAATTGAATTTATTTGAATAATACTTTTGATCCTCGGGGCATACTTGGCCTATCAAAAGTATTATTGGGTTTCGAGTTGTGCGACGTGGCACGTACCCGTTTCCTTGTTTCCATTGACTTCTGATTGAACTTAAAGCAACATTTTCAATGAGTTTCGATATTAAATGTCAAATTAGAAATCGGTGTATAGTTCTTGAGATTGTTCAAGTAACCTGACCTGATGTCAAGTTTAAATATCGGTTTGTCTTCGTTGTTTTGTAAAATTTATTTGTTACTTTTGTGTATGTTGTTAATAATGCCACTCTAAAGGAACAAAGTATGATTAGGTGCGAGTTGTGCGACGTGGCACAAACAAGCAAATAGGTACCTGTCATGTCGCACAACTCGCACACAATAATGTATCGCACTAAGCAATGTATGTATTACAATGTGGTTCTATATCGGTGGAAATGTTTTGTGGAAATAAATGAATTTAATTGAATTTATTTGAATAATACTTTTGATCCTCGGGGCATACTTGGCCTATCAAAAGTATTATTGGGTTTCGAGTTGTGCGACGTGGCACGTACCCGTTTCCTTGTTTCCATTGACTTCTGATTGAACTTAAAGCAACATTTTCAATGAGTTTCGATATTAAATGTCAAATTAGAAATCGGTGTATAGTTCTTGAGATTGTTCAAGTAACCTGACCTGATGTCAAGTTTAAATATCGGTTTGTCTTCGTTGTTTTGTAAAATTTATTTGTTACTTTTGTGTATGTTGTTAATAATGCCACTCTAAAGGAACAAAGTATGATTAGGTGCGAGTTGTGCGACGTGGCACAAACAAGCAAATAGGTACCTGTCACGTCGCACAACTCGCACACAGTAATGTATCGCACTAAGCAATGTATGTATTACAATGTGGTTTTATAATATTGTTGAGATGTTTTGTGGAAATAAATGTATTGAATTGAATTAAAATTGAATAACACTTTTGATCCTCGGGGCATACTTGACCTATATCAAAAGTATTTTTTGGGTGCGAGTTGTGTGACGTGGCACGTACCCGTTTGCTTGTTTCAATTGACTTCGGATTTAGGCTTCAGGCCCCGTCTTCTCGTCTGAAGCCCTGAGAAGCCCATACGCAAAGCACACGCAATTGTCAAAACAACCGCGGGGCCAAGCTAGCCTAAGCCGAATATGGAGCCAGAGCCGTTGATTCGAAAAGGGCGTGCCAGTGCTTACTGGTGGTACCACCTCTCGGGCCGCGCACAATCCTGGCAGCCTTTAAAACCCATGCGTTTTCGCTAAATTCACTACTTGTGTTCCTTCCCAGTGTAACGTCACATCGTAAAGTCACATTGCAGCAAACCCGGGCCACAGCTTACAGCAAGAACTCTCCACAAAGCTCTTGTTAGAAACCACCTGCATCACCATGGCCAGTAAGTATTCACTTCAAAATAAATGGAGTGTAAGTTATGGAGGACGAAAAGTGGCCAATCAGAATAGCAGAAAGGCAGATTTTACGTTGTTTTTTTGTACGAGTTTTTCTTTTTTTCTGCTTTTCCGCTACCTGAAAAGCAGATTGAATTTTTTGTGAAAATGCATTTTCTTCTTTTCTATTATTTTGTCTGTTACCAGAAAAGCATGTTTTACTTTATCTCCAAATGCTGGCGGACTAAAAGTGGCCATTCGTTTTTTTTTTATTTTTTTTTTTTTACTAGGACAGCCCATGAAGGTTTTGGTTTATTGAACACATCCAAACGTGTCCACAAGGGAAACTGACCGACGTGTTTTTTGTAATGGGAGAATCTTATTGGATGTAGTCGTGAACCCTCCACCGGCGTGTACAAAAGTGATTCTTCCAGTACGTACCAACTGACTGACGTGCAATGTAGGCTTATATGCGATTGGTTCCCAAACACAAAACACACTTTCTGCACTCGTACAGTAGGCTCTACATCAGTGTGCGCGTGTTATAATGGTTCACGTTCACGGGTGGTCCTTTAAACGCAAAAACGCATTGATGGCCACTTTTCGGTCACCTAGATAAAATATGATTTTCCGGTGTCCGAAAGGAGAAAAGAGGATGGCCACTTCTCGGCCGCCTGTGTAAAATCTGCTTTTCAGTTGGCAGAAAAGCAGAGAAACAGAAAATTGCATTTTCACGAAACGTTAAATCTGCTTTTCTACTTTCCTGGTAGCAGAAAAGCAAACGGCCACTTTTCGTCCGCCAGCATAAGGAGATAAAGTAAAACCTGCTTTTTGGTAACAGACAATTAGAAAACTACAAAATGCATTTTCGCAAACCGTTCAATCTGCTTATGTAGAAAAGGAGAACAATTCATAAAACCCATACAATCTGCTTTTCTGTTCTTTTCTGCTAACAGAAAAGCAGCGCAGATGGCCACTTTTCGTCCCCCATATTATGATATACTACTGTTGATCACTGACCACAAATATTTGCAACTAAATAGAAACCGAATCATCTTGAAACGGTACTTGTCTTAGGTGAATTAGGGTAAAAGGACGCGAAAACTGCATAATAGTTCGAGACATGCACATGCACGAACATGTCCCCGTTCGCCCCGCTCGCGAGTTGCGATCAAAACTTTCAATATGACGGCGATTTGTACAGCAGTAATAGGCAAACGCAGTCAACAACCGCTAGATTGCGGCCGTGATTTCTCATGTAATTATTGATGCAGGGTTATGATTTTTGGTTTAAACATTACTTTTGTTCAATTTAAAACACTTTTCATGTTTTTTTATCACTGTAAGTTCGGACCCAAGGGCAAATTAGAGAAAGCTTAACGCTGCTGTTTGGATGCACTAACACATGTTATTAAGAGATCACCCCCACCTCCCCCACCCCTAAAAAAACACAAACAATTGCTCATACACCAAGCTAAATTAAAGGTTACCAATCGTTTTATTTTATTTTCGGTGTTTTTTTATTTTTATTATTCATAATTCACGTACAAACAGCATTTTCTTAAATCATTACAATATCAACAGTCAGTTACAATATTTTTCATTTAATTGTTATAATTTTTAATGTGTGAATTCTGAGTCAAATAAACTTTAAACTTTAAATTTAAAGTTGCAATTTTAGAATATAAAGAAACACCATGTACATAAATTAAAATACTGTTAGGCAAAAATTCTTACTGGCACCCAAACAAAATATACCACCAAAATAGGCCTAGATAGCTCAGTTGGTAGAGAGCCGGTACGGAGGTTCAAGTCCCACTCAGGTCATTTTTGCCTTGTTCAAGCCCAAATCATTAAAACTTTACCAAGTAATGTTTTTACTTGAACTTAAATTTTATTACAAACTACATGGATTCACAGGGGAATTTGAGCATAATCTTTCCATTTACAATGCTTTACAGTAATTGAACGCTGATCCAAAATGGGTAGCACTTTTACGGTAATGAACTGAGGGGTTCCTATTTTGAAAGATGAACTTTGATTTGAAACATTAAAATGTTACTTTGTTAAAAAAAAAAATATTTTTTAAATGAGGCATTAAGCTTTGTGTAGTGTCTCTTCCTTGCTGAATAAAGGAGAAAAACAGCTCAAAGAAGTTGTCTCACCTCACATGCCATTGATCTGTTGGATAAAACAAAAATATGAAAATAAAATTCTTTTGAAAATATAAGACCGTGTTTAAAATGAAAGGGTAGTGGTTATTAATTAAAAGGTAACCACAGAAAATTAACTTCAACTTATTGTAAACTAAAGATGGAATTTGGAGGAGGAAACAGGGGCAGGGAAATGCTTTTTTACAAACAATTCATAAGGAAAATTGGATAAAATAACATTTTGCAGCCTCATGATGTTGGAAAATTTATCCAAAATACATATTTTGAAAAGTGTTTTCCCTTTGTTTACCACCTGTGGTAAAAAGAAAGAGAACAGTTACGAAATTTTAGGCTACTTAGAAAACTGTGGGTGATTAACACACATTATATTCATGTAGTAAAGCCCAAGTCCTTCATTGCGGTAACAATTCCTTTTTATAATTGACCGAATGGTTTACAGAATTGGTTTACACCGAGTGGCTGTTTAATCAGACAATGTTCTTGAAACAAGAGGAATCCCTAACCAACGGAATGTTTTTTTTGTTTTTTTGGGGGGGGGTCGCCAAAGTTTCTTACTTTTACTATAGCGGCGCTGTAGACAGCTTTCTTATAAATCAATTATGTTTGCAAAACCTGACAGCAATGTTGGATCACCCTCCTGCTCACCTCCAAAAAGGGGAACACACTCTTTGGCCCTCCAATGACTCTAGGAACTGGTGATGATTTTAAAAAATTAAGAATTTGTGCCCATCTCCGATCACGAAACTTACGCAGAAGCTTGTTTTGGTCGCGCGACGTGAAAAACCTTTTTATTGGTCGTTTAGGCGTCGGCTTCCTCTTTAAACTGCTTAACGTATTAAACAAAAATGCCCTCGCGACCATCGTGCGTCCGCGAATCAGCTAGTCTGTACATAGCCCTGGCGGCCTTACACTTTCGTATTGTACTACAGTGACGTCCTGAACATCATGGTACCTTTCTGGGGCGGAACATTCGCAGCTTCATAACTCAAATCTTACCTGCAACAAGCCACTAATTTCAACAGATTCACACTCCATGGCAGCAAATGTTTTTCTGCGGTGGGTTTTGATCGTCATATTATGTTCTTCACAAATCCGTCATTTTCATGAAATAATGCAGCTCCCAACGTTAAGAAATTCAAATTTTTGTTCGTACTCTAACAGTCTGCCGTGTGTACGCAAGACGCACGACGCGCAAATACTGTGACATTGTGAGAAAACGATCAAAACGGGAACTTTTTAACGTTGGGAGCTGCATTATTTCACGAAAATGACGGATTTGTGAGGAATATATGAGGACCAAAACCCACCGCAGAAAAATGTATGCCGCCACAGAATGTGATTCTGTTGAAATTAGTGGCTTGTTGCAGGTAAGATTTGAGTTATGAAGCTTTGAAAATTTTCCGCCCCATAAAAGGGCCTTAATAGTTAGGACTCTGTATCTGTGCATAGATGAAGAGTCCTATATAGGGCTAGTCTGTACACAGATACACAGTCTTAACTATTAAGGCCCGTTTCTGGGGCGGAAGTTTTCAAAGCTTCATAACTCAAATCTTACCTGCAACAAGCCACTAATTTCAACAGATTCACATTCCATGGCGGCATACATTTATCTGCGGTGGGTTTTGGTAGTCATATATTTTTCACAAATCCGTCATTTTCGTGAAATAATGCAGCTCCATACGTTAAAAAATTCCCGTTTTGATCGTTTTCTCACAGAGTGTTGTCTGCTCTCCGTGCGCGTAGGCGTATACATTCGCGTGCAAGAAGACGCAAGTTGCAAGACGCATGAATTCTTGGGTCACCGTATCTTGACTGCATGCACAGCGTTAACACGCAAACGCAACGCAAGATTGGCGCGTCGTGCGTCTTGCGTCTTGCGTACACACGGCAGACTGTGAGAATACAAACAAAAATGGGAACTACTTAACGTTGGGAGCTGCATTCTTTCATGAAAATGACGGATTTGTGAAGAATAATTATATGACGACCAAAACCCACCGCAGAAAAATATATGCTGCCATGGAATGTGAATCTGTTGAAATTAGTGGTTTCTTGCACGGGTAAGATTTGAGTTATGAAGCTTTGAAAACTTTTCTCCCAAGAAATGGTATACAAATATTGAGTGGCTCAGAGTGGGAATGGGAGGAATATTATCGCAAGGTAAAATTTGGACTGTTCCATTTCACGAGGCGAAGCCGAGTGAAATGGAACAGGCCAAATTTTACCGAGCGATAATATTCCTTCCATTCCACGAATTAAACCCACTCAATATTTGTTTTATGTAACTGACATATAGATCCTTGTAATTTTAATGTATTTTAAAAGTATGACATTGTGAAAAATCACACAAAAATTTCTGACAACCAAACATCATATAGCGGCCGCGTAGCGGCAACAACGTACAAATCGGATCACAACCTTTTGCACAGGTGCTCCTTTGTTTTGGCAGCGGCGCGGCGGCGCTGTACTGCTCAAAAACATTGGGAAAGGATGATCCTAACTGTTTAATGGGAAATGCTATTCCCCATGGGCGAATAGGTGTTTTTGATCGCCGGTGCGGATAGGAGTTAGTGAATGTCACGTGAATAAAGTTCCACCAATCAAATGACAAGGATCTGTATGTCAAATTATAAACCCTGATATCCAGGACGTCACTGTAGTATACGTAAGTGTAAAGCCGCAAGGGCTACGAGTCAGCCAGCTTTTAATTTAGTAGTTTCCCAATCGGGCGTAGATTTTAATAGGTACGGAGCTCCAGGAGTGCCATCTCACATATCGAGTTACCGACATAATGTATCGCATCAAGACGACTTATTTAATTTAGTGTAATAATGTAACTTACCGACATACTTATCTTGCTGAGTCGACTTAGATAAATGATAAATCGACTTACTGGCATCATTCATCTCAACAAGTCGACTTAGATAAAATGATAAGTCAACTTACTGACATAGGCCTAATCCGTATCTCAACAAATCCACTTGGGTCGACTAATACTGACAAAATTGATCTCACCAAGTCGACACACAGAAACTGAGAAGTTGACTTTATACACACTATCCGCACCTCGTCCAACTCTGATTGTATAAGTCAATTCAGGCATCTTCTTCAATTTCATTTTATGTAACAAGCAAACTTATTAATTTACTGATTTTGTTTAAAAAGGTTTAATGGCTGTTAGCAAACTGCATGAAGTACGTGTAAAATATTGTTACTGGCCTCACGTTTTGACCATAGCTACGTGATAAGAATGATAAAGGATAAAAGTTGGTTTTCGGCATAACTATTCATCAAACTATAAGTCTTTACACAAATAAAACATTCACAAGAAAATTAATGGAAGGTAGCAGACAGCACACAATGGAACCGAGTTTGATAGTGACAATACCAAAAGTGCAACCATCAGTCGTTGAACTAATTCTACCTCCATGATTATACTATACGCCGATGGTTATCAAAAGGATACCATTTTATTGCCGCCAAAACCAACCACTCAACGGACCGGAATCTATGCGCAGATGAAATATTCAAAAGAATATCCATATATTCCCCCCTCGGCTGTACAAAACAGGAAATTCCACCGAGTCTCAAGAATGAAATAATAAATCATGCATTCAGTTCGAAAGGATAAAAGTTTGTTTTCGCCATAACTATTCATCAAACTATAAGTCTTTACACAAATAAAACATTCACAAGAAATTTGTTGTATGGGAGGTAGCAGACAGTACACAATGGAACCGAGTTTATAAATAGTGACAATACCAAAAGTGCAACCATCAGCCGTTGATGTAATACATTACACTATCCGCTGATGGTAATCAAAAGGATTTTATTGTCACCAAACGAACAACTTATATACAACGGACCGGAATCTATGCAGAGACAAATGTTCAAAAGAATATCCATACATTTTCCCCTCGGCTGTACAAAACAGGAAATTCCACCACGTCTCAAGGGATAATAAATCCAACCAATTACTACGTCTCAAGGGATAATAAATCCAACCAATTATATTAAACGGACCGGAATCTATGTACAGATAAAATATTCAAAAGAATGTGCAAACATTCACCCCCCCCCCCCCCCACACCCCCTCGGGTGTTCAAAACGGCATGGACCACATTACAGCGCGCAACAATTGTATACTGGATTTTCATATTTCAAAGGGCAAGGGTATTTACGATTTGCAAAGGGCACTTCCATTGGAAAGTCTAGGGGAAACTTTTTTTGGAAGGGGCACCAACTCAAAGACCAGGGGCAACATGGGCAGTGATGGAGAACGTCCAGGCTGGTAGTCCAGGAGCTTATGGTGATCCGTAGAAAATAAATGATTAGAAGATGCCACCTAGCTAGATACCTTCTTTAGGTCATACAAAATAAGAAAATACATGTTGGCAAACTTGAAAATCTGGCAGATGGCGGCCATCTTGGATTTCAAAAGGGCAACTATTTAAGTTGTATTTTTCCTTCAACTTTGGCTGTGAATGTCATAAAACGGTGATTTTTGTGGCTAGAATTACTTAAATAGCAGTAAAAGGTACAACTGAATTGTTTCAGATGGCGGCCATCTTAGAATTCAAAATGGCCGCCTTTTTATGTATTTGTTTCCATAACTTGGCAATGGCAATGTTGTTGTAATTTCCATAACTTGGCAATGGCAATGTTGTTGTAAAATCCTGTTTTTTTGGTGACTAAAGTAATATTCGCAATGACTATCAAGCTATACAAGCTAGCATTCATATAATTAATATATATATAAGACCAATAGAAACAAATATTGAACCATTAAGTTAAGGCCGCCATTTTGAATTTCAAAATTGCCGCCTGTCAAATGCATGTTTGCGCCTGTATCACGGTCTATGAGCCTCACAGAAACTTGGTGTTAGTGGCTATACCCATGTTTGCATGGTCAAAATATAACTTAAATGGCGTCCATTTTGAAATCCAAGATGGCCGCCCTCTGCCACATCTGTCAGGTTGCCAACATGGTTTTTCTTGTTCTTGAAAGTCTTATTTAGGTATCTAGCTAGGTGGCATGTTCTAATCATTTATTTTCTACATACGGGACTTAATTTTTGGTCATCAGCTCCCCGACTATGGCGTTTATTAATGTTTTGCGTTGTCAAAGAGAAGGTTTCAAACAGGAAATTCCACCACGCTGATATTCCACACTGAGAAAGAGTACAATCCCACATTTCAGAAGCACATCGTTCCCCCCAATGGACCGTTCCGGCTTTCCACTAAGCTCCGCCCACCGCACACGTGAGCAAGACACGTGTACGAACACTCCCAATGACATTCTGCACGATTCTGCCGCGCGGGCCAAACATACGCGCACGCATGACCGAGTTTGTCCGACCACAATCATTGCTGTGATTGGTCAAATGAGTGAACGCGCACAGTTTGATTGATAGGCCAAAACGGTCCATTGATGTTGCTAGCTCCACATACCTTATATGGATTTAGTTGGAGCGCCAGATTAGCGTCACTAGGTGACGAATTTGAGGCTATAATTTTGTTATTATAAGACGCCACTTTTTTTCTTTTTTTATATATAGATCGAGATTTGAAGACGACGATTCAGTGGCAGAATCTTGAATTGTTGACACGTTATGACAACAATGATATGGACGGACTCAAGAATCTCTTCACTGAGGATTGTAAAATTTGGGTAGGGGGATCAGATGATACACTCTACAAACAGGATGGTAATGGACACTACTGATGAATTTTTTTCCAGTTATGTAATTAAACAATTTCGGGGGGCTAGACTTGGTTACAAGACCTTGGCATGGGGTGGGTCAATTCAAACAACATAACTAATTATAACTATTGTTGGTAGTTCGCAACACTGAAGGGATCAATTCAAAATAACGTGCGTTACTGATCCTTGTTTTGCTTTCCGTTAAGGAGAATGGACGAGAAAGTGTAGATTCGTGAATAGAACATTTTTATAACTATTTTGCAAAAAAAAATTGTATACTTTAGTGCACGCATCATTATCGAGTACAACGTCAGTTTACTCAGCTAGCAATAAATTGGGATTCTTAAGTTGAGAAAAAAAGTGTGGATTCTAAATAAAGAAATTAATTTTAAAATATAGACTAGTAAAAGCTCGTTGAATCTCGTATATATCTTCTATGAATTATACAGATGTCCCCAGGTTGCTGCGTGCTGCGCGAGCAGGAGGTGCAAAGTACAAGCGCGAAACTGATGAAGTCGGACCACCAGGCACTGATGGCACGGTGTATGAGAGAGGACGTTTTTTAGCCATTGGACCGGATGGGTCATCGTCTGTATCTTCCGGCAAGTACGTCATCATGTCGTTTTTTTTTTCCAAAATCCCTTCCACTTTGGGCTTCGAGTTGACCCCATTTTATAAAATGTACCACCAGTACTTTATAATTGCACAAATTCTCATACGAAGACTCTGACAAAATGTCAGAAACACAGTCTCGAAGACGCCTAACACAGACATGTTTCAACGTTTCGAGCATGTACGTAAAGCTAGCATGAATATCAGACAAACTAACTTCCGGGTGTAGGCCTATACAGCATAAAACTTTGTTGGGAGAAGTGCTGATTCTTGTGTCGCCTCGACGATTCGAACCGCTCAAAAAATAATAGTGAGCGTTACAGCTGCTTTTCATCCGTTGTTGTACCGTTGCAGTACGAATAGGAATCACTGACTTTATATTATCATTTTGAACTTTTACACTCCTTTTTAAAGGGTTTCTTGAAAATAATTATGTTATTTCAGGCGCCGCCCATCCCATAGGGGATGTAAACAAAAAAATGTTTCTTAGTAGTGCAGTTGCCACTTGCAGCCTGACAGATTCACGCCAAAATTCTCTAAAGATGCGTGGGTCGAAGCTAGCGATTAAAGTAACGAGAATCTTTGTTAATTAATGTTCTACTAACACACACGTGGTTTCACAGATGGAACTGAACAGATGCCAACTAACCCCCACCCCCCCCCCCTCCCACCACCACCAATAATTATTCTTCATTTTCATTTCACAGCTATCTTAGCATCTGGAAAAAAATAAATGGAGAATACAAACTGCACCAGACGCACATTAAAGGACCACCTGACCTTGTCAGTCCGATGGAGTGTCATACTTAACGGACACTTGGATAATTAATAAGCAGTTCTTGTAAAGCGCATAATATTAAAAAAAGTCTCTACGTGATTAAAAATATTGGTTTTTAAGTTTAGATTTAAATTGTTCTAGCGAAACCCATGAAACACAACGGAATGGTCCTTATTTAGGGCAACATTATTTTATAATCTTTAATCCTAGACAAAATTGAGTTTGCATTATAACGAACAAATTAGTACAAATCCAGTGCAACTCTTTTTATATAAAATAAACTGTCTGTGATCGTTGTGAAATGGGAAATACTTGCGGATACTCACAACTAAATACGCCTCTCTTAATATTTATGCATGACGTCAAAATTCTTACCCAAAATGAGGCTATGGGCGCACGTCCCCCATCACTTGCAGTGGCTGCGCCCATCGCCTCGTTTTGGATTAGCATTGTGACGTACCTCATGCATAAATATTAAGAAAGGCGTATAGACCCTTCCCATGAAATATGTAAGATGCACAAAGCGCGTGCGCACTAACATTTTGGTTGGCAAAATATAAGGAAACATCGCGCTGTTTTGTACCACAGAATTATTCTATATCTATGTTTTGTCGTAGAAATAGAATAGAATAATATTTAATTCTATATTTGTGTGTTTTGTACACGGCTAATGGCTGTGCTACACAGACGCGTGTGTGCGTCTGTTTAGTGCACAACTCTGGCGTTTGCAAACCAATAGGGTCTGTACGCATGCGTTAATGTAATTAGCATATTTCATAGGAAGGGTCCATTATCATTTGCGCGTTAATTAAAGCTTATTTGTTTGCTCAATTAATTAAGTTTTTAGTTTCATCTATTTTTAAGAGCCCATTGACAACTATACCGCTGTTGTACTTGCTGGCAGAGTGTTTTCTTGTACACTCTTAACCAAATCTTTGACCGCTGTTGATTGACACTAAGACAATTACATCGTAGGCCTGCATGTACTTGCCATCATGGCATTGTGTTAAAAAAGAACTTCTTTAAACAAATTTAATTCCACTCGATGCCACATAAACTGTTTATGTTCGATCACGATGCACTTCCAATGAGCGAGTCTTGCAAAGATAAAACCATTCAAGAACAGATTAATGCCTCCAAGCACATAAAATATTCGTTGCGAGGCACTGGTATATTGGTCTCAAACATTTCAACCACGTAAATTTGGGGCAATCTTTAGTCATCAGGTACCCTTTTTTCAAGAGAAAATAAGTAAAAAGAGAACCAACATTAAACATACAATGATGACGATAACCACCAAAAAGTGTGACATGAGAACCAACAGATTAAAGGCACTAGCTGTACACGTTTGGTAATTAAGACCAGTATCCCATAAGCATACAATAACAATCCTGTGAACATTTGGGTTCAATATTGGTCATCGAAATTACCTCTTTCTCAAAAACTACGTTACTTCAGAGGGAGTCGTTTCCCAAAATGTTTATACTATCAACAGCTCTCCAATGCTCGTTACCAAGTCAGTTTTAAGTTAATATTTGCCTTAGGTAATTACCAAACGTGTACCTTCCCTTTAACGTGACTCTGGGAACCCAATCATGTTAACTATGATAAGCATATCGACCCGACACCTTTCATTTTTGAGAGTGCCCAATTGGAGTGTGTTTGCCTTTTCACTGATAACAATTTGACGAACCTCTATAACAGTAATATATGCAAATATATTCAAACAAAAAAAGGTGTTATAAGAAGTCTGATTATCTATATTGTAATGCTCAATAAATATTAATGTTTGACTAGTCGATGGTTATTCCTGTCCGTTTTTGAGTCACTCAAATGTCTTGAAAAAGCCTTAAACAATGCTGTAACCTCATAATATAGAGGGTATCTTGGTTTGAAGAAAGAACTCTGTTTGTAGGGCCTAACTAATGTTTTGTTGTATGTTTGTGGGTACTATTGGGCGAGAGTTGGGCGAAGTGGCGCGTACCCATTTGCTTGTTTCTAATGACTTCATCGATTAAGGCCTGTGCCATATTTCGGGGAGAACACTAGACTTGACTCAAGTCCTAATCCCGTGCCATCCCCAGAAAACTACTGTTTTGTGATGCTCTTCGTTCCCAAACCTGTTCCGCACGCGGGACAGGCATTCTCGGGACCACATTTTGACGGCGAGCGCGCAGCACTGTATACTGTGTATGCTACGGGTTGTTTGATAGTAAGTTGGCGTGATATGCTTAAGGGCCTCTCACACGAGAATGGGACTTGAATCAAGTCTAGGAGAACACCGGTCATGTTTAAACACGGGTGAAAAATTATTTCCTGTAATTAAAATTCGAAGTAAACATTGTTCCATAGAGTACACTGTAAAGTTCGCGTTTGTAAAAGGGACTGGACACTCCCCAGCCATTTCCAGACACTGTGGCCCTTTTGAAACCACGGCTTCGGCTTTGGATTTGGCTCAGGCTACGTTCTCTTGTCTGAAACCCTGAGCGCGTAATAGGCAAAGCACGCGCAAATTTTCAAAACAACCACAGTGCCAAGCTAGCCTAAGCCTAGCCCACCTTATTGAGCTGTTAATGGCTCCGCTTTTAACATCGGTCTCATCACTGTCACCATTACAGCCCACCTTCGATACATGTCTTAAACGCTAAGTTTTCAAAGGTCGCAAAATGCGTGGTAGTTTGTGTAAATTTCTCCCATTTAAAAAAGTCCTATACTACTCCAACATACCTCATTTTATTCCTTACATTTGTGGAATTAATATGACGCATGTCAGGGCTAACTAAATGATGACTTTGTCCAGATGTGATGATTTGAAAATTGGTCCAAAAAATCGTGTACAAAAATTACATTTAACGTGACATGTGCTTGGGCGCCGCCATGTTTTAATGATTCTCCTCCTGTTGATCGTGGGCGCCCGGCAAATCTTGCAAGTCATGAATATCCATAAGGTGACGTCATGATCGCTAGGCTTATGTGCGTGTTCAGTAATATACACATAATGAATGTTTATGAGTGCAATGGTGCGAATATGTACATGAGTTGAAAGATGGAATGTTCTATTCAACGAGGCGGAGCCGAGTTGAATAGAACATTCCAGCTTTTAGAGACCAGCTTTTAGAGACCTTTTCTATTACAATGTCACAGCCCAAGTTTTTGCCAAACGAGGTTTGGGAAACTGTGGAAAGCCATAAATGCAAAACTACGACCGCTAGCTACAGTTTGTAACAATGCTACACCAAATATAAAACTGAATAATGTATAAGGTGACGTAGCGATGCGCTGTATCTGGAAACTACCACCGCGCAGTGTCACCTCATACATATTCATATTTACTTTGTACACCACACAAATTGATAAATTAGCGTAGCCATACCGCGTCACGTGACATTACCTCTTGGATATTCATGACTTGTAAGATTTGCCTGGTGCCCTGACTTCTCACGTCCAACAAGAGGAGCATCATTAAAACATGGCGGCGCCCAAGAACATGTCACGATAAATGTAATTTTTGCACACGATTTTTTGAACCAATTTTCAAATCGTCACATCTGGACAAAGTCATCATTTAGTAAGCCCTGTTATGTGTCATAGTAATTCCACAAAATGTAAGGAATAAAATGAGGTATGTTGGAGTAGTAAAGGACTTTTTTAAATGGGAGAAATTTGCAATGAAACTACCACGCATTTTGCGACCTTTGAAAACTTAGCGTTTGAGACATGTATCGAAGGTGGGCTGTAATGGTGACAGTGATGAGACCGATGTTAAAAGCGGAGCCATTAACAGCTCAACAAGGTGGGCTAGCCTAAGCCGAATCTGGAGCCGAAGCCGTTGATTCGAAAAGGGCGTATGTCAGTGCTCACTAGAACCACCTCGTGCACGTGTAGACCGCACAGCCGTCCCGCATTGGGACGCGCACATAGTCTTGCCCCAAGATTGCTCGATATTGGATAGTGTACTGCGTTCAGTTCTGACTCGCTAAAGCGCGCCCTCCTTTGACTGGTTTGTGGGGCAAGACCATAGAGCTATAGACCTTTCTTTTGTTGATAAACAAACCGCCTTGGTTGGCATGGTCGGCCGAATGTTAGTAAAACACTCAATCGTAAAAACAGATGTTTCCACAAAATTCAACATTTTCTGCAAATTTTCATATAAATAAAATACCTCTCATGATAAGTTGCTTTGTTTTAAACAACATCAATTGAAACACTGTTACCAAAAATAGCGATCTATTCTTGATTTGCACTTTCTATAGTTTTCCAATCTGGGTTGGCACAAACTCGGGCTGTGACGTTGCAAAAGAAAGGTCTATAGCTATAGCTCTATGGGCAAGACTAGACTCCGGCGTAGTCTAGCTCGCTAGACTACGCCGGAGACTAGTCTTGCCCCACGAACCAGTCGATGGAGGGCGCGCTTTAGCGAGTTACAAAGACCTTTTCGCAAATACCGGGGCGCGCGCGTAAAGCTTGGAATTAGGTGCATTGTGGTCTAGCTGGTGTCCAAATTTGATCCATATATATCCCACAATGCACCTCATTCAACAGTCTGCGCTTGCGCATTGGTATTTGCGATAAGGTCTAGCTTAGCGCAGTACACTATCCAATATCGAGCAATATCGTCTCGGGGAAAGACTAATGCACACACAGCTCAGATTTATGCTCGATGGTGGTTTATTTTAAAGCCACGGACAAAGTAGCACTAGAGCTTGGTTAAAAAGAATTTGCCGAATTTGACCCTGCTATTTGAACTATCCCCTCTTTTATTATAAAAGGGCCATGCACAATCCTGCCAGCCTTTAAACACATGACGTGTAATGTTCCCAGTGTCACGTATCGTACAATCACACACACCAACAGACCCAGCTCTAAAATAGCCGTCGCAGAACAGCAAGAACTCTCCACACACAGCTCTTTGTAACAAACAACCTGCCACACCATGGCCAGTAAGTATTCACTTCAAAATAAATGAGGATTGTAGAATGATGCCACAGGGAGTGGACACACTCATCGGAAACCATGGTAATTGACACTACTCGGGGAGGTGGCTAGTATTGGTTCCAAGACCTTCGCATGGGTCAAGAGATAATTTTTAGTGTTATATCCTTGGTTGTAGGCACTGGACACTATTGGAAATTACTAAAAAGGAATTGTTAGCATAAAAACTTACTTAGTAACGAGCAATGGAGAGATGTTGATAGTATAAAACATTGTGAGAAACGGCTTCTTTTGAAGTAACGGATTTTTGAGTAAGGGGTAATTTCTCACTCAAATAATAAATGACTTCAGCATCTGAAAGCAAACAATTTTTAGGAACAAGGGTGTTTTTTCTTTCATTATTCTCATGCAACTGCGATGACCAACTAAGTCCAAATGTTCACATAGTTGTTACTGTATGCAAATGTTGGGATACACCAAGTGAGAATACTGCTCGCTGGCCATCGCACAATGAGAAAATATCTATAAACACACAAACACACAAAACGATGAAAATGAATGCCCAAAAATTTGAAAGGCTTTAAAATAATTTAATCTACGTTAAAGTTCATTGCTATTTTCTATGAATTCTCTTTCATGCAGTTGTCCCCAAGGTGATGGGTGGGATGCGTGACATGGGCGCTACCTCGTGCCAGCTTATAACTGATGAAGCCGGACCTCTAGGGGGCTCTGATGACACGGTGTATGAGAGAGGACATTATATATTCGGTAAAGCGGATGGGTCAGAGTTAGCTGTCGGCAAGTACGTCATCATGTCGTTATTTATTTTAGAAATTCCTCCCAACTTTCGAGTTTACCCCATTTGTATAAGCTGTACCGCCAGTAATAAAATAAAAATAATAAATAATAATAAAAAATAACACATGCGTGGTTTTATAGATATTGAAAGTTGCTGGTCTGAAACCCAGGTATTTATTTTCATTCCACAGATATGTTGTCATCTGGAAAAAGACAAGCGAAGGTTATAAAATGCACATTGACATTTTCAACGACAACACGGCTTAATTGTGGTCAATCCTATGGTTGTCCAAACTTATCGGCGAGTGGATCTAAATGCGAATGTGAAACACAACGGACCCTTACTGCTCCCAAAATTATGTAGGGCCAAAATTGTCAACTATACGCTTTGTGTAGTTGACAAAATTTGAATTAAAGGATAACAAACAAATTATTACAAATCCAGTGCAACTCTTTTAATGTATAATACATTGCCTGTGATCTTTATGTGAAATGGGACAAGCTAGCGAATACTCACAACTAAAATCAATTGTTTCGAACACAAACTAATGTGAGTTTGCATTACAAAGTTATTGATCGTTTTTACGAAATGAATTCCATGGTACCGTATAGGCTTCAAACAAAAGAAACGATGTTTTCTTATAGGTAGAACAAAGAACATCGTATAGAACGGGATTGAACCAATGACCTCCGGATTAATGTGCAGGTGTTCTGGACAAATCTGTCCCCGGATATTCTGTCATAGGAAAGTTTTGGAGGAGGAGGATTCAAACGAGGGCGCTTTCAGGAGAATTTTGTACACAGTTTGCCATATCTGTGGGGGGGGGGGGGGGGGGTGTGGGTCCAGAATCTACTGTCAACTGAATTATATAGTCCTTTGTTGGCGGTCTCCCTAATTTTGGCAATATCTTTGTTCGGTTTTTTTTTCTCGCTCTCCCAGAAACATGGAGAGTGACTTCGAGTGTTTTTTCCCTCTTCGCTGATTTGCCTTTTCGCTGATATAGGCATATAAAAAAAAAATATGTTCAAATAAGCTATTGTTGTGAATAGAAGTATTGTTTTATCTGTTTTAATGAATCCTAAATAAGTATTAATTTTGGACTAGTAGATGTCATTCCTGTCTGTCTTTGAACCGCTCTAATCTCCTGGAAAACCTTTAAAAAATGCGGTCACTTCATTAAAGGCAGTGGACACTATTGGTAATTACTCGAAATAATTGTCAGCATAAAACCTCACTTGGTAACGATTAATGGGGAGATGTTGATAGCATAAAACATTGTGAGAAACGGCTCCTTCTGAAGGGACGTAGTTTTCGAGAAAGAAGTATATTTCCACGAATTTGATTTCAATACCTCAAGTTTAGAACTTGAGGTCTCGAAATCAAGCATCTAAAACTACACAACTTCGTGTGACAAGGGTGTTCTTTTATTTCGATCATATCTCACAACTTCGACGACCAACTGAGCTCAAAGTTTCAGAGGTTTGTTATTTTATGCATATTGTACCATTCGTGCCAATCAGCCAGTAGAGGGCGCCAGCACGGCTCCGCGGTGGAGCTAGTTGCTGGTTGGCCCCCTGCTGGAAGATTGGTAAACCCGCTCGCCTGGAGATGTTTTTTCTGTGTCTAGATTTGTGAATTTATAAAGATTGGACGTCTGGAATAAAACGGTAAGGAATTCAAGCAGAAATACTGGTTTTTAGTGTTTTTCATTGCTCCGTATTGTTGTGGTTATTGACACAGGATTTTTGTGTTACAATAATATGTGATAAGACTGGTCTTTGACAATTCCCAATAGTGTCCACTTACTTTAAGAGGATGTCCACTGTCTTTAAGAGGATGTCTTAGTTTAACAAACGAACTCTGCTTGTAGGGCCTAACTTGTTTTGTTGTAAAACAATGTTTGAGTGTTTTTGTACAGCTTATTTTTGTTTGCTCAATTAACTAAGTTTGTATCTAATAGACCATTGACAACTAAACCGATTGTGTACATGCAGGCATGGTGTTTCTTATACACCCATGACCGCTATTGATTCTTGATTGACACCCCTCTAGAGTGTGTGGTATGGTCCAACTTAGGGTATCGTGGTAATGAGCAGACCAGTGGGTACGATGTGGTTAAGCCAATGACATCGTATGCCTTCATAAACTTTCCTCACTGCAGGGTGTTAAACAAATTCTTTTTTTAAACAAATTGAATTCTCACCCCCCCCCCCCCCCCCCAACTCATGCTAGGAGACTATATCAGCACTCAATGCCACTTAAATGTATATAGAAAAGTTTGCGGTAACACCATGTAATAACAATCTCGAAACGTCGAGTTAATCCAACGGTTCTTTTCAGAACCACCCCAACTCATTTAGAGATTGTTATTACATGGTGTTACCGCAAACTTTTCTATATCTTACTTCCACCATGCAAAGTTTCAAATCCTACTCGCCACTTAAATGGTTACTATGTCCGATCACAATGCACTTCCAATGAGCGTGTCTTGCCAAGATAAAACCATTCAAGAACAGAATAATGCCTATCTACAAGCCAATATGCACATGAATAGTCGTTGCAAGGCACTAGTGTAGTGGTCTCAAGGTAAATAATGAACACACAAAGTGGGGCAATGTTTAGTCAGGTACCCTTTTTTAGTTAAGACAAAATAAATAAAAAGAGAAGTAAAATTAAACATAAATGTATTTTGATACAACGATGACGATATAACCAACAAAATGGAACACGCAGCAAATTAAATGAGTCTGGGAACCTATAATCACAATGACTACGATAAAGCAAAGCATCGGCCCGACACCTTTCATTGTTCAGTTTGAACCACACAAGCATAAAGAAACATGGATGGTAAGTCTAATATTATTTAAAATAAATTAGGGGTTCGAAGCTTAATTTTGGCATGTTTTTGCTCTATTTAGATTGTAGTTTTTTCCACCCCATGTGACAGAAAGGTCACACCATTAACACTAACCACGCGTGATGATTTTGCGTGAACTTTTCTGGTGTATTTGTAACTAAAAAGTCGTAGCTAACTAGTACCTGTATAGAAGGGAAAATCATTCAGTGTTTGAAATGTGGCATGTTGTACCCCTCCTTTTGTGTCTTTTTGTTCTGAGAATTTTAGGAATTCTTGGGGTGTTTTGATTTCTTTCATTTGATGTTTTCTTAAGTATTTTACTTTGTATTTCTCTATCACATGTTTGGATTTCTTGATTTCCTCTTAGCCTATAGTGTAACATTTCATTTTTGGTAATTGTACATGTGTGTTTTTATGTTTCTATTTAGCGACATGAGCACTATAGATTTGTGCGCTTTGCAAATTGTCAATGTTATCTTTATTATTTGTAAATTAATCTCATTATTATAACTTACAGACATTACGACTGCGATCGAAAAAAGGAAAGAGGAGTGGAAGAAGCATTTCTTAAATAATGACATGGTATCAACTAGTCAGATCTACTCATTTGACTGCAAGCTGATGCCGCAAGGAAAAGAAACCATCTTAGGGAGGGAGAGTAAGTTTGCTTTTCATTATTCCTATTTGTTTTGTACTCAACATCAACCAAATCATTATCAATCTGCCAAACCAAACACTTGTGGGTTCGCTCTAAATGTTTCATGTATGAGCCCTGGGTCTCAAGCGGATAGACAAGCTAACCGTTATGCTCATAGGCTGGGAAAGACCTATATGATGATTCCCGCCGAATTGGGGTATTCTTTAGATGATCTTCCCAGCTCGGCAAAGCCCCGCAAATGAACATAAACGCCAAGCTGGGGATAGCTAATCTCTCTTACTCAGCCGCATTCGTGTGACGGCTATGGTTTATGAATTGTTGCACAAATTAATCAGTTTTGATTCAAGTACCTAATATGACGAAAATGTTGTCAATTCGGTGAGAGAGTACGCAGATAATGTCTTGAAACAACAAGACAAAGAACGAACTGGACTGAAATAATTGGGCAGGCCCGTCTGGAATCAGTACAAAAACAACAAAAATCTGCACACGAAATGAGTCAAACCATGCACCATCAATAAAAATGAACACTCAACACGTTTCTTTGTTAAATCAGAACCTTTATTCCCTCCACACTTATAAAAAATAAATAATATTTCTGATTTACTCATCATTTTTATATACAGCTATACCAAAGGGATTAAGGGACCTACGAGACAAAGGTGGCTCGTCAGTGGAGTGGAACACTTTAGAGATAGGTCCAATGGATGGCAACGGTGACGTCATCTTCGAACGCGGCGAGTACAAATTTTCAAACCCAGATGGTCCCGTGTGTGAAGGAAAGTGAGTATTGATTATTTCAACATGATATTAATATTTGTACAAAATAAACTTGTGGAGTAAGATAGCGTTTAGAATATATCAATTAATTTGCATTCCCTTTTCCAAAGGCAAGAACTCTTCCAACTGAAGAATCAAAATCGCTTTATTACGAATTCATGGAAGTGACATAGATTGCTTCTTTGCCAACATTTACCAATGTATAAAAATTATAAAGAATTGCTAGACATAGTTCATGTATCTGTTATTTCAGATCATCTACTCAGTTTTCAACTGAAAAAATATAAAACTACTACTATCGGATGAATTAACTTGGAAGACTTTAAACATTTACATACAACAGTTTCCACAACTCAAAACACATTTGCCTGTGATATAACAAACCAGACATTGTGCGCATCATTGACTATAATCGCACTGGATTATACATTTTAATTTCAATTAATAATTTTTTTATTTTTTTCAGGCACTTGGTAATTTGGAAGAAGGTTTCTGGTGTTTACGAGATGTATATTGATATCTACAATGAAAACAAGTAGAGATCCGAGCAGTTTACAGTAGGCCTAAATAACTTACGAAATTGTTTTAGTAGTTTTGTTTAACATCTTTTGGGGTGGTTGCACGTTCTTTACTCTACAAAATGTCTTGCTGTGTGCGTAGTTTTGCATGTTTCTCTAAGTTTCTATAAATGTAGGCTTAAGATTACAGAAATAAATACAAGAAACTGAAACCATACTCACAAATAAATACGGTAATTCAGTTTAAATATTGGGAGAATCCAAATGTAAATTTATAGAACGGCATGTTTTGTCTTTTTAATTTGCTTGCCATATCCGTTTATCTTTATTTTACTTTTCAAAGAAACCCCAACAATTACAAATGAGAGAACAAACAACTGTTTGTTAAACACCGTTAAATGCTAAACGTAAAAAAATAAATTCATATCAGTTGTCAAATGCTGAACGTAAAATAATTAATTTCAGTATTAATCTAACCCCCTTTCATGGCGTGAAGTGAAGCATAGTTTTTAAATTTGGATGGTACATTTTTCCTTCAAAAATCAAGTTAAGCTAGGCATTGTTTAACATGCGAAAAAACTAACATCAATGATCAATGAACAATGGTTTCTTTGTTAATGATCTTGTCATACAAACTTGCATCCAGTGTAACATATGTCTCGGTTGGTTTGTCCATAAAGAACAACCGATCCGGCATGCATGCCTCCGGTTCGAATCCCTCCTTCACCAATGCTACCTTCCGGTACTTGTACGTGTTGGTAGTCTCCATTTGACCTTTGATCCTGATCAGTTTCGGACATGCGTACAGGGGCAGTCGTTTGATGACGTGGGTGTAGAGCTGTTTCCATTGCGAGGCTTGGTCCTCGTCTTGAATGGCAATGGCCGCCATTCCTACTCGTCCGTCATACCCTACATCATTTGATGGAAAATAACGATATGTTTTAATTTGTTTTAATTTGTTTAAAGCAAGTTTGCCAAAAACAAGGCTAAAAGCCACTCTTGGTGTGGGCCAAAGAAGAATCACTGTTAAAGACAGTGGACACTATTGGTAAATATTCAAAATAATGTTTAGGACAAAACCTTACTTGGTAATGAGTAATGGGGAGCTGTTGGTAGTATAAAACATTAAGAGAAACTGCTCCCTCTGAAGTGACGTAGTTTTCGAGAAAGAAGTAATTTTCGACGAATTTGATTTCGAGACCTCAAGTTTAGAACTTGAGGTCTCGAAATCAAGCATCTGAAAGCACACAACTTCGTGTGACCATGGAGTTTTTTCTTTCATTGCTATCTCGCAACTTTGATGACCAATTGGGCTCAAATTTTCAAAGGTTTATTATTTTACCCATATATTGAGATACACTGCCAAGTGAGAAGACTTGTCTTTGACAATTACCAATAGTGTCCAGTGTCTTTAAATGTGAAAAAAAAACTCGGTGGAGCTGAAGGTATATGAATTGATATTCCTGCATTTAAATTATTGTAAACTCTGTCCTGAAACCACAAAATGTCAAAATTTCAAGTTCTTTTTCAACAAATTTAACTTAATTCCATATATAAACGGTTCTCCATTTCAAGGTTAATTCTGAGAAATTATTTAGAAAACATTATGTTTTGTTCAACTTGAATTTCTTACTATTATAAATTCTTGCTATAATAATGATGTGGTATCGTTGACTCTTCTATCCCTTGTAGAATTGTGTTTGCTTACGAGATCGTTTTCAAAAGTAAACATTATGTTATATTCGGGCAGATTATACAGACCTATATCATGCTACCTCCATCTTGGTCATGATCCTCGCACCGAATAACAATAATGAATGCTAACAATCATTTAGCAAAAAGGCACCAGACTATGTGGTTCTTCCAGCCTCGGTTTGGTAACATTGATATCAAAGGGAAGATTTCAAGATGGCTGTACCAAGGTCTCTTGTTTCAGTGTTAACTTGAAATTACTACAATGTTGTTGATTAACACACAATCATTACCATTCCAAACCAATTTGTGGTTAATAAATCCTCTGATGATAGCTACATGTGATGAGTCAAGTTTGCATTCTAAATACAAAACAAAATTACAGACTCTCACCTTTGACTTTGACTCCATAAATTACTGCCTCTGTGATGAATGACAACTCAGTTAAAACTGCTGCTACTTCAGATGAGGATACATTCTCTCCTTTCCATCTGTAAACAATGGGAACAAATAATCATGCACATTAATTTATTAAGATTAAGTTTTTAATAATAAAATTGAATCTTGCAGCGTACCGATCTTTATATAACGATGTTGTCCAAGTTGGACCATTATGACTGTTTCAAAATTTTGAATAATTGTTGTACTGATATCAGAATTGGAGAGATTTCCATCCATTAAAAGCGTCAGTCGTGGAATTTATGCCTGTTGATTTTATATTTCTGTTTTGAAGCTCGTCGGCTCGGGGCAGAAAGGACTAATACGTTTTGTGTGTAGCCTATTATGTCTTATACATAAACAGACTATACACACTAATAAGGGACAGAAATTTACACAATATTTACACAATATTTTCTGCATAAAATTGGAGCTGATCCATCGCCAAGCTATACCAGTGAAAAGATGGATCATAAATATTATCCATGCTGGTCCTATCGACAAATCTCCTCGCGGTGGTTTTGGACTTCAGGAGCTCAATGATGAGACAATCAACTTGCTTATTAGGGATCTTCATGTTTAGATGATGAAGTCCCTGATATTCTTCGTACGAACGAACGAGGAACAGAAAATTTATGAGTTGGCAAAAATATGTGTCGAAGAAAATTATATGCTTACTTTCAACATTATCTAACAATCATGTTCACAAGTCGTAGTAGAAATTGTGTAGCCTATCACATGCTTTACCTAAATGTTTCTCCAAGTCTGTCTTTAAAGAAGACGTGACTTGTTTCATCAATCAGCATAAGATCCCCGGTATTGAAGTAATAGTCCCCCTTTACACGGACATCCTTCACGACCTTCTTCTCGTTTGCAGACCGGCCGGCTACATAGCCACTGAAAGGGGCTTCGCGGGTGATTTTCGTCACCAATAGACCCGTTTTACCTGGTGATGTTTTAAAGACAGAGAAATAAAAATTAAAGAATTCTGATCAACAAAATTCTTACTGAAAATGGGTTAAACGGGGTGTTTCTTGCGCACTTGAATTGTGTGACATGGAAAGGAAATTTGCAGAATTTAAAATGTGTTAATTCGTGGGGGGGGGGGGTACAAGCAAATGGACACCGACGAATCAACTATACCGTACACAACATCCAATGGTATGAATGTTTTTGAGAAAAGGGTTTGTGCAAGTTATCGTGGTGCTACCACTACATTTTTGTCGTTTGGGGCCTTCCTTGTGGATTACGTTATGTGGAAACCCGCCTACATATTGGCCTCGTGAAATTTTCGTTGAAATTATTAAGACAATTGCTAAGCGATGAAAAACGTGGAGACAAACTGAAAAATACAAAGGCCTTTTTGATTTGTTGTCTCGAAATAACGCAGATGATGGTGGAAGACCACTAAGCCCCCAAAATTTCAATTTATATTTATAAGTCTTAAATTTTGCAGTTCAAGGTTACAAGAAATATCTAATACACTGTACTGGTGACAAACTTTAGTAATAACAAAGTGACGAACAAATATACAGAAAATCTACTCTACAACAGACTTTGACACTTTAATATAATAGCCTTACTTACCTTTAGGTAGAATGATGCACTTTCCTGTGGCGTCTCGGATTGGTTCTGCCGTTTCCCAATTGCAATCTATTATCTCAATACCACCCGCAAGTTTCTGTCCGGTGAAATAACACAAAATTAATCAATTATTTGTCACTAATGTGTTTGAAACACTGCACTCAGTACTTTCCCGACTTTCAGTGAAAAAAAAAGAACACAGACAATCAATCGGGTGGGATCCGAACCTAGGATCTTTACAATGCTAGAGCAGATGTCACACCACTAATAGACCACCGATCTAGCCGACTTTTAAATCTTACCTTCATAAGTGGGGGGTACGTCCCTACAGCCCCAACTGTGCCGTCCAGGTTGAAGAAACCACGGTTGCCCTCACTGGCTGCGTAGAACTCGCCAATCTGCTTGATGTTGAAACGCTCTTTGAAGTCCACCCAAATGTCCTCGCCAAGCCCGTTACCTATAGCCAGGCGGACGGTGTGGCTGTATTTCCCATCAAGATCCGACTGCAGTGAGGGAAACGCAAAACATAGACAGAGATCAAAATGGAGAGTGTATTACCCAATTGGACAATGTTATAACATACACAGAGATGCCAACCTCTGTCTCCAAAAAATAGTACTCCAAAGAACAAAAAATAGTATTTTCAAGACAAAAATAGTATTTTTTGAAAACGGCAATTACATAAAATAAAAAAAAAGACTTACGCCAATATCAACGCCAAAAATCCATCCCGCACAAAACTTTCATCTGATTGAGGTCACATTCAAGTTAAAAAAAAGCCCTACATTATACAGTCTTTTAATCACATTGTTCATATCTGGTGCAACAAAAGTTTGTTGTCTATTGCCTATTGTAGGTTCTGGCTGCCTGCTTGCATTTTACCAAAAGTTGGTCGTCCAGGGTCATTTTATGACAAACTACTTTTTTTGCGTGGCTGTACATTTTTTGAGTAAGAAAGTCGGAGAGAGTCTGTGTGGATAAGTTGGGTCTGAAGTCTGTTGCATTTTTTCTCACAAGGCTGAAAAGACGTTCATCCTCGGCATTGCTGTGTGCAAGAGACAGGATCATTACCATGATCTTGGAGAGGTACAAGTATTTCTCCTTGCCAGTTGTTTTGTCTTTGATACCAGATATCTCCATCCACACTGTATCAACTCTTTGGTCTAGCACTAGAGATTCAAGTGGATCTACCTGAAACTGACCAAACTCTTCTTCCAGTGCATCCATCTTGTCTTCCATATAGTGAAACCTCTTCACAAAGTAGGCTACTGAGCTAAAGAGTTCGGGCGATAGCAGAAGTTTTGGTGCGCCGAGAAGCAAACTTTGAGGCAATGTTACTGTCGGGAAACATTACTTTGACCAGATCAGTCAGATGATCCGCAGCTGCAAATGCGATGTTATGTTCGATGAAGAAGTTGGTCATCAAAGTTTCTGCTCGTGTAACAGAGTAATCTGTACGCTGCCTCATCATTGAGGTGATATTAGCGGTGGACCGGACGGCCTCGGCAGCTTCCCGGTGTTTCTTTCTGCTTATGTGCAGGACAATATCGGTTGCTCCACCATGTGCTATGGATATGTCACAAGAGCAAATCTGGCATCTTGCCGTAAAAGTATCCTTAATTGAAGGTAAAATAAATGGCCACTTCACAGAGTATTCCTTCTTAAAAGACTGTTTCCTGATCTTGGAAGATGCCATTGCGAATCTATAGGCCTATTCTTAAAAAAAACTCATTAAGATCCTGCCCACGCTAAACTCTCACTCGTGCAAACATCGAGCTAGAACCTAGACACGGCGTAACAAACACACACTACACAGGGAATGGTCTTTGTCTGGCGATTCACTTTTTCATTGTACTTAACCGTAACAAGACTGGGTACGCGACAGTCAAATGTATAACTGGTATCATGTTATCTCAACCGTAATGATGCAATCAGCGTGTCTGGAAACCACCCTTGGCAAGTAGACTTGACTCAAGTCCTAATCAAGTCCTGTGCAAAGCCCTTTTTCCATTGCCTAACGCTGCATCCACCAACCAACATTGGACAGTGACCTCGCAGGACTTGAATCAAGTCTACTTGGCAAATACTGCACACAGCATGAAGCACGGACGCATGTGTGTATTATTCGTTGTTATAGTTTCACGGCTGGACTTTCGGCTCCAGTTAGTCAAAATAAACGACAAGCACTCAAATTTGAAGGTTGAATAATTCGTTTTTATTTCCTGAATAACGGTAAATACAATATTTTACATTTTGTGGATGAAAAGGCAAGTTTTATTCAGATAGTTTGGTTGTCAAAAAAAGAGGAAAAAACGTTAGTATTAATTTTCAAAATATCGTATTTCACCATGGGTGGTCGTATTATCGTATTTTACTATTTTTATCGTACAAAATACGACAAAATCGTACTACTTGGCATCTCTGCATACAGTACAGAACTTGTACTTTTGTGTGGACTGGTCTAATTTCCTGCAACGTCGCTACGCTCATACGAAAAAAAAAACCAGTTTTCCAAGGACGAAATAAAAATGAGCAACACACTTCAAAACACAATTCAAAGAGTTTTGTTTCAGATCAATAAAATTATTAAAGCATGGGATTAGGTCGGATCGCAAACGTCCCTTCCAAACAAATCTATATTTTCAGTCCCTGCAGTCGATGTAAACAATACTATGATTGAATCCGTATAGGCAAGATTAAATCGAGCCAAACTTATCGTACTTTACCTTGGGTTGAGCGAGGAGATACCGACATATCTCACCAATGTACTGAACAACATTTGCCTTGTACTGTCTTACGTCGTTCCAAAATTGCGAAGCTGAAAACTTGGTTCGTAGTACAACAGTTCCTCCTAAGAAAAGAAGAGGAACACTCACCATTAGGCAGGGCAGGGGGAAATGCAAACACTCTGGTTCTATAGATGTCAACTTTGCGTCTGTTAGTCAGTATAGAGACTGATCTAGAAATACAATGGTCTATACTGTTACGAGTATGATATAGTAAATTACGATCTCATTCTCGTAACATTCTAGACCATCTTAAATCTGTAGTAACGTCTTGGACCAAGACAAGATCTGGTTTTACACATAAAACCTTGCCAGCCCCTGTCCAACTTGTATTCACATGGTTTATGTCTTAAGATTTAAAATAAGTAAAATAAATAAATAAGATTCTCACCAGAACTTATGACATTGCACAGTCCAATCACCATCCCTGCACTATGAAACAACGGTAGCGGAATGTACATGACGTCAGATGGCCCAAGATGGTACAACTGTAAGATCATTCCTCCTACGACAACCTTTTCCTGTGTGAATCGCGCTGCTTTGGGCATTCCTGCAAGGTTGATGACATTAAACAATAGAATCAATTAAAATGGTATATTTTTCATGTTGTTTTATCATTCTGCACTGGGGGCTCTTAGACTCTTAAAAGGAAACCTTCACAATCACACCTCTAATTAAATGTAGCGTACAACACAAAATCACAAATTTTAGTTGGTAACTCATTATAAATCAATAGACCTTATCATGGTGCAGCCGTCTTAAATTTCTCCCATTGATATCAATGTTACCAAACCGAGGCTTGATGAACATAATAGTCTGGTTCCTATTTGCAAACTGATTGTTAGCATCCATTACTGTTATTTGATGTGAGGTACATGACCAATGGATGGAGGTAGCGTTTGCTTACATATTGTGTAAAATATAGTACATCATTATACCTGTTCTTAAAGGCAGTGGACACTATTGGTAATTACTCAAAATAATTATTAGCGTAAAACCTTTCTTGGTATTGGGTAATGGGGAGAGGTTGATGGTATAAAACATTGTGAGAAACGGCTTCCTCTGAAGTGCCATAGTTTTTGAGAAAGAAGTCATTTTCCACGAATTTGATTTCGAGACCTCAAGTTTAGAACTTGAGGTCTCGAAATCAACCATCTAAACGCACACAACTTCGTATGACAAGGGTGTTTTTTTCTTTCATTATTATCTCGCAACTTCGATGACCGATTGAGCTCAAATTTTCACAGGTTTGTTATTTTATGCATATGTTGAGATACACCAACTGTGAAGACTATGTCTTTGACAATTACCAATAGTGTCCTAGGCCTTTAAGACGGAAGGACTCAAGTAGTAGCATTCACTGATGGTTTATTCATAACTCATGACATCATCATACAGCAAGGCTACGGTAGCCTATCAATGCCAATAACAAAATCAGCGCAGACAAAAAGCTGATTTGTCTGAGAAATTCCAATCAATCTGTTCAGCTGTCTAGTCATTAACTTCTATTGATTTCCTTCACATGACATCACATAAAGTTCGTTATAATTGTATCATCATGACCTGGACTGTTCTTACCAGTAGTTCCCGAAGTGTAAAAGTAGAGGGCGGGGTCCGAGTACGAAGCCCCCTTCCGTACATCCCGCGGTATGACGTCAGAAGACGCAAGGGGAGACGCCAAATCGACGGTCAAGAACCCAGCGGCGAGGGAGGTATCATCTCCCGCCTCCTTAATGACAAATACACTGATGTTGTCTGCTTCCAGCTCGGATTGTATTTCCCGCATTGCTTCGATCAACGCTGGATCTAAAGGAAAGTTTATGAGAATAATTTAAGTTCATATATCACTTCACAGGAACCACGTCTTTGGATTTGGTTCCAGCTTTATAACCATAGACGAGTAATGAGGTGCATGGTGGTACTAGACAGCAACAACAACAACAACAACAACAACAACAACAACAACAACAACAACAACAACAACAACAACAACAACAACAACTGCCTCTAGCTGCCGGGCAACCTCGGTGGTCTAGTTGGTGAGACGCTGCTCTGGAATTGCAAGGGTCGTGGGTTCGAATCCCATCCGAGTAACATGCCTGTGATATTTTTTCACAGGACTCGGGAAAGTACTGAGTATACAGTGCTAACACACATCGGTGTATGGATAAAAACCAAAATTAATAACAACAACAACAACAACAACGACGACGACAACAACAACAACAACAACAACACAACAAATCAACAAGGAACACAATACTAAGAACGATACAGAGAGTATTACATGTATTGTGAGCTTCATGTGAGTTTCTTGAACAGTTTGTTATTCGTCCTTTTCTTACCATGACCGCATATGATCTTCCTCATCTGACCAACTCGGATGCAGTGAAGGAGAGTCTCTCCTCGAAGATTGATGTTAAGAAGAGCTCCCGTAACGTACAACTTGAGAAGGGCAATGGATGTAGACACGTAGGCTGGCTCATTTTGCATGAAGATACCTACGACGTCTCCGAACTGTCATCAAGAAATGAAGTTTATAAGAGGGAGCAAGAACCGTTCAGTTCAAATCAATATGACGTTTATTTCATTTTTATTTTTGTTATTTAATGTGTCAGTATAATATATTATACTAATGTTACAAAATCAAAAGCGCATAGAAGAGTATAAAAATTTGATATAATTATTGTTAAAAGCAAATACAGGTTTTCTCGGTCAATTTCGGAAAAAGAGCAGCCAATTTAACCACCAAGCTATTCTATTTCGCGCAAAATCGAATGCTAATCAAAAGGGTCATTCGATATCGTTTTGGGATTAGTCAAATGTAATGTTGCGTCATTCGAATTTACACAATAATCATTCAATTTAACAATTCATCAAAGCAGCATTCAAATTCGCAGACGCTTCTTGAGGCGTGTGTGTCACGAAAAAGAATGACGCCCCGCTAAATTGAACAGAGTGCTTAAGGAATTTGACTCGACCCAAAACGAAATTGAATGGCCGAATTCTGAATTTGAAACGCAGTAACAACTGGAGAGGCAAAACAGCTTTAATTCGAACGCATGAAAATGAAATTGACTGCTCATGTGCCGAATTTGACCGAGAAAACTAAATAAAGAACTATGAATTAACTATGTAGAAGAGAGGAGCGAGAGCACGAGGCAGTTAGAGTAAGCTGAGAATTGTATCAAACAACCTTCATTTTTGTACAGACATAAGAACCGCGCATCACGAAACAAGAACAGACAAGAACAGACAACAAAAATGCGAATTGACTTCAGAGCACAACATAATTCCTATTAGGATATCGATCCGAGGATTTATAGGACGGGTCCTAGTCGTATCGATCCTATTGTAAGATCGTTCTGAGGTTGGGAAACTATTGGAAGCAATAATAATGCAAATCAAACACAGATAGCCACAGTTTGTTGGAAACGAAGTTACCAATCATGGGATGCGTTTTGGGTTTTTGTTTTGTTATTGAAAGTTTGCCGAAAGTGTTGAATTTGCCGAAAGTGTTGAATCATGGGATGCGTTTTGAGTTTTTGTTTTGTTATTGAAAGATTACCGAAAGTGTTGAATTTGGTCACAATTGTTAACACGATTAAAGGTTTTGTTTACATTTTGTTCGTCTATTCCAACCAAACAATAGAATTGTCTTTAGGCCATGTCATAATGCAAATGTTAGTAGTATTTTTAACGGTTTCATTTAGGTAACAGCTGGTCTGGCTTAATTTTACATAAATTTGTTAGTTGGCTCAAATTGGGAAACAAACTCAAAGTTTTTGTTTTTCGTGATGCTATACATTTGCTGGTGAGCGCTTCGAGGAATTTGTATTCATATTTTGCTTTATAATACTGTTTTTATTTTTGTAATTAAACGTGAACTGCGCTAAGCGTACAAACACTGAGGCACAACCTTCTGTAGCGGGGTCAAGGGCTGTAGCGGGGTCAAGGGCTGTCTGTTGTCGGCTGTCTATTGTGCACACGGTTCGGTGCATTGTGTGCGAGGTTGTAGGAGTTTATTGGAGGCCATAAACAAATTATTGTTAATAAGTTATTACAAAGAAATACAAATGAAACCAATATTAGACGATAAACTAGACTAGTTATTAACATTTTAAGATGTTAACCCGTGAACTTTAGCTCAATGTTGTGGTACCCTTTCCTCACACATACAAATATCAAAGTGTTTATAATAATAGTTTTCAGTCTAAAGTAGATCGCGTTTCGCACACAAGATGTATGATGGCTTATATCACGTTACACTAATTGGGGTAGGATTTGCACAGGTGTTTTTCTATTTATGTCAATTTATCGAAACACATTTGGTATAATTACAAATTATGGACAACTTTCCTGCCACTAATTCTCACAAAAATAGGATACTATTTTATTTCTTGATGAATGAAAAAATGGTGGCAGCGGAAACTTTTCATTTTTTTTTTGTTAAATAACGTACCTGGACAATCTTGTTCCCTCTTAGGTAGTTGGCAACCTTATTTGCAGTTCGATCCACATCACTGTATGTGTGCACCTCATCTTTGAACAGGATGAGAGGTTTCTTCGGGTTGTCCCTCACTTTGCTTTCAAACACATCCACAAATAAATACCCTTTGCTTTTCACTTTCTCGATTGGTTTGAGAACTGACCTCAACACATGGAGGAATTCGGAGAGGTCATTGAATAAAGTTGGGTACGTCCAGAGAATGAAGACCACGACGGCTAAAATACCGGCCAAGAGAGAGCAGACAATTGTAAATAACAGCCCCATGGTAAATGTTCGTACTGCAGCTTACTCTCTCATTGCAGAATTTGCAATCATTTCAGCAACAACCTGCCCGCAGTACGGTAATCAACAGCTGGTTTATATGAGAGCATGATCCGTATTATAACAGTGTGGTACGACCTACAGTTACAATACAAAGAAAGTGGTAGGCCTACACTCAGTACATGTATTCCCTACCAGTGTCGCAAAGGGGGATGTGACCTAGACTTGTGGACAAGTCGTTAAATCGGCCCCACGCGCTGAGATAGTGGGGAGCCATCAGTTCGCGCGAGAGCAGTGATCTCGCGAGACCACTATCTCAGCGCGTGGGGCCGATTTAACGACTTGTCCACAAGTCTAGGTGTGACCGTGAACAAAAGCAAGAGCTGAACTAGTCACTTGTGAATCATTGAGCAAGAACCTCATTGTGACCCGAGGACTCACTCTGTGAGAACAACAAATATTGCCCATGTAGAACTATACAGGTACGTCATGATGTTGTTGTAGCCTAACATGAATTTCAAATAACATTACAATTGGCGACCATACAAGTTAAGCCGAGTAGAAGGTCCTACTACTCGCGAGTCGGACCTCCATGGTCTGATCTCGGAGTAGTTTTTCTATGTTAATAGTTTCTAGATTATAGAGTGGGCTTATTATGATGATATGTGTTCCAGCATACAGTAAAGCATCGACGTTTGTTGCTCCATGATCAAAGACACTCTTCATGTTTCTCTTATTTATTCCTTGCAATAGAACGCTGCATAAAAACGACACGTGAGTCCAAGCCACTTTAAAAAAAACAGTCCATGGCAGGACAGAAATTTCCAATACTAAAACGGCAAAAGTTTATTCAACCGGACAATTGCTGGTCGTATCCGGAGCATGTCGCGGACTCAGGAGGGAGTCAATAAGCGGCACCCAAAACTATAGTCCCGATGGACTTGGTAAAGTTTATTAGTTATAACGTGCACGGTTCAAAGAGCATAGTGACAGTGTACACACATGCTCTACATACAACCACCATGGGTACGGCAACATGCAGGGTCTAAACAAACACTTGAGCTTTAGATAATATCTAAAAATGTTTAAAATTCAGTTGATTAACAATAAATTTGCCTGCACCGCTTCGATTTATTAGCTGGAATGTCCGCTTCATTTTCTCCATACCGCCGGGCTGCCGGAGCAGCAGCGGCTGCCGTACTGGGTCTCCCCGTCCTAGGAGCAGCCTACCTCCGGTTGAAATATGGCCCTCGACTCACGGACGACATTGCGGAGCTGTACGCTAGCTACCTGGTCCTAAAACGGCTCAAGTACATGGAGAAAAACCACATCTTCATGATAGATGTGTTCGAGTCCCGCGTGAAGGAAACTCCTGATAAAACATTCTTACTCTATCAAGATGAAAAATATACTTTTAGTGATCTGGACAAGGAAGGGAACAGGCTGGCAAGATTTATGCAGAGTGATGGTAGATTACTGTGCAAGGATTCGGCTGCCATTTTGATGCTGAATGACCCTGGCTTTCTGGTGACGTGGTTGGCTTGCAGTAAGCTTGGTCTGAAGACGGCTTTCTTGAATTATAACTTAAAGAGCAGTGCTCTTTTGCACTGCATCAAGGCATGTACAGTCAGAGCTGTTTTGGTTGGAAAAGGTAAGATGTAATTCCGGAAGAAACAGGTCAGGTCAAAATTTACACGAGCATAGTTCACAGTTCACAAGCATTACCTTAAAAAGGAAATGCATCCGCTTTAGAGCACGAAGGTAAATGAGATATGCTAACTAGCTAAAAGTACCTTTGCCTTCTATTTAGTTTCAGGAAACCTCATCTAATTCCAATCTGTTTTAGCTATTATATGTCATGGCTCATGGTGTAAAATGCAAAATATGGGAGAAGATTAGCCCACGCTTTGTGATTTCGAATAGTTAGGGAACGAATTACACAACACATAGCTTCAGTTATATGCAACGCATAACCATTTTCGCAAACACATAACCATCTGCGCCTTGAACACCCAGCAGGGTGGATATGTGCGCATTACCAGTCTTATTATTGTTATTATTATTATTATTATTATTATTATTATTATTATTATTATTATAAACAACATGTTGTGGTTCATTGACTATGTTCTTTTTATAGTCAATGAACCACAACAAGTTGTTTGTGAAAATGGTTATGCGTTGCATATAACTGTAGCTTATACATAATTATTATAACTGTACATACAGCAGCCCCCTGTGTAGTAGGCCTATCCGGCGCTATTACACTAAATGATAAACCATAATGGTCTGATCTTCTGCTTATGAATAAGCTGACACGTCCACACTGCTTATGAATAAGCTGACACGCCCACATGCTTTATCCCGAACTGTTTTCATAGATTCTAAATCGGCTAATCCTCAGATGGGCCAAGACTGGTATTTATACAAACATATGATGTCATGCTCCACCACTTTATCACTTCGTTATGAAATAGTTTACTCAATTGAGATGTTCCTTTTGGTAAAGATTTATGTGAACAAGTGCATGGTGGCAGGATACGGAAATCTTTACAATGTTTTTACAGAAAATGGTATGGGCCCACATCCTCGGTTACATAACATTTGAACGGGGAAAACGAAATGTCTGCACATTGACAAAGGTATTGTCAATACTTCAATAATAATTGTGCATCTACTGTCATCGCTTATAGTTGATCGTTTATAAAGAACTTGGAATTGTTTTTCAGATACATTTCCATTTTAAAGAGTGATTTGAAGTTATTACAGTAGTTGTACTGTACTTATTTTTTTGGTCCCGGACTATTTATTTTTAAACGTAAAACAACTTAATAAAACAATCTGCAAAGTCATGTTAATAATGATAACAAAATATAAAGTTGATCGATATAACACTATAAAGAATACAGAGTTAACTTTGACACAATAAGGAGTCCTATTTTGTGTGGAATTTCACAGTAAGAATAAGTCAGACGAAGTCAGTGTTGATGACCTTAATTTTCGGAGTATTGCACTTGAAACCTTTGGTAACTGTCAAAAACCAGTCTTCTCACTTGGTGTCTCAACAGTATGCATAAATAACAAATCTGTGAAAATTTGAACTCAAGTTGCGAGAAAATAAGTTGAAAGTAAAACACCCTTGTCGCACAAGTTTTGTGCTTTCAGATGCTCTGAAATTGAGACCTCAGCTGAGGTCTCGAATTCAATTCAAATAATTATTTGAGTGAGGAATGACTTCTTTCTCAAAAACTGCGTTACTTCAGTGGTAGCCGTTTCTCACAAATACTATGAACAGCTCTCTATTGTTAGTTACAAAGTACGTTTTTTGCTATTATTTATTAATTATTTCGAGTTATTACCATTTGTGTCCAGTGCCTTTACTAGTTAGCATCAAGAAAGTTGACAACAAAACATCACAATGCTCAGAGACAGTCATATATCAGACATTCAGATTCGCGAACCTTCATCAAAACTTAAAACCACCATACGAGTCAGTCATCTAAATTATAAATTGTCAATATTGTACGTTTTATGATCATTCGGTTGTCAGACAAGCGTCTTCTAAGTGCCCTGGAACCGATCCTACCAGATCTCCAGAAGCTTGGCATCAAGGTATGGGTCTACGGTAAAGTCGATGCCCTCCCTCTACCGGCGGGTATGGTCCAGGTGATGACATGGGGTGTGGCGAGTGATCCACTTCCTAAGAGTGTACGAGATGGGGTCATCATGGATGATGTTTCGGTCTACATTTTCACGTCAGGGACTACCGGTAAAAATTTTCAACTTTGAAACTTCTCCCTCCATCCAAATTCCTCTTGCGTTATACGCGTGGGAATAAGTACAGTCCCCTTCGCCTTTTTAGGCAGAACTTGTTATTTGGGGCGGACAATAACTTGTTTAATGGGGAGCATTCCCCTTTTTGAGGGCACTGCATGTATCTAAATTTTGTTCGTGTGAACACCTTATGGGTAGGCAATTGTAGCGTTGTGTACGGTATGTCCCCCCTCGCTGGATCCCTTATAACGAAACCAGTCTGAGTGCGTCCTCTTAATATTGTCCTAGCCTGAAATGCCTTTAAAGTCACCTGGAAATATATATTTTGTTCTTTCAAACATAAGAGTATATGCTTACGAACAATAAAACAATTTTTTTAGTAATTGTTTGTCACGATTTATATGTTTAAAAAATATATAAAGTTGTTTGGGGGGCTGACTCCGCCTACCCCTTTTGTGACGTCAATCGAGGCAGACTTTGCCTGCATTGCGTATAGTAAACACACGTGCAAAGTACATGTACGTCCAAGTCGTGAGTTGGTACATTTCAAAAAGTGTTTTTCTGCATTCAGCAGCAATACACCTGGTCGGCATTGCCGGAATTTTTTTTTTTTTTTAAACGTACAAACTCACGACTTGGTCCGTACATGTACTTTGCAAATGTGTTTACTCTACGCATTACACTTACAGGCAAAGTCTGCCTCGATTGACGTCTCGAACAGCGCCCTCTCGGGTCGGGGTCTACTCTTAAATTTGTAAATAACATAAGAACTGATTTTTTTAAACCTTAGTTAACTGTTTATTCACATTCCACTCATCAAAACACATATATTAGTGACAAAAGCTTTATTTTGAAAAAATACCACTTCCAGGTGACTTTAAACTATTACCAATTTGCCATTAAACCAACAAAATCAAATAAACCGTAATGAAAATGGAGATGTAAGTATAGGGATGATCATATTATTCTTTTACTTCACTGTGTAAGCCTAGTCTTGAGCTCTCGGTTGCTCTATATTTTGGAACCGATCTTCTTGACGAACTTCACAAAGTCATTTTCCTTTATTCAATATCTAACCTCAAACCTTGGTTTTATCCTTTGATTGTCAACAGGTTTCCCAAAGCCAGCCAAAGTATCTCATTTTCGTTCCATTGGTGGATGCTCAATCATGTCGTCACAAGTTGGCATCAGCAGTTCGGATATCTTTTATGTCACTCTACCTCTTTACCACAGTATGGCGTTTGGCATGGGTCTCATGACCTCCATACTTTCAGGTAAGCGGGTTGAAATGGGAGACTTTAGAACGCTAGGTGGCAGCAGACTTACGGTTCCATCGTTTAGATAGTTCAGAGCATGCGGACATTGCCGAGACCAATGGGTTAACCTGATGAGTCTGCTGCCACCTAGCATCCAAAAGGTCCCTCATATCATGATTGGTTGGTTCTTCATTTTTAAGAGAAACAACAGGGTTACATAATCTTCTTTGAACGTGCTATAACAATGCTGTAAGTGTATGGTACCTCTGATTTGAAAAGCGCTTGTGGTAGAACAAGGGCCTATTTATACCGTCAATATTCAAACAATCACTTAAATGCAAAGTATAACTTTGGTTTTTGAAAATTCTTTTCAAAAGGTGTGGTCGCGTTTTTGAGATCTCGCCGAAAATCCGGAGCGGTTGTGTCTATTTTTCAAACTGCTTTGGGCTATACTGTCGAAAGCTGTAAGCTCCTAATAGTTTGTATTGTTATTAATTTTAAGAGTGTTTACTAAACGTATTTCTTTCCTTAAAATTCTGTTGTTTTTCAAAATTACTTTGTATTTGCCCTCTGATAGGTTGTACCATTGCAATAGGAACGTTCTCACCGAAGACTTTCTGGGATGACGTCAGGAAGTACCGGGCCAATGTGATATTTTATATCGGTGAGATCTGCCGCTATCTGCTCGCACAACCTAAGGTACATGTTCGCTCAATGCTCATTCATTCATTTTAATATTCTTTATCATGATATAAAAACATGAAATTTCATATAATAATTTATTATCTCGTGTTTAAATAAAAAGAACTTGAATTATTAACAAGAAATTAATCTAAAAAGTACAACGCATAAAAACACTTGAAAAGCTAAGAAAGTAATAAAAGTACCAGAAAAAAACCAAGCAACAACAACAAGACAAAACCGAAAACACGGATGGTCGCCGTAGAACAGCTCCTTGACGTGTTCGAATCAGACTTGTGCCTTTCATAAACGTGTTGTGTAGCGATGAAGTTTTTGAGTTTCCAGTTTATCTTATCTTATAAAACAAGTCGATTAACACTTTGACATTTTTTACATAGCGGCCCGATGATGGCCAATACGAACACAAGGTGAAGGCAGCGTTTGGTCTCGGTCTACGTCCAGACATCTGGGTGGAGTTTGAGAAGCGATTTAACATTGCCCAGGTATATGAGATGTATGGAGCGACAGAATGTCCAATGATGAGTATCAACTTAGAAGATAAAGTCGGCAGTGTCGGCAGGCATGGAGGTCTCGTCAAGGTTTGTGTTGTAGCGATGAGTTTTGGTAAAAAGTGTTGGGTACTTTTTGTGTCACACAAAACACAATGTTAACAGTTTTAAACAAAACTTTGACGATTTGAAGATAACGATGGTAGAAAGCTTTCCTTGCCTACTTGCTGAGGTGCTGTTGTTTTGAGAAATGAGTAAACCACGAAAATAGTTTCGTCTCGGGAGACGAACAATATTGTAGCATAAAGTATTTACGCGACTCCCCTGAAAACATTTCTCTTTGATTTTCACCTTTTTTTCCAAAAAACTTTACGACTAATAAAAGCTGAAACTTCTACAGGTTAATTATAATTACAAACATCTTCTTTCACAGTAAGTTTAAACACACAATTCGATTTTCACGTGGCCAGAATGCAGCTGCTGCTCGTGTGTTTTTTCCGAAAGAATTACATTTTTGACCACTGTTACCCAAACACTTATAGCACCTATAAAGAAAATCAATAAGCACTTCATGGATTAGCCGTATATACTATTTTGTAGAAATATGTTGCTATAAAATCTTCGGCAAATACTCTGAGAAGACTGGTTATTAAACTTTTCACCAGCTACTTGTATATCGGTGTTGATTAATTATTATCTCTTTATCCTACATGCTAATAGTTATCCATATCATTTTGTTTGTGTTGCAGGCACTTATGAACTTCCTGGAAATCTTGAAATGTGACATAGAAACTGCTGAGCCAATCAGGGACGCTAATGGGATGTGCATTCTTGCAGCCCCGGGTATGCCATCATTATTGTTAAACCCAATTTTTCTCTGTCTGTAATTGTAATGTTTTACTGTATTTTTTTTTAAATTTTGCCCATGGCAACCAATAATAGAAAAAAATAAATTACATGATTATTAATAACCGCTAATGAGAAAAACAAAATATTAAAAACAACATGGACATTTAAAATTTCGAAGTGATTCCAATCTTTAAACATGTTTATTGGAAACTAGAGAATCGGAATGAACAATTTAATCATGAATGCTTCTTGCGAACGTTACCGGCCATCTCTCACACATTAAACAGACAAGTTGCATTATCTCATAATCACATAAAAGGCACTGGAAACTATCAGTAATTTCTCAAAATAATTGTTAGTAAACTTACTTTGTAACAAATTACGAGCAATGGAAAGCTGTTGATAGTATAAAACGTTAAGAGAATTGGCTCCCTCAACATAATAAGATCTTCAGGTCTAAAAGCACACATAGCAAGCTTTTGCGACGAGGGTGTATTTTCTTTCATTGTTCTCTTGCAACTTCGATGACCAATTGACTCAACATGTTCACACATTATTTTGTTATTTTATGCATATGGGAAACACCAAGTGAGAATACTGGTCTTTGACAATCAAAACGTGTCCAGTGCCTCTAAGAAACACACATAATACTTGTACATATATTTTTGATTTAATTTCATTGTAAACCTAAAAGCCATTAGTCTGTGACTTTTTATTTGGTGATATATTTTTATAAGAATAAACCACAAAGTTTTGAACTGAATTGACTTGAACGTTGCACTACCTCCTAATCATTATTATTAAACCTCCGTGCAGGCGAAGCCGGTATCATGGTATCTAGGTTGGATGAGATTCACCACTTTGACGGCTACATGGCTGACCGCAAGACGAACGAGAAGAAACTTGTCAGAGATGTCAAGAAGAAAGGAGATGTTTATTTCAATACTGGTGACTTGATGATGTCTGATAAGGAGGGCTATCTCTACTTCACGGACAGACTTGGGGACACTTTTAGGTAAATTTGTCACCATCATTGCCAACTGATTTTGCACACAAGACGACTCAAATTAACACGCTAGGGAAGGTTTACATTAATTTGGTAGTTACTCATCATCGAAATAAAAACTTAGTACTTGGTTAGAACATGGAGGAAGGAAAAACGTATGTCTTCTTATGGTCAGAAGTGTGAATTATTCCTTTATCGTACCCAGGAAACGATGGTTTGTGATGGTCATAAAAATTACACACAGGTCTGTCATCTAGGTGGTGCTATAATATTTATGGACGTTTAACAATGTTTGTTTTTCACAGATGGAAAGGCGAAAATGTTGCCACCACTGAGGTCGCACATGTCATGAACGCATTCCCCGGTATCTTAGAGTCTAACGTCTATGGTGTTCAAGTGCCAGGTTAGTTGAATAATTATTTCAGGTAATTTTATATTCTTTAAATTCATGCCAAATATTATTATTTCTGATACTAGAAACTGCTTATCACAGTTATTCGAAAGTTTCTCTGTCACCACCATTGTTATGGTACTACCTGTATAGTTCAAACTAATATCTGGTAAAAAAAATTGTACATAACAACCGACCGATCACAGAGTTTAAGAACAATGCTAAATCACCACTTATTGATTGGTTTGCTCCGGGTTTTTGTCTGTCCATATTTGTTATGAAAGATTTTCAGGGTTTGCCCTTAACTGTTTTCAGTTAGCTTGTCATGTAAAAGCCCGTCAGCTTATTCACTAGTCTTCGGATACGAAACTTAACTCATCCTAAGTCCTAAGATTAGTTAGGAAGAGTTAGGAAGAAGTTCGGTGAAATCGACGGCTGGTTTCAAAATTAAAAAGAGATGCTTTTCGACACTGAACTTACCAGCCGGACCACTTTATGAGAATTCTGACTTGTTCTCGGATGTTTTAGAACGTCATTTTGGCAGCAGAACACTGGAAAGAACGCTGATTTTCTTTGAAATCTTCAACAGGTCAAGAAGGAAGAGCCGGCATGGCAGCGGTGGTGTTAAACAAAGGTGTCAACCTCAACCTCAAAGGTCTGTTCGAACACATGACGTCAGCACTACCAATCTACGCATGTCCGAAGTTCCTGCGAATGACGGACGAGATATCGACAACTACGACCTTCAAACACACAAAGACGTCACTCGTCAAGGAAGGGTTTGACATCAACCTCGTTTCGGATCCACTCTACTTCCTGGATGTAGCAGAGAAGACTTACGTGGTGCTGGATGACAGTGTCTTAAGACGGATTGTTGCTGGACAAGCGAGGTTGTGAATCTTTTAAAATGTGAACCAATTTCATGGAGAATTAACTATTGAATAGTAAACTTGCGGGTACAACCAAGTATTAAATCTCTTTTGAAGAGGTGTTGGCTCAAAAAGGGCCCGTTGGTCTCGACGTCGTTCGAACAGTATCTGGTCGTGAAGACACCGTGCACCGTTATTAATTTTGGTGAAAAAAGCAACAAATAAATTACTTCTTGTGATGGTATACGTTATGGGGAACAATATGAACAACTCATTTTGTGAATTCTCTTATAATCTGCCCAGATAGGGTTAGGCGTGATGCGGCCCCTCAATGGCAAAACAGCCCAACTCTAAAACTAGTGGGTTTTTTATAATTAGAAATTTTTTTTGTAAATATTGAGGGTGCTTTTCTCATTTCAAAGTTCAAAGTTCATTATTATGTATGGATATGAAAAACATGACCTATCGGTCCCTTGTTTGCATTTTTCGTCCCGTTTTATGGCAAAAGAGCTGCTCATATCTCGTTACTTATCTCATCAGCCACGCTGTGCTTATATAATACAACGTTTCAAACTGGCAAGACTGAAATGCATTGTGTTTTTGGTAATAACTCAAAGTATTTGTTACTGCCTGGTAACGAGCAAGAGTCCAGTGAAATCACGGTCCGCGTCACGTGGAAGTGGAAATTATTGCTACGAATTCCGGGTGTTTTTTGAAAGCATTTCAAAGATTAACTTCTATGTGAAGTATTCTCCTGAAGATGTTCAGAGCATACTGATCGAACCGTTAGTGAGTTGGTTACCACCGGTTCTCTCAGAACCAATACTACTCGAAAGAGATTGTTCATTTTGGTGTTACCGCAAACCTCTTACACCACTAACGTGTCTACTAACACGGGCAGCCACTTTGCGGAGTCAAATTATTTTCGACTCCCATAAATGGCCGACCGTGTTAGTTCGCAAAGTAAAAGGCAAATCTGTGTGGATCATTGTATTTTACTTTTAAAATATCTTTCTAACCATTTTGCATTTTATAACAAACTGATTCAATCGCTTTTCAAAGACCAACTCGACCGATCCAAGGCAACGTGTTCCTAGATCAGTATAATCCGATGTAAACTAACGGAGTGTAATCATTGATGAGAAAAATCAAACTAGCTGCAGTGTTAATAATAATTACTGATCAATCAGAATTGCAGTATTATAACACGATGGAAATCACTAATAAAAAATTGATAAGGCCAAATTCTTGCACTAGAATGAAACTGGGTTATTGTGTCAATAAACGCATTATTTTAACGACGATACTTTCATAATGTCTTATAGCCTAACCTGAGGCTAGGGGGGGGGGGGGGGGGGGGGGGGGCAAGGGTTTAATTTTACATGTTTTGCTCCAAAAATGAATGACCAGAAACAACTTACTTGTTTGAGAGCTATGGAGAGTTGGTGACTAAAACATTGTTAGAAATGACCTCTTTGAAGTAATGTAGTGTTAGACTAAGAGGTAATTTTCAACAAAATTTTGAGTCTGAGAAGGCCATCTGCTGAAAGCACACAAAACCATGACAAAACTAAGCAACAATGTTGTGGTTTTCTTTCTTACTGATCCCAAATTGTTTTGATAATCCAAGTGGGAATACTGGTCTTTATTTTGACCACACTCTTCTAACTACACAAAATATTAATTGCATGACCCAAACACGTTATTATTCGAAAGTAAAGGTTGGTTTAGAACAGAAATAACAATAATGTAACTTGTGAACGTTGCACCCCCAGGGCGCCCCCTAAAAAAAAAAAAATAGCGCCCTCTGTTGGGTCAAATTTATCAGGAACTATAGTCAGAATCCTAGACGTCTACTATTAGAAATGCCAAAAGACTTGTGAACAGATAAAATTGCAGACTAAATCGTGAGAGGCGGGCGGACAAGTCAAAACATAACACACCACCGAGCTCTGCTGCTCAGTCATACTTTGCCAGATTCCACTAAACTAAAGAAGTAAACAATGGTAGATATTTTCAACCTACTGAAGAAAAAATGGCACATCCCGATGAGCTTGAACTGACTGATGCTTTGTTTCAGGCCATTGAACAAGACAGGTTCAGGTAAGTTTCATCAACGCAATCAATTCAATTCAATTCAATTCAATACTGTATTGAATACACTTTATTTCCAAATCCAAACAATTAAACAAAACAATAAGCAGTGAATAAAGAACTATGTTTTACAAGCAAATGGAATAATGATAATACATGAGAAGTAATACTATAATACTACATTTACAAGCAAAGGCAAAATATAAATTACGGAAAACAAGCAAAAAGACATACAGAGCACAAGGTGATGGAGTTGGAGGGGGCCCATAAAAAGCAAAGCTTGTCGAGTATGGAACCCCTAACGAAAGCAATAAATAAAGCATAACAATCAGTTTACAAAAGGAAACAAACAACAATACAGTACGTACTAAAAAAATACTAAGCAATAATTAAGAGATGAACATGAAACAGATAAGCAAAACAAAAACACAAAAACAAGGACAAACTTTACATCAATAATTTAGCAGGATGACAAGTAAGGAGGTGCCTAAATAGATTCATTTAAATCAATCGAATCGTCGACTCGTGACTCGACTCGAGTCGATGACATAAAAGACATGAGTGTGCTGTCAACAAACTGTTAACAGCAGACATTATTATTAATATTTTTATTATTGAGTCGAGACGTGTTTGGCAATTTTGAAAAATTTAGTGTTTTCTCTTTCTGTCAAAATACATTCATGCTTGATTGATGATGACACACTGGTTTGTTTATTAGACTTAGAGAGTAGCGCCACACACTTGTGTGGCCAAAAAGGCTAGCTGTGCTGAACATGCTGTAAATCCCTTTATTCAGCTAGCCTTCCTCCTTCCCTTGGCCACACAAGTGGGGCTAATTAAATTAGCATGATTAAAGAGTAAAGATCAGGGGGCAACAGTCAATGCAGGCCTAGCTTGTATTTTAGTTTCTTTATTTGTTCCGTTGAATCTCTAGACCAATCATCCAGGCCAGCAGCATGCAGTGCATTCCATCCAATTCCAATTCCAAGACACCTCCTAGAACTATTTGTTCCGCTATCGTCTCCATCAACGTGTGAGAGACGATAGCGGAACGAACCATAGTTCTAGGAATACCAAGGCACTAGGAAAATACTAGGCCCTACACATTATATTTAAAATTGAACATATCCATATCAAGCAAATTCCGTGTAAGACAAACAAACACGATTTGTATTTTGTATTACAGTATTACACTCTTGAGTTTATTTAGTTGCGAAAATGTAACTCTCCTCTCCTGATTGCTGCCGGGCGAAAACGTAACTCTCCTCTCCTGACTGCCGCCAGGCCGGAGGGTTACGAGATTTTCTCGAGCGGCAAACGACAATCTGGTCCAACACGTATAAGAATTTGTGTCATGATGTTTGAAAGTGATAAATGGGGTCCCAATCTGGTGACTAGCTGTCAAAATTATACGTGTTGGACCAGATTGTCGTTGGCCGCTCGAGAGAATCTCGTAGCCCTCCAGCCTGGCGACCGTCGGGAGGAGGGTTATGTTATCGCAACTAGAGTTTATTGACAAACTTTATGAAGTTTTTATTATATTAATAGTATCACTTTTCCTTTATTGTGTCCTATTTTAAAGAAAACTAATATTCATTCATTTATCAGTAAAATATGTAAAACAAAATAAAAACAAAATCCAATTAAACCATCAACTATTTTAAAAGCTTTGACTACAATATTAAACTCGAAATGAAACATTAATGTGGCGCATGCATTGCTGGGTTGCTTTAAAACAATCATACTTTTATGAAAACTATAATAACGCAAAACTCTAAAAATCCTTGTATCGGTCGCCATCTTTGATAACAAACAACAGAAACGTACACGCGACTCTCAGCAAATGATAGCTCTTCATCAATCACACAATGCTGAGTATCCATCCTAATTAAAAGGCCAGCTAGTGAATAATTATTTTGTGCTTCCGTGTTGATAAACGGCCTAAAATACTACATTTTTGTACATTTGTCTGGTGAGTTTCAATTGGCTTATTATGTAAGAACGATGTACAATGTGAGCCCACTTGTTTGTAAAGTTATCTAAATGGCAGCGCTGAAAAGGGTCACAACCTGATTGCAAACTAAAACCATTCCTAGTGCCAGAGAGAAACTCATTCTCATCCCAGGGCCATCATTTCCCTGGTGTTCAGTTGTAAACGTGTCTGGAGAAGACGTTGTAACGATATCCTCAAATTTCCAGAGGTATGTCTTAATGGAGCGTGGTGGAGCTATGGCATTGATGTAACCAGTCTTAGTGATGTCATGCATGCTGAAGGGAACTTCAGAGTCACCCCTATGGAATAATAATAATAATAATAATAATAATAATAATAATAATAATAATAATAATAATAATAATAATAATAATAATAATAATAATTGTTTTTTATATAGCCCCTACAGTAGTGCTTTTCACACCGCAGGGCATTCAAAGCACTTCCAACATCATTTCCATGGTCACTACATGGAGTATCAGGCCAGTCAAACCATCTCAGCTCCTTTGGGAGTACAGCCCGTGCAACATGTGCTAATGAGCTAAATCAATCACAAGAACCAACACTTTGTTAGGTCTAACTAAGTGAGATTTACTATGCACACATGACCAACCTGTTGAGTATAACGGTCGCTATTGTACCATCAGGGTGCTTGAATGCAGTCATGTCCAGACTAGTGCTGGAGGATGATCCAAGATCAACACGTACTGAACCCGCTGGGATGAATTTACTGTAGAAACAAACAAAAGAGATCAAGACTGTTCTAGTGAACTTAAGTAAGATTGCGTTGACACCTTGTACAAATCTTATTTGTGAGTAGTGGTGGCTCTGAGTAGAGTTGGTTTGTACTGCTTGACGTTTCAGTCAGTGTGCTCTGACCGTCTTCTGGAGGCTGTTAGTGTTTCAGGACAACATACAGAGAAAATGTTGTGGACCGCTTGAGAATATTACAACTCTAAACTGCCATTAAAATAGAAAAGTGTGTACACTGTAGGTGAGATAACAGAAGTTCAGGGCTGGAATTAATCTTTGAGAAGGGCATTAGGGCAAGGCAATTTTCAAGGATATTGAACGAATAGAGAAACTGCCATTGTAAGCAGGGTGTTCAAACAGTAACATGTTTTTTGTTCTTAAACATCTATCAAGACAACCCTCTATCTAACACCTACTATGTAGATCATTCAAATTACCTAAAGTGGCCCATGTGATAAAACATTGGTTGGTTGTAGAAAACGTCATTCTCAGCATCGACTATAATGGGGCTGTCAACCTCGTTCTTAGCCCAGTTAGGCCCTCCTTGCATGTTCAGGGCCAGGTTCCAATCCACCCAACCACCAACAAAATGATTCAAGTCCTGGAAACAGGATAAATAATATAAAAATGAAATCTGTGAGCAAATGGTTCAGAAATCTTCTTTGAAAAAGCATCTCAAGTAAAAAAAAAAATACTAATTTTGCATCAGGGATTTTTAAGAATATAATTTAGAATTTTACACATACAATAGTATGATGTGTATAAAGCACTGAAATCAAGCATCTGAAAGCACACAACTTTGTGTGATCTTTCATTATTATCTCGCAACTTCGACGACCAATTGGGCTAACAGTTTGTTGGTTTATGCATATGTTGAGATACACCAAGTGAGAAGACTTGTCTTTGACAGTTACCAATAGTGTATGGTGTATTTAACAGGTTAGGAAATGGCAAAGATGTCAATTTTTTTAATCTTCACATTACCTTGATTATATCCAAGCTATAGGCTTCTCCTCTAGCCCAACTGCCTAGAATAACTGGCACTGCAAGTGTCTGGTATCCATCGCAAGCCTCTGTGGCTAGGATAAACTTTTCTGGATAATGGTGGATGATCTGGTCTAATTCGCTGTAGTTGGCTGAGGGAATGTCTGATTGGTACCAATGAAGTGCTATTCCTGATGTGTAGTTTCTTGCCTCTGTATCATCCATAACCTGTCAATATTCAAACTTAACGATGCTAAGCTATCCCCTTTTGCAAATAAATGGCAGACCAGTGCAGTGTCATCTGCATACTTAATCAACTTGTGGTTTGTATTCAGAGATCTACATTCATTGGTTTATAATGTGTAAAGAATGGGAGAATTATAGGCAATGCTTAATTATTGTCCATAAAAATGGAAATTTGCTTTGTTGAAACATGCTCATAACAGTAAAAAGAAATTTAAAATTGCAGAATTAGGCCTTTAAGTTATGCTGAAGAAAAACAAACACTTTGAAACTTAAAACTGTATGCGCAAAAGGGGCCTGCAAAAATGACTTGATAAATAACAATTAACAAGAAAGAACCAGAGAAACAGGCTTCTGTTAAAAATCTGAATATCAAGCAGAAAATAGTTTGCACCAAATGGCATCAGAGATTTGTGAATACATGGATTTAGAACCCACTTTCATTGGTAGTAACCTGATTAAGAAAGTCACCACATCTAAATGAAAATAGATAGGATTTAAAATCAAGAGGTCTGTTTGATATCTTACCGTTTCAGTGTCCTCCAATATCGCAGGTAGATTATCATCATGTGTCATGAGTTTAAGATGTCCATAGCCGTTATCTCTTAGAGCAGGACCTAGATCCATCTTGACAAAGTCTCTCGTAGTATGAGGTTCCATTGCCATACATTGCCATGGGTAGAAAGGAATCAGACCAGCTGTAGGTTCATTCTGGACTGTCAAACCCCACATTGGAACATCCAGGGCGTCATACTCTTTCAAAAACCTGAGAAAGATAAACAATTTCAGGCCAGTATGCTTCATTTTTTAAAGGACAAGGGCACCAAGGGATTTTCTCCTTGAAAGGGCACCGTAGAATATGAGGAACTTTTAGATTTGATGGTCAGGGGGCAATTACCTTCAAAGCCTCGGTGAATTATCAGGCTAGAATTTATGAGATACAATTTAACAAACTTCACTTACAGATGTTATAGTTGTACATGTTGGTGCTAGTTTTCAACTTGCCTTACAACAAGTATTGAAAGACTTTAGGCCTGAAGCCTTTTATGAGGTATCTGAAAGCACACAAATTTGTGCAATAAGGGTATTTTTTCTTTCATTATCATCTCGCAAGTTGACGACCAATTGAGTTCAAATGTTCCACAGGTTCGTTATTTTATGCATTTATGTTGAGACACACCATTGTGAGAAGACTGGTCTCTGACAATTACCAAAGGTGTCCAGTGCCTTTAATGCTTACCTGATGAAGTAGTCCGCCCATGTCTTATAGTACTTCTCCCCAGGTTGTCCAATGAGTCTTCCTTGATTTAAACCATTATGCATCATCTTGTTAGTCTTCATCCATGCTGGGGCAGACCAGGGACTGGCAAAGAGCTTGATCTCTTGATCACTCATTGCCTTAGCTCGCTGAATTATTGGGATCTTTAGAAAACCAACAGTATGAGGAGAGAGAAAAATAACTTTAAGTAAATTCTTCATCAGGATTTCAACAAATCAGTTTACATTTATCTGATACTTTAATACCTTAGAGTAATCAAGTTTGCTCCAACTTTAATACTTATTTCAAATATTATTACGATGTACATATTATTTGAAATTTTAGCTTACATTGAATATCTTTGCACACATGTGCACCTCCTTCAAATGTTCTTTCTAAATCAGTCTCAATTTTTCAATTCATTTTCTCTTTTGTGAGCCTTGGGTGTCTACATTGACAAATAATGTGCTCGGTACAAACTTGTATATCTGCCATACCAATGTTATTAAATTGTACCTTTAAATCTAGATCTTCAGATACTAGGGTAAAGTTGACGAGATCAAAATCTCCATCGTATTCATCATAACTGTATTCCGATAACGAGAAGTCACAGCTGTGGATTGGCACACGTCCCATATTGTATTCAATACCTGTAGGAACACAAACAGGTAAACAAACGTTCCCCGATAGAGATATAAATAGGTTGTTAACAACAGCTCAACAGTTGAACTGCAATGAGCATTCCTTCCTCTGGTGGTAGAAGAAATCTGAGGCTAATCATTTCATTTCATATTGGTTTGCGGTAACAGCATGTTCTTTACCTGGCAAATAGAACTACCAGGCCCCAATTTCATAGAGCTGCTAAGCACAACAATTTGCTTAGCATGTAATTTTTGTCTTGATAAAAAGAGGATTACCAACCAAATTGTCCACATGATTTTCAGGAAAAGCAAACAACAGCTGAGTACCAGTAAATAGCAATATGCAACAAATGGAAATTTGGTTGGTAATCCTGTTTTTATCAGGGAAGAAATTTCATGCGAAGCAAATTTGCGTGCTTAAGCAGCTCTATGAAATTGGGCCCAGATGTTTTGAATTTGTATGCTCAGTTACTTACTTGTAGGTGAAGCCAAGTAATCTCAGGAAAGCAAACTTAACCATCATACTAGCCAATAACCCAATAGAGAGAAGAAGTTTTAAACTTTTAGCTTTCTATGTTGGGGTAAATTGACTTTAGATTCTTATTTTTGAGTAGATACTTTGACCCGCCTTGGGAGGGAGGACGGGGCTACATTTTACCATCTGTCGAGAAGTAAGACTTGAGCAGGTTCTCCTGAGCTTCATTCGATATGTTTAAGATGTTCATGGTTGCGGAGTCTGTGAACGCTCCTCCAAATCCCAAGATGCTCTGGTATTCCTTGGAAGAATCTACTATCAACAGCACCCTGTCCTCTAAAATCAACCACAGATTTGTTTGTGGTTAAAAGTGCAGAACTGAAAGGGTTTCAACTTGGTCTGAAATTATGGTAATTTTTATCAATTTGGCCAACAAAATCCAAAATTTAACTTTTTTTAAACCTCTAAAGGTGTCAAAGGGCTTAACACAACTTTTGTCATCACCCTTACACAAGTTTGTCTGCAGATGATTTCACGAAACACTAGGATTAATCCTATCTTGAGTTAGGATGAGTAACTTAGGACGGGTTCAATGTCCTAACTTCTACATGTATGGATACAGAACTTAACTCATCCTAAGTCCTAAGAGTACTCCTAAGTTAGGAAGGTAAAACATCGACCAGGACTTTTTACTTAGCTTTAGTGGATCGAGGGGACATTTTCTTTTCAACTTGCTTTAGTCGTAATATATCGTAATATATTTGTTGTACATGTTTGGTTTCTGGGTTGAGTTGTAACATCAAATCCATTAAATTCAAGCACATTCTTGATAAACATTGTACATTTCCGAGAGTGAGGGGTCAAAGATGTTATAAAAGATAAATCATAAAAATTAGGCTTCTTACCCATTGGTTTTTCAGCCATGTCTAGCACCGTCTTCAAGAAACGAGAGTCATTCTGACTTGAGGTGTACTCTAGAATCTGATGTGAATTAAAGCTGCCATGTCTCTCTACTGTATCACAGTAATCAGCAGAACACTCGCATACAAAAGAATCCCCCGCTGAGAATTCCTTTTTCATGCATGGTTTGTCTGCTGCATCTATAAAACATAAAAAATACTCATAGAGTGGAAATGTCGGGGCCGAGCGGTTTAGAGCACCGAATTCAAACTCTGGTGTTTTAGATCGGGCAGAGTGTGGGTTCGAGCCCCAGTCGTGACACTTGTGTCCTTACGTAAGACACTTAACTATTGCATTGCGCCACAGCACCTTGTAAACAGCACCTTGTAAACAGCACCTTGTAAACAGCACCTTGTAAACAGCACCTTGTAAACAGCACCTTGTAAACAGCACCTTGTAAACAGCACCTTGTAAACAGCACGCACCTTGTAAACCATTACACGGTGCTAAAGACTACATGTAGGTTTCATATTTCAAACTTCATCCCACTCACTCACCTTGCAGTAAATACTTGGTGCTTATCCTTTGGAAAAAGCGTGTTATAAATACAGTTATATGTAGTTTTAGGCAGTCCTATTGGTGGAAAGGTAGTCTCCGCGACTTTTTTAAAATTAGGTTAACTTTACCAAGCTGCTGGGAATAGCTGCACACTGTAAACATACCGCGACTACCCTGTAAAATCATGCTATGCAAATGTCACACAGTACATGTGTAAGTCTAGGTGGTAACACATGACAGAATGACACCAAATTCAGACACGGTAACTTTCTGCATTGCAGCGGAAGAAAAAGTCTGTTTGGAACACGGCTTCAGACCCATTTTAAAAAGCTGATAAAGACAACTGGAGTTGTAAACGCACGCTCATGAACAGTGCCTTGCGGTAATTTACGCGTAACAATACAGTTACTCCCATAAAACATGTGCACACCTTACAATCAAATAACACTGTTGAATAAACTTACCTACAAGTACCAAGTACCCAAGAAGAGCACATAACAGAAAGAAAAGTCTTTGCATAATTCTAATAAAGTGTCGTTCTCATAAAGTGATGGGTAAGATGAGTCTGCCAGAAAAATTTGTTGTGGCAAGTTTGATTTGATACCAATTCTATTTTACAACTCAGTATGTTTACTCAAGTATACTTAGCTAGAAAAAAAAATCAGATTGTTTTTATAACCATAAAACTTTAACTGCCTAACACACAAAGTATTTTTAAACATACAAAAAAAGTTGTGGTTATCTTGGACACCAGCATAAGTTTTTCCAATGAAATATGTTTTTCATGAAAGTTATCATTGCTGTTGGCTTTTAACAGTTGTGTTCCCTTGACCAGAAAAAAAGCAAATAAAAACTGATACTATTTCACCCGATTATACAAGAGACATGATAGAGTCATTACTCTCCTGCTCTGTAAAATTTCAGAACAAAATATAAGAAAACAGTTACTTGTGTAGATGTTTTTGGAAGAGTTTTTGAGACAAACAGTGATTAGTTTTTTGGGGGGACATTTATGGTCAGCGCGTCAGTTTGTGGCCGGACCTGGGACCCTTAATATCGGTCATTATCTTTAAAGCGATGATAAGTAAATTTTATAAATACCTGAGACCACCAAGTTTTGTACTAACAGGAGGATTGTGCAAACAATTGAGGCCCCTTGATGTTTAAAGGCACCGGACACTATTAGTTAATGCCCAAATAATTATGTAGCATAAAAACTTACTTGGTAACGAGCAATGGAAAGCTGTTGATAGTATAAAACATTGTGAGAAACGGCTCCATCTGAAGTTACTTAGATTTTGAGAAAGAGGTTATTTCTCACTCAAATATTATATTAGGCATCTGAAAGTGAAAGCACATAAACTTGTGAAACAAGAGTGATTTTTCTTTCAATATTTTCTTGCAACTCCGTTGACCAATTGAGCCCAAATGTACATGTTTGTTATTTTATGCATGATGGTATACAATGTCCTTTCTCTATGGATACCAAGTGAGAATCAAGGTCTTTGACAATTATTACCAAACGTGTCTTGTGACTTTAACTAGGTTACACACTAGCAAACACAAACAGTGTTTGATGTACTATTCCTAATAGGAGGTCTAATAATGGTATGATAAATTATTACTATTAGGAAGTCTGAAAGATAGCGCTAGTTGGAACTTACTGACCCTGGTCCAATGAACACTTGTCAGGATGCCCTACCTTTCACCTCTGTTGGAGTTTTCTGTTGAACCTGGTGCAAACACAGGGATCATCCAGAGTAGTATTTTAAGGCGGAACAGAGAGTCAATTTTTAATAGAATTACCTCATTTTTATTAAAGGGTTTTAATACCTTTTGTAGATCAAGTTTTTGGTTCGTGCAACATTCGTTATTCCTCTGTTGAAATATAAAAAATGATCAAAATATTTAAATCTCCTCTAACCAAAGGTCTAGTGTATTAATTGGTGTTACCCTTACACAGATGCAGACCAGTAATTCATCTTTAAAAGGGCAAGGCCATTTTCATTTTGCAAAGGGCACTTCCATTGGAATTTTTTTTAAAGTCTATGGGAACTTTGGAACGGGCACCACCAAGACCAAGACCAGAGGCAATGGAGTCCATGGACTCCATGAAATTCCAGGCCTGTAGATGCGTTTAAGCAATGTATACTCGAATCCTGTGAACCAAATTCACAGGCATAATAACTCAGTTGGGATTGAAACTAATGGCTTTTGCCATTCTAGAGTAGATGTCTTTACCATCTACAATTTGTAGACCACCGCGACTGCCTGGTATTTAGAGGCAGTTCAAATCCTATCGAGTGTCGGCTGCTTGTGCATCACACTCCTTTACAAATTTAGATTGTTCATGGATTGCTATTAAAGGATTTGGGTACTTTTTCAAAATGTCCATAGATTTACATTAAACTTACAGGGTTTGAAGATAATGATAGTGGAAAGTTTCCCTTCAAATATTACTAACTGAGGTGCTGTAGTTTTTGAGAAATGAGTAAAACAATGTCATGAAAATACGTTTGTAAATTATTAAAAAAAATTTCGTCTCATGAGACGAAAATTATTTTCATGACATTGTTTTACTCATTTCCCAAAAACTACAGCACCTCAGCACGTAGTATTTTCAGGGAAGCTTTCTACTATCATTATCTTCAAACTGTGTAAGTTTAGTGTAAATCTGTGGAAATTGTTTTTTGTCTTACAAAAGTTACATAGACCCTTTAAAAACCCAAATGAACAAGGGTAGTTACAGGGCTGCCAAATCTTCCTGATTCTACAGAATGTTCCCTGAAAATAGACCAAACTTTCCATCTACTGATAAACAAATATATAGGGCCTATCTCCCTGATTATGGAAATATTTTCCTATGATACATAAATAAAAGTTTGCGTAATGATAATCTTCAAATGAGTTGGGTGGTTTCAAAAAGAAACGTTAGTTTCAACTCAATGTTTTGATCAGTAGGCATATGCTCTGATCGACTTTTTACCACAAACTTTTCATATCTTATCGTAACTTATAGTATTCCCACCATGCAAAGTTTCAAATCCTACTTTTCATATTATGTTGAATGTACTCTCTCTGATTGCAAGATGCAAATGTTGGCATCTCTGGTCCTAATAAGTACACAGCACTTTGATAACAATTTGTAGTATAATTTACTGTTGATTAATATTATCAATATTCTTATTTTTACACATAGGTTAGCGGAGTCCTTGTTGAAGAAAGGAGCCAGTCCTAACCTGATTCTATCATCTGGCATCAGTCCTTTTCATCTGGCCATCGGAGCTGACACAAGCAATACTCTAGACTTTGTTAAACTACTTCTGGAGCACGATGGCAACCCAAATATAAGGTGGGTGCTACACTGTGGTATCAGGAATGTCAATAGACCCTGTTTCCAATAGCAGTTATGAATGCTTACATTCATTACGCATGGCACCAGACTATTATTTCATCCAGCCTCAGTTTGGTTACAATGAGTTGGAATGAAGTAAAATAAAGATGACCACACCATGATAAAGATCCAGACGTGCAAGCGCTACAAGCTCCCATTGCTGCGCCGCCATTGCTTGGTCACTGGCAGCACATTGTTTTGTACATGAAGGCTTGTTATACATTTATGAATATTCTCCGTCATCCAGGTAAATATCACATTGAAAAATGTTATTATCTAGACAACTGAACTTAGGGCCTACTATTTATAACTGATGGCAGTTTCACATCCTATCCTTGTTATGTGAAAAAAAAAAAAAAAAAAAAAAATTGTGAAAAGGGTGTTTTTCTCATCAATTTGTAAACAGAATTTTCCTGACAGGACGGCATAACATACCAATGTATAGAACACTCACCATTTAACAACTAAAATGAAACTTAAACCAATCTACCTTTAAGTGAGGCTAATTGGGGTCCAAAATTGAGGTGGACAGACCCCCCGAGATTCCTTTTTTTTAAACAAATTCCTTTCCAACCTTCCAATAAGATCTGAAGACGGCCTGACACCTGTTCATGTAGCTGCCACATGGGGGCGCTATCAAGCTCTTAGCCTGCTTCTACGGAACGGTGGAAATCCTGACCTATGTGACGAGGAGGGTGCTACTGCTATTGATTTGGCAAATGAACAAGGGAATACTGAGTGCTACAATGTCATGAGGACTTACAAACCTGACGAGGAACAGGAGGAACCAAATGAGCAGAGTCTAGAAGACGACAATGTTTTCACAGGTAGGTTTTTTCTTCTTCATTGTTGGAGTGCAATAGAAGCTCCCTACTTTATCCCACACAAAAAATAAGAATAAATGGGATCGGGGGACAGGGAAATATAAAAGCTGCTTTTGTGAATGTGATGATCCAATCATGTAAAACAACAATTATGAAAAAATCACACCTTTCCTTAAGTGAAAAACAGTTTAATTGAGCATCTTCAAAAACCTCCTGTTTTATTTTTCCATGTATGTATCATACTTTCATACTTTTTGTTGTGCACTGAACTGAACTGCCATTTTCAAAGACTTCCTTAAAGTTCAACCAATGCTTCCAAGGGTAAAATTGGTTGCAAAAAAGAAAAGTGCATTGATTGTGTCTTTTAACCATTTCATACTTCACCTCGAATATCACTATAATTACAATTATCATTGAATTTTGGACAGAACATCAAACGAGCGGAGCAAGTCGTCAGAGTTTCCGTGAACCTCACCCTGACCACAATTGGCAATTCAGCAACTCATCACTCGACTGCCTCCAAGATTCTACACATCAGTCACTTGATTCCACTGGCCTCTCAGACTACCTCCAAGAATCTTGTATCTCATGTTCTTCCTACTCTGCAGCTCACACTGAACAAGACAAAAAGTACCTGTCAAGATCTTTCTTTCCAGATTTAGTTCCGAGCATTGGGGCAGAGGCTGATAACTATTTTGAGCCCAGTGAGGGTGATTTTTGTCATCCTAAACTCAAAACAGCAAGGAGAGAGTACTTTCGGAATGAGAATTTCAGAACCAGTTTTGGCGTCACAGGAACTAGAAACAAGTCTTCAGGGACTAGTTCAATCCCTGATTTCAAACCACTGAGCCATGATAAAGATTCCGAAAAGATGGACACTAAACTGAGAGAGCATTCCAAGAGCACAAACAACAAAGCAAGTTTCGAAGTTGGCGAAAAGACAAAACCAAGAACAGACAGACGGACGCTTTCAGAACCGAAACAAGTCTTGGTTGGACAAAGTGAGTGTCGTTCAGAAATATTGGAGACAACACAGAGGGAAAAAGGCATCAGATCAAATCTGACTGTTGGTGGAAGGAAAGTACCGTCTAGAAGAATTTTTTCAGAATCAACACCGGTTTTTAAGGAAAGTGAAAGATGTTTGGAAATATTTAAAGGTAGTGGTAACTCTCCAGTGTCCGTGTTACAAGATGAAGATGACACGACTGATGAATCTGAGCTGTCTTCTTGTGATCGAACTCTGTCATCTAAGGAACTTGAAGAAGCCCTGAGTGAGAGCTGCCATGGCCTGGATCTAACCTCCCCAGACCATCCCACCGTCTTTACAAAAATCTGCAGCTCCCAAAGCGGTGAAACCCCACCCTTGGACAAGACTGTTATATATATACCATCAAGAAGATCAACTGCTTTGATCAACAAAAGTCTTCTCGAAGAACAATCGACTGAAGTGTCGCTTGAGAGTAGAGTCTCTAACACAAGTGATGAAAGCTCTGCGTATGTTACTTGCCAGAGTGATGACATGTTTTCTTGCAATAGCAAGAAGCAGATCCCGGATAAGTCGAAGAGGAATTCAAGGAGAGTCACTTTCAGTGATGACTCTGAATCTTTCATGAAAGTACCCAAAACAACTCATTGTAATGAAGCCAGGGATATGGATGTAAGACGCAGTGATCAGGATAAAATGCAGGGTAAGAATCTGTCGCAGCAAACTTCACAGCAAGATCAAAGACAATTCGTTGAGGAAGCCAGCAGTTCATTAGAAGACAGTTTGATTACATCTGATGAGGATTCCCTTTTGCCTAGTAGAGAGCAGTACGAGAGCTCATGTAGGCAAGGGAGCCAGGTTAGTGACGACTATGGTTGTGCCACAACAATCGGAAGAGTTGCCTTTCAAAGGTGCGAGACCTCAGAAGACCCTCAGTCATTAAACCTTCTAAGACCAGGCAACGTGTCCGAACAAGAAGACATTGAGACCTTATATCATGATCCTCAAACTGGAACTACTTTAATTGAGCGCCAGTGTCCCTCAGCCATGTCCACCCATCAAGACATGTCCGTCTTAGAGTACAGTATCATCTCAAGCGATGACACAATGCTGTATGACTGGAGAGACTTCCAGATGGAGGAGGATGACGAGCAGCTTGAGGCTCCTTCGCTGTCTCAGGAACTTCTAGAGTTGACAGATAACGGAATAAGAGAAATGATGAGGAAGTATGGGGAAGAGGCTGGTCCTATTACGTCGACCACTCGTCTGGTTTACTTAAGGCATTTAGCTAAAATGCAAGAGGATCCAAGCTTTGCTAAGCGAGCTGCAAGCAGACATAATACAGAGGGTAAGAAAACCAAACAACTGTTTATTATATAGAAAGGTTTGTCGTAACACCATGTAATGATAATCTCTAGAGTTGGGGTTGTTCTGAACCATTTATTAAACAATTTTGTCTTTATAAATTTTTACTGATCTCTTTGAAAAAAATCACAGACGTATTTTTCCTGGCATACACAAAGTTTACAGTGCTAACACACATTGGTGTATATAGGTAAAACCAAAATTAACATTTGTTATCCCCGATGCAAACTTCTATCTGTCTCAATTTGTTTCCTTGTTTAAATATTTAATCATAGTCTGTGTTGGTTAAAACATTTTCAGTCTTCTTTTCAGTTGCTTTTAAGCTTTTAGTTCCTTTAATTTGTTTCACTTTTATTAATGAAAAGAAGTCGAAAAGAAGTCAATAAGAACAATTAGTTTTGCCTTTTTTTCACCTGCATTGCATGTAATGTCTTTTGCACAAAATCTTTAGAAAGCTATTTAATACCACTAACATGCACTTAGACCTAAATGGATACAATGTACAGCCTGATCACGAAATCAATTCCACGAAGAGTTTTTGTTCTTTTTTTATCCCAGGTTTCCGATGGGAACTAGCGGAGTATCTAAACACAGGTCACCTGAAAGAATCGCACCACACGATGGTAGCAGAGGAGCAGTTAATGGTCGCACCATTCCAGATACCCGACCAGTCTCGCAAATGGCGCGAAGGAACCCTCAAGTCTTCCTTTAACTACCTGTTGTTAGATCCAAGAGTTACCATGGACCTACCTGGGCGCTACACACAACTCACTGAGCTAGAAACATTCCGGGTATGGAATCATTTCTTCATAGAGTGCCCTTTACCAATGTGAAATGCCTTGGTGCCCTTGCCCTGTCAAAAACAAAGCTTACAGGCCTGTATCAATTATGAAATTGTCCAAGTTCTGCTAAATGTGTTTTTTTTTTAGCATGGGGTATAATTGCTGTGTGAAAAGAGGTACAAGAACATGGTATTGAAAACAAATATAAAGAGAGCATGAGGAAGAAAACATAACAAAAAACACACTTAGGTTGCTATGAGAGAAATGTGTGTAACCTAGCTGGGCTAAAGCAAATGGCTGATGACATAGCAGCTGTACTGACTATAAACTAGAGTTATGCCACATAATGGGAGAGAATCAATTTGACTAATTTGACCCAAAAAGTGATAATTTGATAACTGAATGGAAAATGATCCCTATTCAACTTTCTCATTGATGATATTCAACCATTCTTCATATCAACATTGCATTCTGTAGGTATTTGTTGCTGCAACGTTTTACATAGGGAAAGGGAAGCGTGGGCGACCCTATGCACACTTCTATGAAGCTCTTTCTTCAATGAAACCACCGAAAGATAAAGACGCTGACAAATCAGCGAAAGCTGCAAAGAAGCAAGTAAGCATTCAAATATCTAACATCTTTAAACACAATAATGTTATTGAATTATATTTGGGTTGTTTTTTTAATTAGTCTTTTGGGCTTGTCTTTGTGAAAGAAGGGATGCCTTTTATGCATGTCTTTAGAAATGAGGTAACCTATAATGGGTATTTTGTAACTTGTGCAGATGTTTGTTTATTTGGTTTAGATGATCTTCCCGCAAACTCCCACTAGGGGATATAAACGGCAAGCTGGCAACAGCCAATCTCTCTCAAACAAACACTGGTTATAGCCAGCTTATAAAAGACCTCGATACCACTCTTTTATTCCCTCAATCTATACTTTTGCTGTTTGAGTCCATGGTCGGTGATCTACACATACGTATAAAGCAGTCAAAATTTACACACACAAAAACAAGAGAACTTCTGATCTTCTCTGATAGCCAAGTCCCATATCTTGATAATTACTTGCCTTGTTTTTAAAGGTGTTGTTATTATTAAATGTTCTAAATCTGTGTTTGTGTTTTTGACAGCCTGGTGCCAAAGTAAATCACATCTTAGACATATGGTCAGCTGGTCTAGGAGTAGTGTCACTACACTGCTTCCAGAGTGTCATACCAGTAGAGGCATACGCAAGAGAAGCATGCATGGTGGAAGCTGTAGGTCAGTATCATCTTTTCCTTTTCATCTTGTTAGTTTTTCACAAAGAAGTTGTTTGGAAATTTTGTATACGGAGCTTTAAAAGGAAGGTATGTGTTTGGGAATGACTTTTAGAATTAATGGCAGTAAAACTTTTGGTAAGAAGGCTACAACAGCTGTCGATAGTATACAAACTTTTGAGAACATTTTTACTGCAAAGTTTGATAAAAAAAATTACAAAAGCTAAGCATATATGTTGTAAAGCGCTGGCTAAACGGTGAGTACGGGTCCTGGCTGAATAAAGGTGTAGAGAGCAAACGTCTTACAGGTTTAGCAGCAGACTCAAGACTGTCTCGTGGTTGGCACGCTCGCACAGACCAGCCACCGGCACGGTGGGGTGACTTTTTTTTGTGTCCATCAATGCTTTTAAATAACATCCATGTTTACTACATGTTTACAACAGCACTACACATAGTTCAACTTGCTTGAATAACTTTGACCCGCTCTGAGTATGAGTTTCTTCTGTTCCTTCATAATAGGTCTGAGTCGATTAACAAATATCAAGAAGGGTGATTTCTATGGTCCATCTTCAACATGGCCTGTGAGACAGAGAAGACAGATGGGCGTGTTCCTTCTGAAGAAAGCCTGCCAGATCTTCCTGATCGAAGGAGAACGACAAATTCGACCGGTAGACATCGCTGTTGGTCAATAAACGTCATCTGTAGTTAATATTGTGACAATTGCAGGAAACAAACACACTCACTCGGACGGCTACAGGCGGGCTCGAGTATGGCTTTTCCAAGTGATTCAGTCTTGCATAAGGGTGGCCAGTTGTTCTATTGATTCTAAACTGGTGTCCTTTTGCAGCACCCCGATCATGCCGGTGTAAGACATTTTTGATCTTCAACGTCTCCAGGAATTAAAACACACATTTTGTTTGCAATTTCGTCCCCTATTCGTTTGCCGTCCATGTAAAAAACTCAAAAGTATTTCTTTGACCAGGTCCAACAAGTCTCTCTGAATTTGCAATGATCAAATCTGAGAAAAATTATTCAATGTGCCAAAGTAAAAAAAGAAAGAAAAAGAAGGTGCCTGGAAGATTACTTACCAGTGTAAAACCTTTTATGAAAGAAGTTTTCTGATTTATACTTGTATTCTTTAGGAAATTTAATCAGTTGAAAGTTTGTTGTTTGAGTTCATACTGTCAATCACTGAGGTGAGGTAGAGGAGCATTTACCCACAAATTCCATCGCCATTTCCAAGTTTATGCGCACACACAGAAAAATGTTTGTAAATGTGTAAACCGAGGACATCCCATGGTTTGGACTTCTACAATCGTTTTTCCGGATGTTCACCTACAAACACACGGTCACTGTGTTCCTCTACACTTTCAAAAACGAAGCATACAGGCCTGAACTAGCAAATGATGGTTCTGTGCATACAATTGGCCAATCATGTGCTTTCTAAACGAAAAAAAAACAAAGCTTAGAGCAAACTTTGCTAGCGCACTACCATTGTTGTTTGTTTTAAGTTATTGTTATTACTTTTTGATAGATCTTGAAATGTAATATTGTAATAGCAAACCCCTCTTTCAACCATTCAATGTATCATTTCATTGTAAATACAGTAAACTATTATAATAATAATAATAATAATAATAAGACTTGTAATGCGCACATATCCACCCTGCTGGGTGTTCAACTATTGCCATTGTACTTACCATCTTTCTTTGCGTTTAAAGGTACTGGTCACTATCGGTAATTACTATAAAAAACTGTTAGCATAAAACAGTTGTTAATAGTATAAGACATTGTGAGAAACGTCTCCCTCTGAAGTAACATAGTTTTTGAGAAAGAGGTAATTTCTCACTAAATTAATAAAAAAGACTTCAGGCCTGAAGCCTTTTATTGTGCATCTGAAAGCACTAAAAAGTTGTGCAACAAGGGTGTTCTTTCTTTCTTTCATTATTCTTTTGCAGCTACAAAAATGTTCACAGATTTGTTACTTTGTGCATATGTTGAGATACACCAAGTGACAATACTGGTCTTTCACAACATTACCAAAGGTGTCGATGCCTTTAACTAGACTTGTGCATTCTGAACGTGTATAATATTTCATTTAAATTCTATTAACATAACTTTTGTACAAATTAAAAGATGTCTGTGCTCTTCAATAAAGAACATTTTAGGGTGGGAGGTGTCAAATATTTTATTTTTTATAACTCTTTGTTTTTTAACAAGCCAAACTTGCAAAATGTACCATTGCATAAACTAATATTTTGTTAATATTCCTTTGTTTTCCTTCCACAATTAATGTCTTTAATACCGTAAAGTTGCAATAAACATTCTACAGCTTTTTGACAATTAAGAATCAAACATATTAAAATATTTTTGATTTTCACTTTCTGCTGTTTATGGTGATTTTTTATTTAACAACTCACCTGTGAAACAAGAAATTCTTTCAAAAATTAGGACGTTTTTCATTGAAACCTTCACATCTACCATGCTGAGATTATGCAGTTCTGGGGGTGGAATTCGATAGTTAACTTTGTGTAGGAATTGTGTTATTCAATTGCCAAATTAATGGATCTTTATTTTGTACAAAAAAAAATCATCCATCACATGCTTTTTAACAAATTGTTCTCGATAATTTTTATGTACTTTTTAAGTACTTTATTTTGCTAATTGTTTGCTGCTAATAAAATCAAGCATCTTTAATAAGATAATGAAGTTGTTTCATATCTGTTTGTTAAATTAATTGCTTTTGTGCCACTTAAATAAAATACATTTTTTATAATAATTCTTATGGGGAAAGATTTTGGTAGGGAGGGTAATTTCAATGTTAAAGTTCACATCCAAAGGGAATTGAAAGGACCAATATCAAGTAAATTCAAGTCAAAAGTGGTGGGGGGGGGGAGTGGTTATTTCCCCTCTGATACTACTAGGGTTCTATCAAACTTTTAACAACACAACAAACATAAAATGTATCACCAAATGCAGCCAACCGGCTTTTTGGGGTGTGTGTGGCCAGGTCGCAAAGCATGCAAGCAATGGGACCATGCATGTTACAATTGGGGATAAATTTTAGGAAGAAAAGTGAGTGAGAAAAAAGTTTCAGACAACAAATCGGGAACCTGAAAATCACCTTAACTTTTCGACCACTTGAGGGCGCTGTTCGAAGTAAACAACCACAGCTGACTCTAAAAACGTGCTCGTTAAAATTTAATGTGTAGGGGAGGCTGTTTTTGTGCCAGTTTTGTGCATGGATTTTGATGAGCCGTGAAATGGCTGATAACATCTATTTGTACGTTCCAAATGTTATTGGTAAGAAGCATTTTATCTTAACACGTTTGTGTATTTTACCAATAATTTAGCACAGTCTCTCACTTGTCATAAAATGTCAGTTTCATTTAATCATTACAATTACATTGCACTTTTTACATTGCAATTATGAAATAAACACATTATCACCCGATATGTCAAGCACGTGGCGTCGTCGGGACTCTCTTGAGTGTTGTTAGTAGAAATAGAATGGGAAAGGGTCAGGTTAGGGAGTTTCATTCCATCAAGATCTAGATGTACATATTATAGTATTATTACTCTCAGAACTAGAATAGAACTGGAACAACCTTCCAGTTAATCCTGCAGCTTTCCCGTCCCTTGACGCCTTCGAACTGATGTTAAGGGATTTTAAGGAATTTTGACATTCTCGGTCGTAGGACCGATAATGTCAATACACATGTACTTTCAAAAAAGAAGTACAGCGCCCCAGTTACTGGGTCTACCACATCTCCAGCTTTTTACTTGCAACTGCACATAATTTCATCTGTACCTGACACAAATTCCTGTTGCCTAAGTCAACCCATGTGCTCACACGCAGTGCGTACATCTTCAATCATTTGAAGGCTGCACTTTTCAAGGAAGAAGAAGAAAAAGAAAACTCCTTGGTTCGTTCCGCTATTGTCTCCACGAACGATAGCGGAGAGACAATAGCAGAACAAACCTCGAGTTCTAGTAAGAAGTGGATCTACGTCATATAGTTACGTAGACATGCTCGGACCTCCATTTTTAGAGAGTTGGAAATAATTTTGTTGTTTTTGTCTCTGCAGGCTATGTGAGGCTACTCCTGATAGTCCTGGCCTGGTTTTATCTGAGCTATCCACTCCGGTTTATCGGCTTCTACTTGACATCAGTCATTCTAGATGGTAAAGAAGTTGTTCAAATGCTAGCCCCAATCACGGACTCCTTTCGTTTGTACACTACTGACAATGAACGGAGTTCGTGCCAATAACAATAATAATAATATTGAAGTCTTATTTATAGCGCACATATCTACCAACAAGGTACTGAAGGCACTTGGGCTGGATACAAATTCTACTCCTACTAGAACTATGAGGTTCATTCTGCAATCGTCTCCACAATTTTCTGAGTGTTTCACCAGACTTACTTTTTGATTTCAAAGTTGAGCATTAATTTTTGCGACTTTTAAAGGGAAGGTACATTGTTTGGTAATTGTCAAAGACCTGTCTTCTCCATTATTGTATCTCAACATAATCATAAAATAACATGGCTATGAAAGTTTGAGCTAAATTGGTCATCGAAGTTGCGAGAAAATGATGAGAGAAAAAACACCCTTGTGGGACGAATTTGTGTGCTTTCAGATAGGAATAAAAGACTTCTGGCTAGGTAGAAATCTTGTATTTAGTGAGAAAATTATCTCTTTCTCAAAATCTATGCTACTTCATAGGGAGCCGTTTCTTACAATGTTTTATACTATCAACAGCCCCCCAATGCTCGTTACCAAGTCATTCTTTTAGTTAATATTTGTTTTGAATAAATACCAAACGTGTACCTTCCCTTTAAAGAAGTAGCCTAGTAAACTTGCCGGCACAACCATGTGGAAAATCTTTTTAAGGAGTATCTGTTAAAAGAGCCGATGTGGTCCAACTTTTTGTTTCAAACAGTATTCATCTCTTAGACAAGTAAAGTAGAGTAAGAGAGAAATTATTTGGATAAGAGCAAAAAGACATAAAATAAGGGCGTTTATGTATGACACTTTAGGTATTCTTTATGGCCTTTGATGATTTTGTATATATACCTGTATTGGGTGTTGATATGAGACTTCCCTATCAATTCTGATCAAGTGGTTTTGTTTTTATGTAGATTTGGATGGAGCTGTTGCAAGAAGATTGCACCAGACATCAACATTTGGAGCTTGGGTGAGAAATAAATAATTGTTGATGACATTACGACAAATGGCCATGCTACACCAATGAACAAGTTCGAGTGAGTGACTTGACCAGAAAGTATTATGAGCTCTCGAATTGACAAAAGTCAACCATGCTCCAGTGCACGGTTCGATATATGGAGGTACCCCCATGGTTCGATATAGTCAATCTCCCTGTGTTCTATGGTTTCTGGTTAGTCTAGTTGGTCTAGTGAAGTCTAGTTGCCACCCAAAGTTTGTTTGTTTGTTTGTTTGTTTAGATGATCTTCCCATCAAGGGAACTCGGCAAACTCCCACAAGGGGATATAAACACCAAGCTGGCAACAGCCAATCTCTTTCATACAAACATTGGTTTAACGTCTATGATTATGAATTGCACAAATCAAGAAATTGTGATTCAGTAACTAGACGTCAACATTTATTCAAGTCCATGTGAAATCAGCGGTTATCGGGGGGGGGGGGGGGGGGGGGGGGGGGGGGTTCGAACCTACAACCTTGTGATTGCAAGTCCTGCAGTCTAACCACTTGACCACTGTTGGTCTATGTTGTTAATCTTGGCCCCAATCAGTCAATGATAATATTTAATCATCTTTTATGCTTTGCTATTGGTGGTTTGACCTATGGACTGGAAATATCAATGAAGCATGATGGTTGGGATTGAAATCACTTTGATCAGGTTTTAAAATTGATATGTAATCATGATGGAAATATGATGTCAAAGTTTGCAGTCAATTGTTAAAACATGGTTCCCGGAAAGTAAATGTTCCCTACTTGTACCCTTTGTAATAATGGCATGGCAAACGAAGTAAAATTTTCAAAATTATGCGGAATTTGCCCTTTTGGCTTTAAAACCCCAAAACTTGGATGATGTAAACATAGGCCTACAACTTATTTTCTTTATTTAAAAAATATGTTTTAAAAATGGTAGACAGATAAAAATGTATTTTTGGTTCTATTTTTGTAGCTCGATGTTGTCATTGATAATATTGGACGAGGGATGATTTGGAGTCAAGTTTTTCAGGTAAACCTTGTTTTCAATTTTTGGAAATCATACAATTTGACCATAATATTCTTTAGGCCTATAAAAATGGTTTCACTAATGTTACATTTGTTCGATGGTGAAGGCTGGAATTATAATGAGTAATGAGACGGAAATATCAAACTTAAAGGGAAGGTATACACTTGGTTATCACTCCTAAAATTAATGGCAACAGAAACTTTTGGTTAGAAGGTAACAGCAGCTTTCGATACTGTAGGCTTATAGCATTTTCTTGAGAAACATTTCACTTCGAAGGAATGTGGTTTTAAAACCTTTTTTTATGCACCAAGTTTTGAATCTGAGTTCGGGATTATTCTTCCTGGATGGATTTTTACTCCAGATTTTTGGCGCTATCTGTGGTATGCGAGGACCTTTTAAATTGAATATTATTGTACACATCAACATTTATGTACGATAAAAATAATCAAATGGTTCCAATACTAAATGTTGCCTTAAAGACACTGGACACTATTGGTAATTGTCAAAGACCAGTCTTCTCACTTGGTGTATCTCAACATATGCATAAAATAACAAACCTGTGGAAATTTGAACTCAATTGGTTCGCCGAAGTTGTGAGATAATAATGGATGAAAAAACACCCTTGTCACACGAAGTTGTGTGCTTTTAGATGCTTGATTTGGGGACCTCAAAATCTAATTCTGAGGTCTCGAAGAAAATTACTTCTTTCCCAAAAACTACATTACTTCAGAGGGAGCTGTTTCTCACAATGTTTTATACCATCAACAGCTCTCCATTGCTCGTTACAAAGTAAGTTTTGATGCTAAACATTATTTTGAGTAGTTACCAATAGTTTCCAGTGCCTTAGCATTGGAGTATCAGAATTCTTTACTGAAAGGTATCCCTGTATGACATGGTAAACTCAGTCGAAGAATGGACTCATTTATCATTATTTGTTTGTTTTAGTGGGGGTGTTTTGTTTCGGCATTGGAGTGGTGTGTTCTAGTTTGTACACATACTGCGGGAGCACAGTGGAAGTCAAGTTACAGTGAAGTACCATGGCTTGTTAGAAAAGTTATGGCAAATGGTGAGTTTGTAAAATGTTGCAGCTAAAAATGCACCCCATCTAATAAATGTGCCTGACTTAACTGTTATTTTAGTACAAAGTACAGTCTAGGATCTTTGAGGGGAAATAGGCCTACTCTCTTAAGACTTGGACTGATAACCTTTGATCATAATTGTCATAATTTTATAAATTATTTTTAATTTTGCGTTCAAGAAAGATAAAGCGGTTGTTTCATTATTAATAGGATTTAAAGAGTGTTTTAATGTTTTTTCTATGAAATTTACTCAATTTCATGGATGAATTCATAAAGGTGTAGAACTTTACTTGTGAATCATTTTTAGAAATATTAACTAATTTCCCTTTAACATTCTTTGTAGGTTTTCGAACCCCAATCGGGCTGTACACAGTATGGTGCCTTCATCTATTACCACTTTGGTTATACGCACACAAGACTGGTGTCCTGACTGCACACATTCCAAGAAGTGTTGTGTATTTTGTGATAGGCATCCTCGTTTTTGGAAGAGCTGTTTGTGCTACAGTAGAGGTACCATTACTTACTCACTTAAGCTAAATTAAAGACACTGGCCACTATTGGTAATTGTCAAAGACCAGGCTTCTCACTTGGTGTATCTCAACATATGCATAAAATAACAAACCTGTGAAAATTTGAGCTCAATTGGTCATCCAAGTTGCAAGATAATAATTAAAGAATAAAACACCTTGTCACACGAAGTTGTCAGATGCTTGGTTTCAAGACCTCAAATTCTAAATCTGAGGTCTCGAAATCAATATTTTATACCATCAACCTCTCCCCATTACTCGTTACTAAGTAAGGTTTTATGCTAATAATAATTATGATTAATTACCAATAGTGTCCACTCTCTTTAGAGGGAGGGTATACCTTTGGTTAGTGCTCAAAAAATGGGTTTAGAGAAAGGGATGAACATAAAACCAATCTGAGAGCATGAAATGTTCTGGTTATTATTTCATGAAGATGGGCCAATGTCATAAAACTGTTGCACGAAAAGCTGCTAAAATCAAATTGAGTCGGTCACCAGCCAATGCATAAAATAACAAATCTGTGAAAATTTTGACTCAATTGGTCATCGAAGTTGCAAGAGAATAATGAAAGAAAAAACACCATTGTTGCACAAATTTGTGTGCTTTCAGAAACCTAAAAAGGGCTTCAGGCCTGAAGTCTTTTAAGATTCAATATTTGATTAAGAAATTAACCTTTTCTTAAAAAAATGTGTAACTTCAGAGGGTTCTGTTTCTCACAATGTTTTATACTATTAACAGCTCTCCATTTCTCTTTACCAAGTCAGTTTTTTATGCTAACAATTATTTGGAGTAATTACGTATAGTGTCCAGTGCCTTTAACTTTACTGTTCCAAAGTAAATTAAACAAAGTCCTATTTTTCTTTTCTTTTTTTAACTTGGCCACATGACCATGGAATGACTTAACAACAGAAACCTTTAATATTTCACAGGTGTATTGCATCTGGGCACACATCCAGCAACTAATCAACACTGACATGGGCGGGAAAAATGTTCCCAAAGGAGAAAAAGACCAGCACCCAGAGCTGCTGAAGAATCTTGGCAAGTAGTAAATGTAGGATATGAAACTTTGCATGATGGAAGGATTTGAAACTTTGCATGAAAGACTAGAGAGGTTTGCGGTAACATCATGTGAAAATCTCTTTTGAATAGTGTTGTTCTGAATAAAGGACCTGTAGTTAACAACTCAAATTGTTTTGATCAGTATGGTCTGATCATCTTCAGGAGAATGCTGGACTCTTTTGCTGTAGTAAATGTATTTCACCACATGCATGTGAGGGACAGGAAGATCTGGGGGTAGACTGGTCCCCAGTCCTTATCTGCAAGGATAAGGACTGGTTTTAGTTTATGTATAGTGGACATGTATGCCAAATTTAACTGAGAATCTCCAGAACCAAGATGACCCATGTGAAATGATGCGAGGTCACGTGGGCTCAACCGCAGATCTCTGGCCTAATTCACGAGCCTTAAAGTGTGACGTCAGATATGCAGGCTAGATCTGGGGATACTTCTCTTATTTTTTCTATGGTCACATCAATGACCGATGACACCACTTGGTATAGAAGAAGACGTAGGGCGCCCTCTAGCACTCATGTGTATACAGTAGGCACACAGCATCTTGAATAATGGATGATAGGAGTTAAGCCTTGCTATTTGTTTTGCCGCAAACCGACTGAATTATTTAGTGCAGACATAAAACTGCATTGTTATGACTCCTGGTTGCTGAGTTGGCCTTCAGATGCATTATTTTGTTGAAGAGGATAAGTATAGTCATGGCAAGAGCAACTCCTAATGATACCAATGGATGTAGAGACCGAAAACAGATTATGCACTCACTCTGTGCAATTATTTATAGACTGTACAAAAGAGTGTTACACACTGCACTAGGATCTTGATTTCGAATGAGATCTTTTGAAGAGGCAGTATTCTTTATTTTGGGATGATGGTTTTATGGGTTGGGTGAGAATGGATGTTATGGTGTAGTCCAACTCATTAGACGATGACCGATGGTGTTATGATCTGGGCCCAATTTCGTAGAGCTGCTTAAAAGCAGAAAACATTTTTTAAATGTGAAGTGTTATTTTGTCAAGTAATCTATTTCTGCTTACCAACATTTGTCTGTGCTCAGCTACTTGTTGTGCTTAAGCAGCTCAATGGGCCCTGAAGTAGGCCTAGCTGGTTTTTGAAGGAGCAAAAAGTTCACTGAAAAAAAAGGTTCAGGAATAAAATCTTTAAATATTTGAATGAAAAATTTTCTCTTTCTCAAAAACTATGTTACTTCAAAAGGAACCGTTTCTCACAATGTTTTATACTATCAACAGCTTCATTGCTCGTTAACAATTATTTTGAGTAATAACATAAGTTTCCAGTGCCTTTAAAATGACATTTTGGCCAGACGATCGACACAACCTCGTCACTTTTCTCATCCGCATAATTAACCCAAACCGCTCAAACTAACTCAAGTTCCAAGACCAAAACTTGTCTCTAGATCTGTAAGGAAGCTGTTAGTTGAAATTAAATTTAGGCTTGAGTTGCTCCTGCAAACCGTCTGTTAAAATAACATTATGTAAAGCATCAAACTTTCTTGTTTACAACAGTTTTCGGTTTGCTTTTCTTCTCGCTCCCTCCCTCTGTCTGTGGTTTTTCTGCAGAAATCTCAGGAATCATTATCGTTTTTGAAGGGAAGATGTACGTCACTCTTAAAATTATTGGCAACACAAACTTTGCTTAGAAGCCTAGAGCAGTTTTCAATAGTACAAATAATTTTGAGAAAATAATTCGCAGTAATGTGGTTATGTAAACAGAAGTTTTTATAGCCTCAAATTTGAATCTGAGATGCGCCACTGTCAGTAAAGTTTTCGGATTTTGTATTTAAGACTCTAATTCATGTGTGGACATGTTGCTCCTGATTTTCGGCGATATCTCCAAACGAGACCACCTTTTGAAATCCACATTTCACATGTTATTTTTTATTTATTTAGCATTAAAATAGCCGCACGGTTACAAAACCCAAACATATACTTTGCCTTTAATTGTAATTTAGGGAAGGGGTTTAGTGTTGGGCTTAGATGGTAAGGGATTAGGTAACCTTCGCCCTAATCTATGTGACTAATACCGTAAACCTCGTCCATAATTCGATCTGTCCCTTTAGCGCCAAGACACCTGCGGGTTCCCGTTGTACGTAGATACTATTTGCGTCTCTTTGTTTAGACCCCATCTTGGACCCAACTTTGTTATCGACCGGCTATTTGAATATTGACTTTTTTGCTTTGTTCGGCTCGACTGTTTCTGGAAAGTTGGACAAAGCCAACGGGCTCCCTCCCCTCTTGAGAGAGAACAGCTTTGTGTGCAATAAGAGGGGCGAAATTGTCTTTCGATTAAACCACGCCGCTAGGTCCCAGTTCAAGTGTCTATAACTAGTATTCCACGATTTCAAACAGTGTTGCGATACTATGTTTTCCCCGACAATGATCATACTCTTTTTGCTTCATCTTGTAGATGACCGCGCAAAGTCACTGAGTAGCCTTTTGATATAGTTAATAAATTTACTAAGAAATGTTTTAGTCGAATATTTTCATTTGTGTATAATCCTGTTGTCATATGAACGCAAACAAACAGAAAATGTTTAATTTGTCTGATAAACTTTCGTGTGATTATACTTAACCCTTGACCCATAGACCTTTGTTTATAAACCTCTTGGGGTCATGTTATAGACATACTCTTAACAAAACTAGCTTTAGGAAAGACTCTGCTATAGGGTCAAAATGTCAGGTATTTATTGCCGAAAAAACTACAGCAACAACGGCTGGCCTCCTGATAATTATGAAATGTATTTGAAAATATTTGTTTTCAAGAAAACATTGTTTTTAACAATTTAAATCTGCCAAAAATAAACTCAGAAGAAAAAAAAGAATTTTGAAAGATATGAAATACGTTTAAAGCCATTGGACACTTTCGGTAAACAGTATTGTCCAAGGCCCACACTTCGTGTATCAAAACTTATATATAAAATAACAACCTGTGAAAATGTAGGAGTCGGGAGAAAATAACGGGAAAACCCACCCTTGTTTCCGCACGTTTCGCCGTGTCATGACATGTGTTTAAAATAAATCCGTAATTCTCGATATCGAGAATTGATTTTGTTTTAACGTTTCCTTAAAAAGTAAAGCATTTCATGGAATAATATTTCAAGAGAAGTCTTTCACCTTTACCTTCTGTAAACCCTGTAAGTTATTTGTAAATCTGTGAACTTTTAATTTTTGTTCTATCCCGAAAGTGTCTAATGGCTTTAAGACCACTAAAAGATATGAAATACGTTTAAGACCACTGCAAGCAATGCGTTTTACGTCTGACTTTCAGCAACAGCAAACCTTCCGATAACTTGTGTAATTTGATATCGTTAAGTTTGGGTTAAACTTATTCCTGCAGCCTTCCTTTAGCTCAGGGCAAATTAAAATATGTAAACTATTGTTAAAAAGATAAAGTCAAAGAAAAATAGTTTATACATGTATATAGGCCTACAGTTATTTGAAGTCAAATGTTTAGCAAAACTGTTGGAACGCAGGTTGAACTATAAAACAAACATTTTACAAAACAAACGTGTCAAAAAAGTTACGCGTGCCTTTCTTTTTGAGTTGTATTTCATGAAGACCAAGGGTTTTGATAGTTAATTAAAATCACTTGGGGGCATTTAACTTCGATGTAATGGAAAAATATGAGTTTCTCAGATTGTGTTTTCCACAGAGTATTCTTCCTGTGTAGACACATTATTAATTAACCGCTCGTCTCAGAAGACGAACATTATTTTAGCATGTAAAACGTATTTCGTGACATTGTTTTGCTCATTTGTCAAAAAAACTACAGCACCCAAGCAAGTAATATGTTAACGTTAGCTTGCTTCTATAACAAGTCTTCAAGTTAATAGTGTAAATCTGTGGGACTTTGTGTTCCAAAAAGTACCCAAATCCTTTTTTGTCCTACATCAAGTACATAAACCCTTTAAGTTCACTTTTGAGACACCCTTCGGGTTAATTCCTGTTTTTCCTTGATTCAGTTTACCTTGTCGATTTATAGAGTAGGTTTAGAGTAAATTAATCTGCGTGGCATCAGGTGCTGAATTTGTGACTTGTATGATAATAGGGGTTTCTTTTCAGGGAAAGTGAATAATCCACTCTTGCTAAATTTGCCTATCCTTCAAGTACTTCTTTGACACGTTTTCGTTTAAAGGCAGTGGACACTATTAGTAATTGTCAAAGACTAGCCTTCACAGTTATTACTTCTTTTTACTACTAGTAAATTACTTCTTTCTTGAAAACTATGTCACTTCAGAGGGAGCCGTTTCTCACAATGTTTTATACCATCAACCTCTCCACATTACTCGTCACCAAGGTTTTATGCTAATATTTATTTTGAGTAATTACCAATAGTGTCCACTGCCTTTAAAAAGGTGGACCAAAACAGTGCAACATGAACAGAAATAAAGAACGTTAAAGAAGCAATGTTCTGAGTTCCCAACCTAAGCAAAACATTCGTAAGGCGAAATATTGCTCACACTTACAAAGTTTTTATTCAAAACTGGTTGAGTTTTTGAAACTAACTAGACCCTAAGTGCAGCTGCCTATAAGTGTTTTCTGTTTTTGCTGCACTTTTTAATACGTATGAGTTTTGAAAGGTATTTATTGCAGTTGTAGATTTAGAGCTTAAGAGAAAGAGTAATTTTTTATTAAAACAAATGAACCTGAGAAAGGCTTTTTAGTCACTGAATCCTTTCTAAGGCATCTGCAAACACACTATTATTTGCAACAAGTGTATGTTCTATTCTTTGATACACTTGCAGGAATCATTATCAGTGGTTAAATTACACTTGTTGTGGATATGTTTGTAGGGGAACAAGCAATCGTTAACTTTTCTCCTCTGGGCAAGAGTTGGTAAGCTAAATAATTTACACATTTCCAAATAAGTAACATCACCTTGATTGTAGTTGTGAAGAACTTTGTACATAAAACACAAGTAACGCCTTTGTAGTCTTTCTAGTCGGTCAGATTGTGATTGAGAAATTGAGTTAAAAACAACAGTACAATACTCCAGTCGAGGTCTAATAAGAGAACAATACAAGTTTCGAAGTACACGTTCATTTTTACATTCAAATCAACTTGAGATTAAAAGAATCTTAAAGTATCTTGAGGTCGTTGTTTGTGTAAAGACAGCACCAATTGATCGTACTCGAACAAATAAACAATGTTACTGAAGATGATTAATTTGGAGAACGAGCTGGTACATACACTTTTTGATTTTAATAAAATACATTTTAAATTCAACAACTAATAAAAAAAACATGCATTGAAGATTTAGGATTAAGGGGTCGGGTAAGAGAGGGCGTGTGTCAAGAGGATGCGTCTACCGCTTCTAAAGTTGAACTCCTCAATGATGTTCTCCATCACAAGGTCAACAAATTTGCTGCTCTCAGCCGAAGCTGAGTGCTTTTTGTACACCATCGATATCCCATAACAGCCCACTAGACCGACATGTCTTACATAAACAGCGAGAGAATAGATGGTACCATCCAAGGGGATTACGGCAAGTAAAGGGGCCACACAAAAGCTGTGTAGAAATCTCCCAGAGCACTAATTAACGTAACAATGAAATATCTATACGTGTATAGTAAGTGACGCATGCGCGTTGAATGGGATCCAACCCGGCATAATAGTGAGTGCTATGGTAACTGGGGATCAACTCCTTGAAGATGGCCCCCCTCAGATAACTTAATCCTATCCGAATACAGTAGACAGTGGCCGTGCATATAGATCAACTTAGATCACAAGGACCATAACGTCTACCTATTAGCAAATTGATATTGTGTTGTGGTTGTTGGTGGGACTCTCGTTTGGAATATAACTGTCACAGCCATTACGACCATTAACGAGTTGATGAAATTGCTCCAAAGTTCTTGTAAAGTGAAAGAAGTACAGTTTATGAGAGATTACAATCGTACCTGTAAGAAAGAGTGGCCGGTTATCGTCGAACCTGTAAACTAGAGTGGCCATGGTGGTGGTGTTTTGGACATAACATCGGGTTGCAACGACGATCGATATTCGGTGAGTGGTGGTGCTTGGACGGGGGACACAAACTACAACCGGACTCCATTTTGGACTAATAAGTTCTGCTTTCACGGTAAAACTCTAAGAAACCAAGATGCTACACGTCTAGATAAGAGTCCAGCAAGGCACATTAGTGGTAGTAACAACTTCAATTCAGCTGTTGGTTGCAATTGTTTTAGACTGAGATGAAACAGACCAATGGGAGCGGGCTGGAGTTAACCCTCTTAAAATGGCGGCGCTAAGACTCAAGACATCGGCGTTGAATGATAAACTGATTCCTATCGTGAAGAGGTGATAGGTTAAAATCCCTTCGTCTTGGGAACAACTTGCAGTTCCATCTGAAGGGATGATACATACCAAAAACAGCAAAATGACCGACAAAAGTCCGAATCCGAACTTTAAAGCGCTCACAAAAGAAGCGCTGGTGAACCTGAAGTTGAAGGGCAGTGCGAATAATGCACAGCCCACGGCAGAGCGGGCTTTTAGCCGGCTCAGCCTGATGTCGGAAATGGAAGAGGAAGAGGTTGAGACCGGGAAAGTTTATGATACGGATCTGGCGGATGGTAAAGATTTACCGGAGTCGCTCGGAACATTCCCAAAGTCTCTTTATGGGAAGCCGATTGAGGAGCTGGATGCAGTGCGACATGATGAACAGGTAAACAAGAAATCAACAAATATATAAATAACTGTTTCTTCTTCACTTGCCTTCTCTTTCACCCGCCTTCCTTCTTAAACGTTTCTCATTTCACGTCTTATTATTTTCTCTTTCTTGTTTTCAACAAGTCTTTAAAAACTCAGTATACAACCATCCTCTCGTGTTCACCAACTCGTCCGCTCGATGATTTTTATTCAATATGCGTCTAAACATTTACGATCATTTTAAAAAGATTCATATCACAAGTGGTTGAGTACATATACTAGCAGGTTTTTTAGATATATATTTTTTTAGCAACGTTATATAAAAATATTTGGATTGAAAACACTTGAATACAACGTAAGCGATTGCATAAAAACTACAAAATAAAAGATTTAACTGTACACATAAACAAAACATTAAACATATTTTACTATAAAGTGTTATGTTAAGGCTCTTTAGGTCATCAGCTGTGATGTAAGAATGTTTAAAAACTGCGTAAAAATAAGAAAGTTCGGATTAAAAAAATCGAACCAACTAGGTTTTTATTTATAGGCTGGCATTAGTGCGTGTTGTTCAAACAATATGAACAGAAATAATCTAGTACATTATTACCGATGGTATTCTTAATTCTGCGCTTTGACAAACTAGTAAACAGGTGAGACCTTTATGTGTAGGACATGTCAAGATGGCGGTTTAACCCACTGGCCCCTCGTGGGTTAGCTGGGGTTGGAACTATCAACCTGTAGTGACACACTGGGGGGGGTTATACTTAATCAATCTCGTCATGGGGGTAACAAATATCTCACGGCTACCTGATGATGGAATTCCGTTTTCCCGATTTTGAATTCTTACAGCGTTAGTTCAACATTTGGAGACTACATTTTAAACATAATTACAGTCATCATTCAATGCTAACAGGGGGCTTATTTGGGTTGTCTGATTTTGATCTTCGCACCTGTAGTGGTAAAATAAAGTTTTATTATATAATAGCATAATGGAAATAGTATATAATTTACCCATCCATAAGCTCTGTATACTCGGAGCTTTCCAAAAATCCTCGGCTAAAAATGGGCTATTCGAGCGTGATTTTTAGGCCACGTCTCTGCCTAGAGCGGAAATCTCTACCCCCAGTCCATCGAGCTTGCTAGCTGACGAGAGACATTTAAAAGAAAAAACATTGATAATCCTTTCACAAAGTCATATTTATAATTCCTGAAAATAAACCAACAGGTGTCTATTATACCTGATCAACAAATCGAGACGCGATTAAGGCATGTTTATATTGTGCACACAATAACAGGCATGCTGTAGTTTCGGAGTCTCACTTAAAGACAATCTTTGTAAGATGTTTTTGGAAACCATTTCATTTCGGGTTTTAGAAACGCCTGTGGAATAAATGCGGTCCCCTAAAAAACAATTGATATAATTTATTTGTCATAAATGACACAATTTTAATAAAAATTTGGACCAATGAGAACCGTTCAGTATGAAAAAACGACAGCGACAAGAGAGCATTTCGTCACAAAAATTTGAGTCAAAATTGTAGCATTTCGACGACTACATTACATCTGACAACTAATGTGAACCTTTGAACAAACATTTTGGTAACTTAGAAATTGAGTTACAAATATTGTTGTAGTTTTCCTGTTTTAGATTAGCTGCAACTTTGGTAGTATTTACCTCTAAAAAAAACGGAAGAAATTAATATTTTAGGATACAACCCCTCTTGATTTATAAGTGATGCCTTCTAGCTTTTCGTTGTTTTCTCATTTAAAAGAAGATGCTGATTTCAAATATAAATTTAAGAGCTACGGTGCCGGACATTTAACAGCACTGGAACAACTTTGGTGTTGAGGGCAGAATAAATACCTTTGTCGTCACTTGGTGTGTCACAGCGTATACATTTGGATTTTTTTTGTGCTCAATTGGATGTCGAAGTTGCAAGAAAACAATGACAGAAAAACACTCATGTTGCATAGAATTGTGTGCTTTCAGGCGCCCGAGAAAGGCTTCATACCTGAAGTCTTTCTCGGATTCAAATTTCGGGGTGAAACATTATCTCTTTCCCTGAAACTACATTACTTCAAAGGGGTTGTTTCTAACAATCTGTTTAGAATATCAACATCTGTCCGAATCTCTTAACAAAGTAAGCTTTTATTGTAATTGTTTGGAGTTATTACCAAAGGTTTTTAGTTGATTCTTTCTGGTATCAATTTGTGACAACACTGAAATGGCGTAGATGTACAGATGACGAAGAAAAGAGTCAATTTAACACCAGTGTTTGCGGTGTGTTAGGGGTTAGTTTATAAAGATTGTTGGTTAACGTTATGCAGCCGTCATTATTGTCACAACTTCACTCTTTCACAGTTTGCAATTTTTAGTTCTAATAATAATAATAATGTTCAATTTTCCCTTAAAACAAATCCCTTGTTAAGAAAATTGAGTGACCTGAGAAAGGTTTTTCTAAAATAATGTACAGCGAAAATTTGTACAATTTCAGTTCACCATGTGGCTGCAAATACATGTGTGTGTGTTGTGAATTCAATTCAATTTAGATCAAATCAAACTTATAAATTCAATTAGTTCAGGATATTAAACACGGCATTCACACTCCAAGGTGAGGGAATATTTTGGGGGACAAATTGAATTAATTTTAAAATGAAAATAATCTTTCAAATTCAGAAAAGAAACAAAACAACAAGCATTTGATTGCACCTTCCATCATTTTGGAAGTGATAATTATTTCCATTTCTTTTGAGATTTTGTAATCCCAATACAAAATAAGTTTCGTAAAGTGCTTAAGCATTTTTAAGTGGGAAAAACACAATCCCCCGGTAAATTCTGGTTGCTATTTTGTCTCACAAACAATCGATTCAAACAAGAAACTAATTCAATACCATCCCCCCTTCGGATCACACCGTTCGATATTATTTTCTCCTTGTTGTCCGGTTGCACCACTAGAAGCCCAACCTTGCACCGGATTGGTGCCCGACCCTTCACGGGACTGGTGCCCGACCCTGCCGTTTATCGATCCCTCCTTGTTCCCGCCTGTTTCAGTGACGTCAAGAGATCCAGCTATCGCTAGGGCGAAGACAGTGGAACTTTACAGACAAAAGTTTCATATTGGCATTTTATAAACTTTCTTGTCAACAACATGGCTGTTGGGCTGTTGGTTGGTGGACATATATTCGTTAAAAGATACTTAAAAGGACGTGGAAGGCAATTCCCCAAGTTATATTCGATGGTTATTTTGTCGTTTTATTTCAAGTTAAAAATATTTACAATGGCTCTATGTTATTTGTAAATCTTACCATGGACGCATTCAGTTGTTTTTATTGTATTTCATTTATTATGGTTATGAAGCCAAAGACTCTCAGAAAAGCGAACCTAATCACTGCATTAGCTAAGAACCCATTGGAGAAAAAAACAAGGCACAACAATTCAATTTAAGATGTTTTGAACATTAATGAGTGTGTTTTTAAATTGTTAACAGAACTTTACATTCAACTTCCCTTGGAATGCGCTTGGGGTCCATTTTTTTAATGGCTCTGCTTTCCACGGACGTTGCGCTTCTACTGTCCCCGTTTTCTGCTTCAGCGCAACATTTTAGAGCCGTGAAAATGGGACAGTCTTTCCAAAATAACACAAAATGCCGATTCTGGACAACAATGTACTCGCCAAGAGCACTCTTATTATAATGGTCACACCACGAGCTAAGCACTATTCATATAAACGAGTACACACAAATTATACGTATTTAATTGGCACTGTGAAATTTCTGAGCTTGAACTGTTTTGTGGAGAAAGTAGCGCCTTGAAAATGGGACGTCATTCACGAATAACACAAAATGCCGATTCTGGGCAGCAATATACTCGCCAAGAGCATGGTAACACACACAGGCACTCTTGTTATAAGCGGTTACAACAGTAACACGTATTTAATTGGCACTGTAACATTAATTTGTGTGGTTTTGAGCTTTCAATTAAGCTGTTTAAACATTACCTTTCTTCCATTGGTAATGTCAATGACATCAATTAAAGGGCAATGAATAATTAAGGGCGTCAAGCCAAGATGGCTCAATGCACGTATTGGACATGTTTTGGATCGTTTGTTTTCACATTTGTACCGTTGCCTTTTCTTAGGAACAAATTAAAAACAAATATAAAATCGTAAGCTTAAGTTCAACCCAACGTCTGTGGTTGCAGCTTGATTTAAGACAAAATAATTAAATGAAGTGATTTGAGATTAAACACAGAAATGATAAGTATGCCTACCGGTTACATTTTTGTTGACAAATAATTTTACATTTTATTGTTTATGTTTAGAAACAATTTATGTAACAGTTTCTTTTATAGTTTTGTGTTCATTGTTATTATGGTTCCTTGCTTTATTTGGTCAACAGCTAAATTGTGCTAAAATCTTAATAGAAACAAACCACACAGTATTCTTTAAGCAAACCCATGATATAAAATCAACAACTTGATTTGTACATTGGTAACGTTTGTTTTTCTCGATATCTCAACTTTTCGTATTTCACTGCAAAAACAGTTGGTATGCAAGCAACATGGTTTGTACTTTGGCAGCGGTTTTTTTTTTGGTTTTTTTTTTTCTATTTTCTATCCATCCTTCTTTCACTGCAGTATAATCAGCCTTATTTAGCCTGGATTGTGATGCAATCAATCTCCCTAATAAACCAAACTTAAAAAAAAAAAAAGCTCTAAATAGGTTCCCTAAATCCATCAAAATCTTTCAGAAACACCAAAGATTTAAGTCCGAAATCTCCACGACACAGAAGACGAACAGTTAGCTTAGCCGTCCGTCAGGAGTGCTTCTTCTATAGCAATCGGGTGCAGGGGGTAAAAACTCTTCAACTGAAAGTATTTGTTTGAAGCCCTCTAAGCGCGTTTTGTACTGACGTCTTGGAGGTCTTACAAACACACATCTCTTTTGTACTTCATCTGTAAAAGAAGCTTTTCTCTCATTGTGAAGTGGCTGCGAAGACCTCAAAAGAGTAAACACATTTCTTCGAGTAGCTCTTCTTCTTCTTAAATCTTGTATTTAAAGAGTTCTCAATTATGTGTTTTGGAAATTTCACCTTCTCTTATCAAAATTCATTCAATTAAATTGTTAGGAAAATGCGCAGCTACTCTGATTTTCAGTTTGAAAATATTTATGGACAACTAGCTGTAATCCAAGCATATCGAGCAATCGTGTTTGTTTGTCTTAATGTGGAAATTTGTACATTATTTTTTTTCCTTTATAATAACTTTGCGGTAAACAATAAATTAATGTTGAATTTGTTGAGCTTTTGTTCGTTCTTTCTTTTTCGTAGCTTAGATATTTATTTTTCGGTTTATTGTCCGCATCAAAATATAATAAATAAAACAGCAACAATTGGTAATACGTTTGGTGATAATGCAAGCTATACTGTACAAATAACTTCAGGTTAATTCACTACAAATTCAAATCACATGTTTCAGTTCATTCAATTTTCGATTCAATACAATTCAAATACACATTTATTTCCATACTTGCATAAACAATGTCGACAATTACATCTACGGAGTAAAGCAACAATATCATTAAGTAACAGTTAACATAAATTTAATGAATAGAGTACGGGTTGTTTTGATAAGCAGAAGCTTGTAAAAACAGCCAGTCAGACAAACAAACAAAACACAACGAGTTCATAATATTAGCGACAAGATGGCAGAACAGTTTAAGCAGAAGCGATATAAAATAAATATGCAACAAGGATTGATGAGGTTTAAATAAGATTCGATATCAATCCCACAATCTGGTGTTATAAGACACTAATGTAAATAATCAAGAACGGTACGAGTACATATATAGTCCCGGAAATGGTTCAATTTGTGTCTGTCGCACTTTCCCCCTTTACCAGTTTCAGAACGCACAATACAACATCATTCGACAACACTTTGCGCTCTTCTTGGGAAATGTTCAATGGATGAATACAGTAGACGCTAGCAATTACTTGTCCGACCATTCAAGTAACGACCACCCTAGGCACCCAAACATGCTAGCATCTTTTGTGAAAAACCTTGAGAAAAACAGTCCCTCAGAATTGTATACGGGGAGTTGAAGGGGAGTTAAGCGAGAAAGAATTAAAGTAATTTAAGTCATGATTGGGACTTGGGGAGTAAGTAATAACACTAACAATTTATTTTACACGGAAGTTGTATAAATAATCACATAACAAGCGACACGTAGGCCTAGGGTGAAGCAAAAGCTGTTGTTGCCCGTATCTACGAACAAACACTACATCATAAGCACACACACACCCCCAAAACATTGACTAAAAAACACATATAAAGGAACTAAAGCAAATCATTTGTTTTTAATACTAAGAATTATGGAAGAGATATTTTCATTTTATTGTGCAAATTTTGACAAAGTAAGTGCATATTTCACTGAACTACTGAAACAAATCAAACATGCCATTAATTGTTTATACTATATTATACAGCAAAAAGTTATTGCATAACGTAGGTCTTTGGAAATCCTGTGCTAACACACATCGGTGTATGGATAAAAAAACAAAATTAATATCCTTATAAATTGAGGACAAAAATGACATTTTCGATGTTTTGATAACGGGTTGATTTTTCTCCACTTGTCCTCCAGACATTCTGTGTGGTTGGCAAGCGATTCGGCAAGAGTAGCCTGTTCCGACTTAGCAGTACCGAGTCATGTTTCCTCCTCTCTCCTCTAAACCCCATCAGGAAGTTCATGCTCTACGTCCTCACCAACCAATATCCTTTTAAACTGCCGTCAAAGTTACATTATAATATACTAAATAGTGATTTTGTAATATTTATACTTTAAATATAGCTCTGTGTTTCCTTTACAGTTGTTTTTTTTTGCATTTTTGCCTTTGTCTCTGTCTGTTTGTTTTATTCTAATGTGTGATCGAGGGACCCAATTTAGTTGGCCTGCGTGTCTGTTTGTGGTTACCGTTTAACACCATGGTGTATTTTGATGTATGTGCAATAAAAAATAATAAACTAAACTAAGCTACAAACAAAATTCTAAACCATTTCTCAAAACATGCATAAGGTCTTGCTCTTCTTATGGAACATGCTCACTTCTTTTTTGTCCTCATACAAAATGATTGATTGAATGACGCTAGTTTGAAATGTGTATTTTCAGTTTTGACTCAATTGCTCTTTACGCAACGATAATTTGATTTTCAAGTCCTGTTCTCAAATTGTTCAGTTTACTTCAACGTTTGACCTTAACACTTTGCTTTACATTTTTTGATGTCTTCGTGATCCTGACTATATTAGTCAACTGCGTCTTCCTGGCATTAGATGCACCCAAGTTTGATCCAAACGCAGAAGAGTAAGTTAACAAAATTATTTTCCCCTTTTGGCTTCATATTATGGCTAAAACAATTTAATGTCATCAACTATTAGATCATTAAATCATTGGTTATATGGATGTTTCCGAGGTTTGCCTTTCTTCATTTCAACAACAACCATTTCAGATATAGCTTTGGAATAGTTTGTAAAAGTAAATTCAGAGTAAAACACGTTTGGATTTAAGTGATGGTATACTCCAAACATTAATAACCATGACAACTGTCACTGACTTTGAGGTATAGCTGTTGATAATGTAGGCCCACAACATGTTTTTTAAGGGGTAAAACACTGGTTCAATCTGAGAAATGCATCATGCATGAAATATTTCTCAGATTCTGTCTTCCAATTATATGGATTAATCTCCCTGCAAGGACATAACCACCCAATATTTTTGGTGATATCTCAAAAACGGTACCACATTTTGAAGTTACATTTCCACAGATCAATTTGATTCTAATTTATATCTACATTTATATTTGGATTAAAACAATCAAACGATTCAAAAAAACATTTTAATGGTTTTTAAAATACTTTGACTTTTGGAACATGCTTTTACTATTTTGTTCATGATTGATATAATCACTCCACTCATTCTTTGTAAACTAACTTGTTCTGTTAATCATTTCCCCCCTTTGTGTTTCCAGTTCGGTGCTGTTAGCAGTAGCAGAGTAAGTACTTAATCTTGTTGAAATTTAAGCATAATAACCTTTTAAAAATGGCCATTACCACTCACGTCATCCTAATACAATACAAAACTCACATCATTCCTAGCACATGGAGAATGTCAAAAGGTGCGATAATAAATAAACCAATGAAAGAAAGAGCAGCAAATATAAAATATCATATTCATATTTTGGTGAATACTCACAAATATTTGTGTGTTATGAGCCCTTGCATGGTGAGGTATCAATATATGTTTTGTTTGCGAAAAACATAACCACCTACTTTGCTTTGTGGATTTTTCTTTGTGAACTTGTTTTGCTACCATTCTACTGTCGCAAATCACATATACATATTTAGCAATAATAGAAATGTGATATTTTGTCTCAGATCTCAATTGGAAAAGATTCCTAAACATTCCAACTGAAATGTTTAAAATGTTTCCGTTGCTTCCAATTTGGTTCTTATTTCACTTTATTTTTTCCCCACAGATATGTCTTTACTGGAATATACACAGTAGAAATGGTTGTTAAGATAATCGCCAGAGGTTTTATTTTACAAAAGAAAACCTACCTACGAGATCCATGGAACTGGCTGGACTTCTCAGTTATCGTTTTAGCGTGAGTACTTAATTAAAATCCTTACTTAATTTGGAGGTTCTTCAGATTTTGCATTATTCTGGCGGAAACACCGCTCAGCGAAAATAATAATAATAAATAATAATTACAACATTTATAGAGCGCTAAATACGGAAGTTTCTAAGCGCTATAACCAGATTGGCAAAACAGATGGGTTTTAAGTTGAGATTTGAAAGTGTCCAATGAAGGAGCTGCTTGAATGTGGATGGGTAGCTTGTTCCAAAGTGTTGGAGCTACAGTGCTTTCTTCATGACATAATGTTTTAAGTGCCTTCTCTTATTTTACAAAAGCTTGAGGGTGAAACTGATGTAAACCTTTCAATTGAGCTCCCTTTTGTATCCAGACCCCCTCTTGATATTTATTTGGACAGGGAAGCAATGAGTGGACAGTGCTTTTGTTGGAAAATAGGAAAATAATAGAAAAGGAAAATAAAATAATCATCTCAGAACCTCTCTATAGAATGAATAATTAACGTAATTTAAAGCCATTACACACTTTCGGTAAACGGTATTGTCCAAGTCCCACACTTCGTGTATCACAACTTTTTTTATATATATATATAAATAACAAACCTGTGAAAATTTAGGCTCAATCGGTCATCGGAGTCGGGAGAAAAAAACGGGAAAACCCACTCTTGTTTCCGCGCGTTTCGCCGTGTCATGACATAAGTTTAAAATAAATCCGTAATTCTCGCTAACGAGAATTAATATTGTTTTGATGTTTTCTCAAAAAGTAAAGCATTTCATGGAACAATATTTCAAGAGAAGTCTTTCACCATTACCTTCTGTAAACCCTGTAAATTATTTGTAAATCTGTGAACTTTTTATTCATTTTGTGTAAGTGTATAATGGCTTTAATGAGATGGTTCTTTATTCTGTTTCTCTTTCTTAGATATGTCACATTCATTTTAGAGTTTGGAGGAGTACCAGTCGGAAATCTCTCTGGTATTCGGACATTCAGGGTTCTGAGAGCTTTTAAAACAATATCGGTCATACCAGGTGAGTTTGTTATCTCAGTGTCTGTTTTCTTTATCTCTGTAAGTTCCTTCACATCTGAAAATAGATTTAGCTGTTGCAAACTGCTTATCAACCAAAAGGACAAGTGGTATAATTGCACAAGATGGCCTGACTTTTCGAGCACTGGAGAGCTGTTGACAAATAAAACATTGTTAGAAACCACAACCTTATGTTATTGTAGTTCAATAGAAAGAGTTAATATTTCACCAACAAATTTGAATCAGGGAAAAGGCTTCTTTTCCAAGCATCTGAGAACACTACTTTGCGAAAGGGGCATTTTCTCTGTCACTATTTTCTTGCAACTTTGATGAGCATTTCAGCTTAATTGTTCACAAGTTTGTTACTTATGCATGGTGGGATACACCAAGTGGGGAACCTGGTCTTTGAAAGTATACCCTGCCTTTAAACTCTTACCATGGTTTTTTTTGTGAGTCTTTTATACGAAAAACTATATGATTTCATACTTACTACTTATGAAGACCGAAAACAAAACATAAAAGGGGAAACTAAGGGTCTCCATAGGGTGGTTCATAACTACAGGAAAAAAAGGAAAGAACAAAAGATGTCTCGACAGAATGCAAAAAATAGAAATACGTGCATCACAAGTAAACTAAATTCTTTTTTCTTTTGACAGGTTTGAAAAGTATAATCAACGCTCTACTTCGATCAGCCAAGATGTTGGGTGAAGTCTTCTTACTGACTGTTTTCGTTCTAGCCATCTTCGCCCTGGTCTCCTTGCAATTGTACATGGGCGTCTTGAGACAGAAGTGTGTCCTGAATATCAATATAACTGCAATTAATGAAACGGAGGAGTTTTATTATAACTTCATCCAGAATGAAAGTGAGTATAACTTTTCATTTCAGTGACTTAAAGGAATTGGTACTGAATTACAAAGGACAATTTTCGGGCTTACAAACTTGGTTAAGGGGTCCGGGTTCTTTTCCCAATTTTATAAAGCCTGTAAACACAAAAGCACAGAAAAGTGTGCAACAAGCCGTTACTGCAGTAGCTGAAACAGACACGTTGGGCGATTTGGGCTATAAAAGCGTTTGTATTGAATATTGGAAGGTATTTTATATAGGGAGAATATAATGATTCACGCACATATCTAGTTTCAAAATTGTCTGTTTTTTTTTACTTCTTGAGCTAACACACACTGTCATTTGTTTCTACAAAATGGCGGACGCTTTTCAAAGCTTTAAGCGCTCTATACGAAGGAACGTGTCAGGTTTTTTATGCAGTATTTAGCCTAATGCTGATTACACCATTTTGTTTTGTTTACAGCCCATTGGAAATATTGGAATGACGAGCCCCTTGTTTGCAATAATATCACCGGTGTGAGGTGAGTGGGATTAATAAAACAAAATGTCAAATATTATTTATTCTTTGTAACATTTAATTTTAGAAACAAATCAAACAACAACTCTGAATTGAAAGTTGGTTGGAAGAACAATAATATTAAGCAATTATTGAACGATCGTACTTTTTATCAATTTTATATCAAAAAGAATGCTACGTCTGATGAAAGCCAAACATTATAAACAATCTAAGTTGGTTGGTGTGCGCATTTGAAACACTTTATAACTATAGCCTACATGTTCAATTAGTTGATCTTCCTTAGTATTGTTTTCCTGTATGATGCTTTGTGTGTGGCCATGTTTGTTCGTCTTGTGTGTTTTTTTTAGCTGTCCATAGAATGAGGTACAAACCCCTCGTATTAGTTCTGTACATCCATTAACCATACATTCTAGAAGAGGTTTGCGGTAACACCATGTGTGAAAAGTGTTGGTCTTAAAAACAACGTTTCGATCAGAATGCTCGGAGCGTTTTCTGGAGAATGCTTGAGAATGCTAATGGGGTGTTTCCGCAAACCTCTCTTAGTAACACTTCCACCATTCAAAGTTTGAATACCTTTGTTGTTAATATCTCAGTATGTATTAATGTACTTTTATAACATCGATTTGTGTGTTGAATAAGGAATGCAACGGATAATAGAATTAAATGGCATTTCTTTGTCTTACAGTACATGCATGGGTGACACGAACTACACGTGTCTTCCAGACATCGGAAAAAACCCGAATGGTCAATATGGCTACACTAGTTTTGATAACATCGGCTGGGCAATGTTGACTTGTTTCCAAATATTCACTCTCGACTTCTGGGAAAACACTTATAACTTGGTAAGTTGTTCAAGGATAAAGGTCCGACTTTGATTATCCCGTAAATCATTTGGAAATTTTTTTTATATATATATTTTTTATTTACTTATTTATTTCAAGATCTATATACAGGATTCAAATATCAACAAAACAAAATGATTTCACCAATCAGCTCTCAGAAAATGTTATCATACTTTTTTCTGAAAATTGAATTAGCTGTTGCAAGTTCTTACCAACCGAAAGGACCTATGGTATAAATGCAAACAATAGTTAATGGCCTGACTTTTTGACCCTAATAGTCTCAGTGCAAAGAGGTAGAATCAATGACAACACAACAAACATGAACATTCATTAAATGGTTTATTAAACAAACACAAATGTTCAGATCGATGCCAGCAGCAGAATTACTTGACCAGTGACACAGTTTAAAGTCTGGAGAGAAAAAATACAGTAATAATTAAAATTGTATCTTTTAAATTCAGGTTATCGCAGCTATGGGTGGTTGGAGTGTTGTCTTCTTCTTCCTAGCCGTGATGTTGGGATCCTTCTATTTGATCAATCTTATGCTCGCTGTTGTCTTCCTTGCATACACAGAGGAGATGGAGAACCAGGGCAAGGTAGGGTACCAACCAGTAGTTGACCTATCCTAACAAGTGTGTGTTGTGTAATGCACGTTAAAGGGTGTATGTAGCTTTTGTAGGACAAAAACACAATGTCCACAGATTTACACTAAACTTACACCGTTTGAAGATAATGATAGCAGAAAGCTTCCCTGGAAATATTACGTGCTGAGGTGCTGTAGTTTTTGGGAAATGAGTAAAACAATTTCATGAAAATGATTTTCGTCTCATGAGACGAAAACTATTTTAATCATTTACAAACGTATTTTCATTACATTGTTTCACTCATTTCTCAAAAACTACAGCACCTCAGTAAGTAATATTTGAAGGGAAACATTCCCCTATCATTATCTTCAAACCCTGTAAGTTTAATGTAAATCTATGGACATTTTTAAAAAGGTACCCAATCAAGAGAAAGGGGTCCGATGTCCAAATCGAACTCTATTAATAATTTGTCAAAAATGTACATAGTTTATTATGAAACGAGGTATCACGGCGATGCTTCTCCTCAATTAACCAAAGTCTCAACACTCCTTGGGTGACAGGCTTTTTTCTTCAGCTGCGCCACGCATCTGTAAATCTCTACCAAGATCGTGTCATTGTGTGCGCATAACAAGCTTTTTTTGTGTATTTATTACCAGGAAAAGGAGAAGAAGGCCCAGCAAATCCGAGAAAACATCTTTAACATGGATGCGGAAAAACTGAAGAGGTTGGCCGAGAAGAAACGGAGGAGGAAAGAGAGGCGAGATCAGATGAGAAAGCTTCAGCTTCAGAATCTTGAGAAAATCGAAGGAGGAGGGGGCGGGGCGGAGGCAAATGATAACGAGGGATTCAATGCAAATGAGAAGATGGATAATGACAGTGATAACACCTCCAAAATGTCACAGGTAATTTAATGTAAATCGCCAGTCACCCAGGCCTGAAGGACACTTTAAGGTGTGGGCTACAAACCAACTGGTTTTTATTCCAGAGGCCGTTGCCACCTACTCCTGGGGCTGAAACAGGGTTACCCCTTTTACAGTCCATATACGGATGTAGGCTTTGGTATCACCCATCAGAAGCCTGGCTGGTAGAGCAGAAAACACTCTTATTTTGTCGTCGGTTTCTATGAGGTCAAACCACAATCCTTTATATTAAGAATAAACTATACATAATAGTAAACTTGCGGCTATTATAAATATTAACCAAATTGACTAATTTATACAAGTTCTTGGCGATTTAATGTTCCATACGGGACGGTTTGGACGACAAGAAATAAGTTTTGGGTAACATTATCTGCCCCTGAAACTTTGTTCTTATTCTTATTTCGCAATGCTTACCAAAAGGATGAAATTAAAGCTGACACTATTGATGATGATGTAAGTATGACGTAAAATGAATTGTGTTTGAGTTATAATAATTGATTTATGAAAGTCTATAACAACAAGTCGTCGTTTTTAACCGACTGGGAACAAAGAATAAGCTGTTATTGCAAACTGCTTAATTTTAACTAACCAAAAAGGACGGCATACATGCAGTTAATGGCCTGATGTTTTGATGCTTCGACCATAACCGAAGCTTTCTCGATTAAGACTATGGTTGAAACGTCAGGCCATTAGTTTGATGTTTTTTTTGTAATTTTGATGTGCTGCTTATCTATGAAATTGAGTACAGGAGTAAACCTTGATGACGATGTCGACCCTATAGCCATTGCAACATACAATACATCAAATTTTATTTGTTTATTTTTTTTTCACGGAGGAAAATTGTATTCAAACTTTAAACAACTCCTTACTTTACAAACTTGCTGAAAGGCCATAACAGCAAAACAAAATGTATAGTTGACCGACATAACACTTTATGAAATAATATAGAGTTAACCTTGACACAATAATTTACAAGGCGTCGTTTTTGCTTCCAATGGATTTAGTAGTTGTTTATTTACAGCTGTGTGGCTTGCACGGAAATATTTGCAACATACGCGTTATAATTTTATACTTTTATGTTTAATTACCAATAGAAGAATGATGACGACAAATCTGCTGATGTGAGCAAAGACGATTCTAAGAGTCAGAATGGTAGCGAAGATGGAAGCAATGTCATCATGAATAGTAAGTTCCGCTATTTCAGTGAGAAAATAATTACCTCTTTATCAAAAGCGACGTTACTTCAGAGGGAGCCGTTTCTCACAATGTTTTATACTATCAACAGCTCTTCATTGATCGTTTACCAAGTAAGTTTTTATGCTAACAATTATTTTGAGTAATTACCAATACAGTAGTGTCCAGTGCCTTTAAAGTTTCTGAATTTGTGCTAAAGATACAATATTGTCTTCGTTTTTTCTTTCTCCAGACCCTGATGACACCGACGATGGTAGTGACCTGCCAGTGCCATGTTGTCCATACAAAAGCTGTTGTGTCTGCTGCTTAACATGCTGTGTATGTCCACGTGGTATTTACCGCAACCTCAGGAAAGGGCAATATTACTGCGCCTTGTTCGTCTTAGATCCACTGATGGACTTATTCATTACGCTCTGTATCCTTCTAAATACAGTCTTCCTTATGTTGGATCACCACAACATTAATGCTGAAATGGACAATGTGTTGGACATTGGCAACAAGGTATTGTTTTGGAGTTAAAATACTGTATTTTATTTTAAAATGTTTATAAAACTAGTAATAGTAATCCTTATTCAACTATCTGACTGCGGCATAGTCTCTTAAAATTCCCAGGTCAGAGTCGATCAGGGGTTTGATCCATTTCCGGGTAAAAATTACGATAACTCACTCAAAATTACGCATTTTAAGTAGACAATTTGTCAAAATTACCCTAGAATCTGTGTAAAAATTTCCCCAGAATCTGTGTAAAAATTACCCTAGAATCTGTGTAAAAATTACCCTAGAATCTGTCACGTAAAAAAATTACCCCGATATGGACAAAATTCACACAGAAATGGGTAAACATTACCCAGTTGGGTTATCCCATCCCAAATCCCATCCCAAATCCCAAGTTTCACCCTGACCCAGAAATGGGTGAGGCCTCCTTAGAACCGGAACCGGGTCATAAAACCGGAACCGGGTCATAAAACCTGACCCATAAGTTTTTAGAGTGTACTGTGCCCAATTTCATAGAGCTGCTTATACACAAAAAGTAGCTAAGCACAACAGAATTGATCTTTACCAGATTAAGGTTACCAGCCAAACTACCATGTCACGTGTACAATCTGTGGTTGGTAGGCCTATACTGCTCTTTTCTGTTTAGCGAACTGTTTAGCAATATTTTCTGCTTAAGCAGCTCTTTGAAATTGAGCCCGATATTGACTTGTTCGAGTTCTCTAACAGGTTTTCACGGTGATATTCACCATCGAGTGTGGCCTCAAGCTGATTGCTCTAGAAGTGAAGTTCTTCAAGGGAGGATGGAACGTCTTCGATCTCGTCATTGTCATATTCAGCTTGATGGATTTGTTTCTCTCCAGTATTCCGGGTTTATCAGTGTTGAGAACTTTTAGACTGGTAAGTTTGGTTGAATAAATAATAATACTTTATTTGAGTAGGGGTCTACCGTAATTTCCCGTGGTTAAGACTCATTATCTGACTTTCATAAGTCATTTAAACTCATTGTAGGCCTAAAGCTTCTAAACATAACATTTACTTCGTTTCCCCCTTGAAACAAATTAACTTAAATTGAAAGTTCGCGACTTTTACATGCAGTAATCTTTCTCTTATTTAGCCTGGGCCCAATTTCATAGAGCTGCTTAAGCACAAAAAATACATAAGCACGGCAAAATTATGTTTACTTGAGTAAGGTTACCATCCAAAGTACTGACGCGGTCTGGAGATCACGTGTCCGCAAGGTCACGGGTTCAACATCCGCGTCATCCTGCTGATGATAACCGAAGTGTCGATCGAAAATATCAGGTATGAAATTGTTTTCAGTGTTATGATCAAGAGTTAAACCAAATTGTTTCTAAACTACCAACACAGATGAACTTTCACGCTAAAATCCAAAATACTCATCACATGTTCATTTTGTTTCAAGTAACCTGCTTATTTCAATTGTTAAGCATTGTATTCTGCCTAAGCTGCAGTTCTATGAAATCGGGGCCTCTTTCTTAATGTCTGAAACCATTTATTGTTATTTTCCCGGCAGTTGCGAATCTTGAAACTTGCTCAATCCTGGACCACGATGCGTATGCTGATCATGATCATCGGTAATACCATCGGTGCCCTTGGTAATGTCAGCTTAGTCCTGCTTATTATCATCTACGTCTTTGCCGTCATGGGGATGCAGTTATTCGGTGCAAACTACACAGAGGCGAACTTCAACGGGGAGATACCAAGGTGGCATTTTCGGGATATCTATCACTCGCTGTTGCTGATATTTCGTATCCTGTGTGGGGAATGGATCGAGCCGATGTACGAGTGCATGGATTGTTCTGATGCTGCGGTGTGCATTATTATCTTCATCTCGTCCTTCATTGTGGGAAACATCATGGTAAGAAGAGGAACAAACTAGCCCCATGCTGTCGCTCCTCTCTTGTACTAGTTTTCATTCATAGTTATTCATTTATTATTTTCTTTAACAATATCTTAACTTTGTATAATTTTGATTTTGTTACCTTTCTATGTACTGATCAATTCTCATAATTGAATTAATTTCCAAAAAGAGTATAGGGTGGAATAAACGTCATATTGAATTGAATTGAATTGAATTGAATTGAATTGATTATTCACAGAGGCCTTTCCTTAATTGCTTACAGATTCTGAATCTCTTCTTGGCGTTATTGATCAACGCATTCGCTTCGGATTCACTGAAGAAGAAAGATGAAGAGGAAAACCGCATTGGTTTGGCCATCGCCAAGCTCAAACGCTTTGCAATATTTATATTCTGTTGTTGTTGCAAGGAATTCCGCAGACCAAGCAAAATTGGAGTCGAGGGGTCGAAAGATGATGCTATGATCGAGGCAAAGGGCGAGAACGGTACAGACAATACAAGGAAAGCTAGTGTCACCAAATTCATGGTTGTTGATGAAGATGACAGGATCTCACAGATCAGTTTGGATAATGGAGGGCAACATTACAAAAGTGAGTATATACTAAATTGTTGAGTCGCCCTAGAGTAAATCAAAGTGTTCCTTAAAACACAAGTTGGTTTTCAATCAGTTTTTCCCCAACTCCAACTAATATTTAGATCAAACAATCAATCACATTGATTTATGGTATAATATGCCTTCAGTTGCGTGTACCTGCAAGGATGATGGGCGATACCACCCACTCTTAGAACCGTTCACCCACACCGAATGAAATTAAAACAAACAAATTGGTATCCATCACCGAGTTGAACAACAACAACAACAACAACAACATCCTTACATTGGTATCCGTCACTGAGGCCTTGGATCCACTGATTGCGAAATTACCTGAAATCGAAGCTGGAAAAATCAACGACTAGCTATAGGGACAGTGATTTTGGCTCGTGCCTCTTTAATTATAACCTTTCTATTACCTTCTCATTATTCAAAGGTAACGGTTTGGAACTGACGCCCGTCCGTCACAGGAACTCGTTGGTATCCATTATCCATCAGCCAAACGGTTCCTTACATGATGGATCTATATACAATGGTTCGATACATAGAGTATCCGTGGGTAATGGAGGCATGTTGAATGGACTGATGCAACCATCTTCACGTGCTCATTCTCCAGTCCCTATTGGTAATGCCCTGATGCCGAATGGATTGTACAGTAACGGACCGAGCAGGAATGGTAGCGCCAGAAGCATTAAGGTTAGACTGCTAAAATATAGGATTCAAACTCCCTTTAGCTCCCGGCCCCGGCAATCTCCGTGGTGTAGTTGATAAGACTATAGAATTATAAAGCTCGTGGGTTTTAATCCTACTCTAGTAATATGCATGTTTGTGTGTGATAGGAAATAATTACAAAAAAAAATCTATAATCACACAGCAATTAAATTTGCTAACTCCTTGAAATGTTTAACGTAGAAATAATTATTGAATAAACAATTATAACAGCACATTATGGTCGCCTTATTTCAGTTGTTTGGTATAATCTGCAGGCTTATTCTCTCCAGTCTCGTGTTGTTTATCTGTATGTTTTGGTATGAACTGTATGTTGCCTGTATATAAATAAATTAAACTATTTACAAACATATATATATACTATATTTCAATCCGACAGCGGCCCATGTCCCACACAATCTACTCTTCGATCGCCAACCTTCAAGTGGACAACATGCGAGACAACCCCAGCATGCCAGCCGTCCGGAACACCGACTCCGAAACAGGCGAGCAGGAGTCAAGTAAGATAGTTCCGGACCAAGCAGTGGAAGTCCGGATCAAGAGCGCCGCAACCCAGCGTGGAGATGAAGCACTGGTCGAAGCCGGTATCATTGAAGATCCGGTTCACGATTGCTTCCCTAAGAAGTGTGACTTATGGTGCATTCGTAAGTGCACCTGTACTTTCTGTACGGATCCGGATAATTCCAGAGCATTCTTCTGTTGGAGGAAGTTCCGAGAGACAATGTGTACGATCATCGAGAACCGGGTCTTCGAGGGATTTATTCTGTTAGCTATTTGTGCAAGTAGCATCACACTGGTACGTTAACTCATAAGACTTCAATCTTTATTTATTTATTTGTTTATTTATTTATTTATTTATTTTTTTATTTTATTTTTTGACATCTAACAGTAGATATATAACCGCAATTTTACAGGTATCATTCAATGATATTAAATATATTTATACAAGTTAAAAATTACAATTACACAATCATTGATAAAAAACATTATTTTAAATAGATAAAAACAAGTACACCGAAGCCCACATAAAACCGACTGTGGCCCACCAACAAGTACACAAATACAGAACAATCATTAAATCATTAAAATCATTAAAATAAATAAATGTGCCCCTAAAACCTTATAAGCAAACAGACAGAACAACACCCGAAACCCCAATTACACACAATATATTGTTTTTTGTTCAACAGACATTTGAAGACATCAATCTGCCAGGCAATTTAGTGCTGCAAGAAATCTTGGCAATTAGCAACATCGTTTTTTGTGTAATCTTTGTGTTCGAAATGCTGATGAAATGGATAGGAATGGGGTTCGTCAAGTATTTCACCAGCTTCTGGTGTTGGTTGGATTTCATTGTTGTGATTGTAAGTATTAAAGAGTTTGGAGAATTTTTGTACTACACAAAGCGCGAACAAAAAAAAACCCACATTTTTACATTCAGCTTACACGGTACTGGACACCTTTGGTAATTGCCAAAGACCATTTTTTTTCCACTTGGTATATATAACATCATATGCAAACGACAAATCTGTGAAAATTCATCGAAGTTGCGAGAGAATAATGAAAGAACAAAAATTGTCAAAATTTGTGTGCTTTCAGAAGCCTAAAAGGGCTTCAGGCCTGAAGTCTTTTAATATTTGAGTGAGAAATTACCTTTTTCTGAAAAACTACGTTATACTTCGGTGGGGCCGTTTCTCACATTGTTTTATACTATCAACAGCTCTCCACTGATCGTTAGCGAGTAAGTTTGTATGCTAACTATTATTTTGAGTAGTAACCAATAGTGTCCATTGCCCTTTAATGGTTTGTATTTTTGTTTTGAATCACAGGTTGCTGTGGTGAGTCTAATTGGGGATTCCTTAGGTCTCTCTGGTGTTTCTGCATTCAAGGTCCTCCGTACACTTCGAGCACTGCGCCCTCTACGAGCTATCTCCCGCTGGCAGGGCATGAAGGTAAATGAGAAATCATCTTTGTTTTTTTCTTCTTCTTTTTTTGGGGGGGGGGTGTTTCAGATACAGATTTCATTGACTTCAATTTTTCACAGGAAAAAGATTATTCTAGCAAGAGTTTAGATTAAATGATGATACTTTGTACTTTTATCAATCCTGTATAATACATTAAAGTGCCAGCCATATACTGTGCCGTGAAAACACTCCTAAAGATGTTTTTGTTTTAATAAAATAATGTTATGTTTTCTTTTGGTGCAATTTGTATATTTTAATATTTAATATGTTGCTGTACAATTGAAATTTAAATATCATGAATGTTTATACCTCATATCAATTAATCAACCAATCAACTCATTTTATTTCCATACCTACATAAACAACATAAACATAATACAAACAATTTGAACATTTCTGATGAATAAAGCAATTCATCTTAATTTGATTTCTTCTGTTGCCCTAGATTGTGGTGAATGCTGTCGCTCACGCCATTCCAGCTATCTTCAACGTGGTAGTGGTGTGTGTAGTCTTCTGGCTTATCTTTAGTATCATGGGCGTGCAATTCTTCAAAGGCTCTTTCTCTAAATGCGTTGACGAGAATGACGAGTTGCTGCCCATTACGATCGTCAACAACTTCACAGATTGTATCAATCTTAACTACACGTGGAAGGTAGCAAAGGTCAACTTTGACAACATCTTTAGCGGTTACCTCGCCCTCTTTCAAGTGGTAAGAAGCTACTAATACATAAAGAAGCTCCTCCCGTACTAGCAAAATAGAAAAACGACTAAAATAGAAAATGATTTATTTTCAAACGAAATAAAACTTAATCATTATTATTATTATTATTATTTTTACCACAACAACGCAAAATGTACAATAAATAAATTAGTGCACATGATAATATAATAAAGCAAGTAAGCAAACAAAATAAACAAAAGAAAATTAATACACAATGAACAGAAACACCAAGAATTTAAACATCTTAAACTATAAGAAATCGATCGTATGTTCGTTTATCTTTCCAGTGGATGCTAATTCTTTTTAAACTTGTTCATGAACCTTTGGAATTTATTTGATTGAAGTTTTTAAAAATTTGATTGTAGTGAATTTTTTGAGTGAAAATCATATCCGATAAAAACAGCTCAAGGGTTGATACAATTTTAAAATGAGACAAATTGATCAAATTGACAACTTGAATTATTAATAAAACCATTGCAAGTGTCACTTTATAGAAAATAAACATTGCAGCATAAAACAGTGCCAAGTCTAATTTTCTTTCTTTTTTCATCTTCTTTCAAGGCAACATTTGAAGGCTGGTTGGAGGTGATCCAAGCCAGTGTAGATAGCAGAGGGCCAGATATGCAACCTTCCTACGAAGCATCACCAATTGCTTATATCTTCTTCGTTGTTTTCATCATATTCGGTGCTTTCTTCACACTTAACCTCTTCATCGGTGTCATCATTGATAACTTCAACGAGCTAAAACGAAAGGTATAATACAGACAGTTATTTCTATAAGAAGTGACATTATGTTTTAAGACACTGGTAACCTTTGGTAATTGTCAAGGACCAGTATTCTCACTTGATGTATTCCAACATATGCATAAGATAACTTGTGAAAAGTTGAGCTTAATTGGTCATCGAAGTTGCAAGAAAATACTGAAAGAAAAACAACATTGTTGCACAATGTTGTGTACTTTTCAAATGCATTATAAAAGGCTTCAAGTCTGTTATTATTTGATTGAGAAATTACTTCTTTCTCAAAAACAACATTACTTCAGAGGGAGCCGTTTCTCACAATGTTTTATACTATCAACAGCTCTCCATTTATCGTTACCGAATACGTTTTTATGCTAACAATTATTTTGAGTTATTACCAATAGTGTTCAGTGCCTTTAACCAGTTGCATCGTGAGAAAAACCAACCTTCGAGGGATTACAAAATGTAAATTATTTTTCTTTTTTCTTCTTCCTATGACAGTATGAAGGTGACAGTTCCTTCGGAATGTTTCTTACTAGCAATCAGAAGAATTACTATCAGACTATGAGGCGTCTTGGTGTCCAGAAGCCTACAAAGCAGATCAAACAGCCAACGGTAAGGGATAATATATATAAAACAATACCACAGAGAAAATTCACATATATTTTGATACTTGTTTTTTCTCTTTACCATTTATAGGTGGAACTTTTTTGGATAGAATGTATTAAGATTTAGTCTGTTTTAATCAAAGCTAGCTAATGGTGTACACAAGTTGCTTTTGTTTTTGTCGAAATTGTTTGTTCCTCGGTCTTTTCCCCCATCTCCTGGTTTTGAACAATGATAACCGTTAAAAGATATTCAAGACATTAATTATACTCGTTATTTTGTTTAAGAGTCTTAAACGGCGTGTTGTGGCTGAGCGGCTAAGATCACCCGGCTCGTGCTCTTGTGTTTCTGATCAGCAGAATGTGGGTTCAAGTCTCCGTAATGACACATGTGTCCTTCAGACGGAGCATAAAGCCGTGGGTCCTGTAGTATTAGTGCACGCAAAAAAAACGGAATGGAAGAGTAGTGCACCAGTTGTTAACCCCTGGGTTTCTGGTTTACCTAGAAAGCACCCTTACAGGTTTCCTCAGTTTTGTGAGCTACCATGAACGATTAAGTTGGTTTTATTACCAGCAATGTTATGTTTAATACAGACAAACCATCGCCACATCAGTTTGAAATCAATCATCGAAGTAACATTAGTGTCACTGATTACTTTATTTTTGGTAACTGTGTTAATAATCTATATTCCCCATCCTTCCATTACTCACTTGTATCCGGATTGCAGGCGGGGGTAAGTAATGAGTCTAAAGACAATACTAATAATTGTTTGCTTGCTGTTTCTCATCAGTTATAACATTCATTCGTTTTCACTTGCATCATGTCTGTGATTATTAGGTTCTTGTAGTAACTTGCAAAGTAGCTTTTCTATATAGCGCCCTCTCTTGGTTGTTACTGTTTAGTATTATTGTTGTTTACAAAATGGCTGCTGTCGAGTTCAGTCTTGTTTAATAAAGCTACGTTCAGTTCAGTATTATTGTTGTTTACAAAATGGCTGCTGTTGAGTTCAGTCTTGTTTAATAAAGCTACGTTCAGTTCAGTAAAGAATCGTCTCCACGACTGGTTATAACAGTTCTCAATTTACATAATTGCACCAGTGTACCAGCCACAATCATCGGTACATACTATTCGTGTCTATTTCATGAACGACAGTTTGGTAACCACCGATGTAGCAGTTTATCAAAGTCATTTATCAATTAACAATCACTTTGTCAACGTGCTTGAATTTGTCAACAACAAAATCTGCAATGAGTTACTCAATAATTAAATGGTTTTCATTCGGTGTCTTTGTAAACAAATGTGTATCTGTGGTTGTGGCTTTGTACACCAGCAAAGGGACACAAATTAAGAAATTTCACTTAAGATATTGATCTTTAAAAACAAGCCCTGTCAATTGGAAGATTCTTTTCGGAGACATTTGCAATATATGTGGGCTACTGCAACAACAAATGAGAAACGGCCAGTTCCTTTTAAAAGTGGACTTAAACTAACACCAGTCTGTGTTTTTAGGAGTACAAATTAAGGAGGAGTTAAATTAAAAACATTAAACGATGCAGTTCAATCATCAACGAAATATCATCCACGCTTTGAATTTTGAAACGGTTTGTTCGCACCAACAAGTAACATAAACACAAAGAAGTAATTGATAATTCATCATTGCATTGTTGTTAATAATAACAATGTAGTGACTTCTTATATAGCGCTTATTTATTTGCTCAAGGCACTTCAACATTCAGTATTTTCTTGCAAGGTATAATATGTGGGGTTGTGTTTGAAGTATGAGACCTACTCCTTTTTACATAGCACCATGTAATAGTTTACAGTTTGGTGATGTGGCGCAATATGCAGCCAGTCAAACCAGGAACACTGGGTTCCGTGTCACATGATAGGGGCGTTTACTATAAGAAATTTGAACCAAAAACCAAATACATCAATGAATCCGAATTAATATGTGATCATTAACTGTCATTTTTCAGAACAAAATCCAAGAGTTTTTCTTCAAACTGACCAGCAGCACCAAGTTTGAGATAGTTATTGTCTCGATCATCTTTGCTAACATGATCGCCATGACGGTGGAGCACTACAAACAGTCGCAAGAGTTTACTAATGTGCTGAAGGTTTTCAACATTGTCTTCACTGTAATCTTCACATTCGAGATGATACTGAAGTGGATTGGATATCGTCTTCATTACTTCAGGATACCTTGGAATGTCTTTGACTTCATTGTGGTCACCTTTTCATTACTTGGTAAGTGTGGTCTACTATACTAAGGGAGGGTACCATTGGTAACTACCCCCAACAAATCACGGTTAATGTTTGATCGTTGATCTGTTTTCGTCTAAACCTAAACAAAAAAAGTCCACTGTTTCTTGGAACGGTTTTTTTAAAATAATGCGGAAAGTACGATGGCAATGTAGATGTTCGAGTTAAATGGTTGAATTTTAATTTAGTCTTTTGTCTATTCAAATTTATTGGAATTGTACTTGCTGCATGCCATAGTAAATAAGAGCTTTCGTTGCTGCAGTTTAATAAGGGAATCAATGTGAGGTGAAGAGGTTTTCAACTAGTGGTTTAAACCCGCCGAGGCCTGGTTCTTGATAATTTTACTGAGACGAAGTCGAGGTAAATTATCAAGAACCAGGCCTCGTTGGGTTTAAACCACGAGTTGAAAACTTCCTCACCACACATTGATTCCCATTCATAAATACCTTTTTGGTCAAAAAACATCAACACTTGTTGTCAAAAAATAAAATAAATGCAAAAATTAAAATTGTTCAATAACTTCTTTCAACACAACACCCCTCCAGCTATGAAATGGTAAGGCCCTCGGGTAAACAACTCCTTATAAGGAGATTACTGTGCGCGTCGCGCGTATCGCCTGATGTGGCACAACTGTCCCGGCCGTTGCTCTCGACCAATAGGAATGAAGAAACTGTCTTATAAGCACAAGTGCAAGCTCGCGTGCCACGCCCATGTTTCAACACTTTTAACTGGTCATTATCAAAGGTTTAAACACCCCACGTGACGCGCTCTCCACCAATAGGAATATCGAAACTGTTTTAGGTATTTATGAATGTGTATTAATTTTGTTGGTGACTTTTTAACATTTTGAGGGACAAGAAACTGTTCAGATACATTATTCATTACATTTTCATTTGATTTTCCTCCGTACAGGAATTCTACTCGATGATGTGTTGTCATCATCATTCATCAATCCTACAATCCTCCGAGTCTTCCGGCTCATCCGGATCGGTCGGATTCTTCGTCTCATCAAGTCTGCCAAGGGGATCCGGAAACTTCTGTTTGCCCTCGCCGTCTCGATGCCCGCTCTAGTCAACATCGGAGCCCTACTCTTCATGATCATCTTTATCTTCTCCATCATCGGAATGGCGCAGTTTGCCTACGTGAAAAAACAAGGCGCCATAGATGATACCGTTAATTTTGAAACCTGGCTGAACAGCATGATGTTGCTGTTCCGGTTTGCGACTTCAGCCGGATGGAACGACGTCCTGGATCCGTTGATGACAGCCCCCCCGGAATGTGATCCAACTTACATGGATCTCCCCAATGGCAACTGTGGTAACTACATATTTGCCGCCTTGTTTTGTTTCTTATTTCTGGTCATGACTTTCTTGGTGATAGTCAACGTGTACGTGGCTGTGATTCTGGAGAATTTCAGTCAGGCCCACGCTCAGGAAGAAGTGGGAATTACCGAAGATGACTTTGGGATGTTTTATCAAGTGTGGCAGAAATTTGACCCGAATGCTACACAGTTCATAATGTATGAGCAGCTTTCCACATTCTGTGATACATTGGAACACCCATTGCGTCTAGAGAAGCCTAACAATATCAAAATAGCCGGGCTAGAATTGCCAATCTATGATGACATAAAACTGCATTGTCTGGACGTGCTCTTTGCCCTAACTAAAAGAGTTCTCGGCGATGTCGAAGAAAGTGAGGAATTTAAAGAGTTACAGGCACAAATGTCCATCAAATTTAAGGAATCATTTCCTGATAGGGGAGCAACTGAACCTACTACAACCACCCTTCAGATTAAAAAGAGGGGCACGGCTGCCAAGAAGATACAAAGAGCGTTTCGGAGATACAGACTCATGGTTGAGATGCGCAAGGCATCCACTGCCTACCGGAATCAGCAGAGCCTTGAAGGCTCCAGGCGAAACTCTATCAACCCGGACCTGGATAGTAGCATGACCAGCCAGACATTTGGGCAAACCCTTACTATACCCAGCGGATATGGCGTTGATAGGAGTGCCACCCCTACGATTCCAGAGCAGTCGTATAAATCAGACAATGAGGCGTATCGCGTTGATAATGATGGTGATGACGTACCAACAATTGATGCGTCAGAAGAGATCAGAGGCAATGACCGGGATGTCATGGTATAGAACTGAGGGTTGCATTTTCTGTATAAAAGAGGTTGGCAAACGAGGGCAATTTTTTTTAAGGGGGTGTACCACTTTAATGTATCGAGCTATTCGGTTGTCAATTTTATTCGATCGCATAGCCATTACTAGGGCCGAACTCGGCACGAGCCGTTGTTGTGACCACGGGTTTTTGCGATGTTAAACATTCCAGGGGGCACGGGGACAGTTATCCTAACCTTAAACCATGCAGTTCAAGTTTTGTAACATTTATTTTTAATGGAAAACTTTATGGATGCAATTTTATAAACTATTACCTGGACAATCATAAGGATCTATTAATATCTTCCCAAAATTAAAAATTGCCAATTTTAAATAACAACAACAAATTTGCCGGTGCTCGATCTTTACATAGACTTTAAAGGAACACGTCGCCTTAGATCGGTCGAGTTGGTCTTTGAAAAGCGTTTGTAACCATTCCTTTGTTATAAAATGCATATGGTTAGAAAGATGTTTAAAAAGTAGAAATTGCGTGGTTTTCCACTTGCGAACTACCACGGTCGGCCATACAATCATGGCCGACCGTGTTTGCCGACGAAGTAGAAGGAAAACCACGCAATATTTCGAGTGATACTTGTGTGTATCATTATATTCTACTTTTAAAATATCTTTCTAATCATATGCATCCTATAACAAACAGTTACAAACGCTTTTCAAAGACCAACTCGACCGATCCAAGGAAAGGTGTTCCTTAAATGGCATTCAAGATTTCAACCAATATGGCTCTTGATCTTGATAAGGTTTGTCCCTATTTGGGGTCAGCATCTAGATGCAAAGTATGTAGATTTTGAAGAACTAGTTTCTTGTATGCAAGATACGTAACTGTATTCATTATGCGTATTAATATGTGCCCAGCTGCAATCATAGGTACACTTTATTATGTTACAAAGACAACAAACGAACAACATTGAGTAACACTATTTGCAGAGTTTGAATTCCACAATTTCAAACACTTTAATAATGCGATAATGTGATCAGTAGTTTTTAAAACTGGTGTTCATAAAATGGACACTAAGACAATGTGTACTAGTGGCTGTGTACAATCACATATGCATGCGAATGTGTTACCCAAAAAGAAAAGGTATCCATGTACAACAAAAATAATGATTTTATTTTACAAAATATAATAATATGGACTAATTTACCTTTATTAAAAACAAAACTAATAATACTAGTATTTTGATGAGCGCGCTTCCATTTTGATTGATAGTCATTATTATCATAACAGTCGCACCATATTTTGTATCTCTATAAACAAGAAATCAAAAGTTTCTTAACAGCATGTAGAGATTAAAAGGTGTAGAAATGACCCCTCCAGTGAGGACGATTAACTAGACTAGACTAAAATCAACACGTCAGACATACAAGATTTTTAATGGGAGACTTTGGGGTGCTAGGTGGTGGAAGCAAACTTACCAGGTAAATGTCCATTGTTAACTTAGTTCTGAGCATGCGTTCATTACCGAGAACAATTGATTTTACCTGGTCATACGTAAGTCTGCTGCCATTTACCTGGTAAGTCTGCTCCCACCAAGCGTCCTGAATGTCCCCCAAGTGTAACCTCGCAAAGATTTACATTTAGCGTTTGTATATTTTATGCCCAGCTTGTTTGAATTCAAGTGAACCACCGATTATAGGTTACTGATTTCCAATTAACGTCTCGTAAAATTTCATGATTTATTTGTATCCTAAAGCATCATTTTCCCTGCATACTCGAAATGGGAACTTTCCCAATTTCAACAGTTATGAAAAGCCAGTGTGAGATTCTTCTTACTTTTGTTTGGATTAAGATTTGTTTTAATTTAAAATGTATTAATTAATCAATTGTATATAAAGAAAAGATTTATTGTAAGTAAAAGCAATCTTGAATATTTCCATACACTTGATTGCAATATTTGAAAATAGTTATTTAATTTTATGTTGCAATAACTTATCGTTAGTAGGACATTTGCTGGTTTTAACATACATTTGTTTTCGTTTTTGAAAATAAAATGGATTTGTATGAAGTCTGAATTGTATGTAAATTGTTTGTACAATAAATTGTTTACAAATTTGATTTATTTTAAACTTTTTTTTTAACAGTCACATTTTATGAAATCTTCCTTTACAATAAGCAAAAGTGTGAATTTAGTTCCAATTATAAATCGAGCAGCAGGGTTAAGATTAAACTAATATTTTGGTTAAATCAATTTGTAAATTAATTTGGAAACGTGTAGCATCTAATGCCAATATTATGAAAAGTGCATTAAGAATCTATCCCACTTATAGAAAGTGTGTTAAGAATTAGAAACTACATTTCTAATGCGAAGACTCAAAGTAGATTTACTGTGTAGGCCTAATCACATGTTTTGAAATAATGTACAATTTTGCCATTTTGTGAATAGACGGGCTATTAAAAGCTTGACATTAAAAATACCCCAGCGTGTGCAGTGTATCTTTTTTACTACAATAAACTCCTCCTTTTTATTATAGTAATGTTAATCTGCATAATACAATTTATATTTAATATTAATAATGGACATTTCCATGCAGGGCCACGCACAGTGTGTCCTCATAATATTATGTAAACTGAAATGCACTGGACACCATTGGTAATGGTTAAATACCAGTCTTCTCACGACTCACTTGGTGTATCTCAACATAATATGCACAAAATAACAAACATGTGAACATTTGAACTCATGGTCGTCGAAGTTGCGAGACTATAATGGAAGAAAAAACACAATTGTCACATGAAGTTGTATGCTTTCAGATGCTTGATTTCGGGACATCAGAATCTATTTCTGATGTCTCGAAATCAAATTCAAATAATTTAAGTGGAAAACTACTTCTCCCAAAAACTACGTTACTTCAGAGGGAACCGTTTCTTACAATGTTTTATACTATTAACAGCTCTCTATTGATCGTCAACCAGTAATTAATTTTTAGTAACTACAAATAGTGTCCACTGCCTTTAAGAAGCTAATATGAATCGTTAACGACCTTCCTTTTTTTTTTGGGGGGGGGGGTGGTTTTAGGATACCACATACAAATTCAATATTGATTCTTTGGTTTTTGAAGCACTGCCACCAGTACCTTTTTTAATACAACCATGGAGGAAGAAAATAGAACGCCGTGTCCGAAACGGCGACTTTGGCTACAGCTTCACGGCTAGATCGGCGCGTCTGCCAGTATTGATGAATACGCAGACGCGCACGATCTAGCCGTAGCTGTAGCTAGCCCCCCCTGTAGCTAAAATTGCCGTTTCGGACACTGCAATACGAGAAGGGCGCCACAAACTACGTCATTTCTCGTTCGTTGCAGTGCTGTCTCGCTTGTCACAAACACCAACGATGCAAGTCCTTCAACCTGAGAGGAAATCAGTGTGAGCTGAGTGAAGGTACTCATGACGTCACACTCCTTGTATCCGATAGAGACTGTGTTCACTACGAACTGTAGGTAACAGTCTTTTAACCACACAGTAGATGCAAATCGTGTAAACCTGATCCTGTAACGAGCTGTAATTACACCCATTTGTAGGTGTGAACTGTAACTACGTGTATTTCCACACACGAACCCGTTCAAACTACGGGGAACTGTAACCCCGGTTCCCCCAGTCCACCAAAAACTTTAACCGGCCCCACCACGAACTAAAACCCGGCATAAACCAAACCACTTTCCCCGGGCCTTTTTGTACTACGAACGGCTAGTTTCCACTTTAAACTATAAACATCTTTACACTGATTTTATTTCCAGTTCACGACACACTGTTTCCACTACGCAATATTAACGGCGAGACATTTTCAGGGCTGGCGAACTTGTGACATGTTTCCACCCAAGCTATAATCATGTTTATACAAGCGAACTATCAGGACGAACGAACTGTAGCCTGTTTTCACTCTAGCCGCATCATGTTTTCACCGTAGGAACTGTAGCTATAGCTGTTTTCACTTGGAACTGTAGTCTGTTTTCACAAGGAAGTGTAGCCTGTTTTCACTAGGAACTGTAACCCGGTGTTTTCACAAGGAACTGTAGCCTGTGTTTCGTCGAGTTTTGTTTATTACGAACTGTCGCTTGAGGGCGCGATACTTGGCGACCGTTTTCCGATAAACGCATCAGAAACTGTATTTCTCGATAGCTTTACTGATGTAAAAGGTTATCTAAACTGCTTGAATTTGTACTGATACTGCTTAGATTTACTGATCGGCGTTTAGGGGGATTACCGTTTGATTAACTGAACTGTATGCTGTTTAACTGGACTGAACTATTGTTGCTGAACTGTTACTGATCTGCTAGTTGTATCCGGTCACAGTAGTAAGTTAATGTTTCCGTTTAAAAAATCATTATGTTTCATTAATTTCTTTCACTTGTTTCAGATGTTTGGACTGTAATAATCTTTCTGTTTACACGTGTTAAGACTGTTTAGCAGTATTCTGAGTTATGGTATGTGCACTCATTCATGTACTTGGATTTTGTTTGGTTTATTGCAGAATTGAATGCTGATTTATTAAAATCTTCATACATTAAAACCGGGTGCGACTCCATTCTTTAAATCCTCTGGCCTTCCATAATTCAATTTACTGATCCAGTCGAGGCCAAGATGGATGAAAAGAAAGTGAAACGACGAACCAGCAAGACGAGATTTACTCGACAAAGAAAAGTGTTTGAACAACACGTAAAGCAAGATTCTTCCATAGAAGAACTCACAGAAGAATTCCAGAAACTTGAAGTTTTCTTCATGGAATTGCAGAACAGACACGATGAGTATTGTGAGACAATAGAAGATGGCGATGAATATGAGCAGGAGGAAGAATACATTCAAATCTGTATGGATGACTTCCAGCAGATAAAGCTGAAACTGAACCAGTTAAGAAAATCTCAACCAATCAAGTTGGCTGAAAATCCGCCTGAAAAAAGTGTTGCTGTACCAACGGACCATGATGCATCCCAAAGTACCGACTCCAACACTCAGCCAGAAAACAGCACTGCTGAACCGCAAGCTGAGCAGTCCTCTTCCCCACCGAAACCAGCGTTGGCTGAAGTAGAACAGCAGCAGACACCAAAAACCAGTACTGCTTCATGCAAGTTGAGACCGAGGTTGGAGAGACCCAAGATGCCAACATTCAATGGCGATGTCAGGGATTATCACACATTCAAAGATGACTTCAAGCACATGATAGATCCGATGTACAGTCCGAGAGACGCTGTCTCTATTCTGCGGAACAGTTTAACTGGCAAGCCACTGGAGTTGCTGAAGGGTATCGAAACTGAATATAATGCATGTTGGGAGTACTTGGACATGTACTATGGTGATCCAATGGTCATTTCAGACACAGTGGCCCAGGATCTGACCAAGTTTAAAGCGCTTAGCAACGGAGAAGATGGGCGCTTTTGTGAGTTTGCTCAACTTGTTAGGCGCAGCTTCAACGTCCTGAAACAAGTAGGGAAGGAATCAGACATGAATAATAATCACATGTTGGCCATGATCGAGAAGAAACTGACGCCAGAAGACAGGAAGGTATATGCCCGCATTGAACAGCAGAGCAGTGAACAGGCTAATCTCGAGGGACTTCTCAAATTCCTTGAGAACGAGACGAAAACCAGAAGACGGGTATCTGCCTCCATTAGGAGTATGAATACAACACCTCAGCAAGCCCGAGTGTATCTGACCGAAGGGCGACCAACCACATCAATAAGGTGGAAAAGGTGCTGGGGGTGTGAAACTGATAGTCACTGGCCTGATCAGTGTCCTGCCATACTGAAATTGACTCCTGAAGAGAGGTGGCGAAAGGTGAAAGATATTCGTGCATGTTTTTCCTGCATGAAGCGGGCCGGCAAAGGGCACAATATAAGTACCTGTAACAGAAAAATTAAGTGCACTAAGTGTGATTCCCAGCATCACCATCTCCTACACAAAGTGAAAGCCGAATCTTCAGCGGCACCCAGTGCTCACGTGATGGCGTGCAACACCAAGTCAGAATTTACTGATGTTGCACTACCCTTGCTGACGACTGAAATTGGGGCACTTCACAAGAAAATAACTGGAAACATTGTGTTTGACTGTTGTGCAAGTGTAACCCTGGTCCGAGGGGCAACTGTACAAAGACTTGGGTTACAAGGTAAAAGCAAACCAATCAGCATCGACATCACCACTTTGGGTGGAAGGACCGAAACTCATGTAACCAGGCTGCATGAGATCAACGTCTACCGTGGAGAAAAGATATATAAAGTGTCAGCAGTAGAAGTTCCCGAAATAACTACAGTGCCTCCACTACCTGAGCAGTGCAGAGAAAAGGTCGAAAGCCATTTGGGAACGACAATTAGACGTGGTTTTGGACAAGTTGATATACTTCTAGGTGTTGATCATCCTGCTATGCATGGCGGTAAGACAAAGAAAATAGATGACTATGTCTTGAGAGATTCTCCACTTGGCTGGGTAATTCTCGGATCATCTAGTGAGGCGACAGCAAGAACGTCCACTGTGCTACACATAAAGGTCACCGACAAGACTGACCTCAGTGAGTTTTGGTCTACTGAGGCGATGGGGGTGAGGTTCAAGAACTGTAACTGTAAGCCTTCAACTGACAAGCTGTTGACTCCAAATGACCAACGCCAGTTTGACAAGATTTGGGAGTCCTGCGAGAAAGAGGACAACCGATGGCTAGTTCCCTACCAATGGAAAAGGGACCCAAAAGAGCTCCCCGACAACAAGAGGCAGGCAATGGCTAAGCTATTGTCCATAGAGAAGAAGCTACAGAAAGAAGGGAACAACGCTCAACTGTATGATGATCAGATGAAAGAAATGGAGAAAAAGAGATTTTCGAGAAAGCTAACCACCGAAGAAATGAAGAAGTATGACGGTCCGGTCCATTACATCTCCCACCACCCAGTAATTCGTCCTGAGAAAAAGAGCACACCTGTTCGCATCGTCTTCAATGCCTCTGCTAGCTTCAATGGCCATCGACTGAATGACTACTGGGAAAAAGGACCTGATCTCCTCAATGATCTCTTTGGGGTCTTATTCCGGTTCAGACAGTTTCCGATTGCTGTGTCAGGCGACATAGCAAAGATGTATCACCAAGTCAGAATCCCCGAGCGTGATAAACACGTCCATAGGTTCCTTTGGAGGAGCTATGAAGACCGAGAACCTGATGTATATGTCAAGGAGGTGGTAACTTTTGGCGACATGCCAGCACCAGCTATGGCATTGACTGCATTGAAGAGAACAGCTGCCGAAGGAGCCAGAGACTACCCTGAGGCATCTAGAGTTTTGGACTGTGACACATACATGGACGACATATGTACCTCTACAAGATCCGTTGAGAAAGCTACACGTCTAACTAGCCAAATTGATGCAGTCCTGAATGCAGGTGGTTTCAAAGTAAAAGAGTGGGTGTCAAATGCAAATTTGGCAGAAGAGAAGCCTGAAGAGAGACCAATCGCCGGACACACATCTACAGAAGAGCAGAAAGTTTTAGGCGTTGTATGGAACCCAGAGACAGACAGACTGAAATATCAAGTTAAAGCAGTTGCCCTGAAAGAAAGAGATGTCATGACCAAGCGAATGATTCTGAGTGAACTGGCCAAGGTATTTGACCCCATTGGGTTTACTGGTGCCTTCCTGATCCGAGGTAAGATCCTGATGCAGAAGCTGTGGCAAATGGGTGTCGATTGGGATGACGACTTGCCTCCAGAACCAAAGGCTAAATGGAGGAACTTCTTCACAGAACTGCAGAGCTTGAATGGAGTATCATTTGATCGATGCCTGATGCCAGAGCCAGACTTTCCTGTGGAGTTAATAGTGTTTTGCGATGCATCCGAAGATGCATTTGGCGCAGTTGCCTACACGAGATCAAAGAATGAGAACGGTTCGTTTGATGTGAGATTTGTGGCTGCAAAATCGAGGGTAGCTCCACTCAAGGCCCTGACGATTCCGAGATTGGAGCTACAGGCAGCACTGTTGGCTACTAGACTCTATGCATCAGTAGTCAGGGAGACATCAAATGAGTTTGAGAGAGCCATATTCCTGTCAGACAGTGTGATTGTCCTATCATGGATACGTGGCCAATCACGACAGTACAAGTCCTTTGTTGCAAACAGAGTGGCGGAAATTCAGAGCCAAACCGATCCTTCTGACTGGAGGCATGTCCCAGGAGAGCACAATGTTGCAGACAAGATTTCAAGAGGGGTCAAAGTCGAACAATTACAAGGCACCTGGAAGGACGGGCCAGGATTCTTAAGAGAACCAGAAGAAAATTGGCCAAAGTCGCTCCCCAAGGCTGAAGAAAGGGAAGTAAACAGAGAAAAGAAGGAGAAAACTGTGCTAATGGTGAAGGAAGCGGCAGATGCAATAGACTGCAACAAGTTCTCCAGTTGGAGAAAGTTGATCCGTGTGACTGCATATGTCTTCCGTTTCATCTCGCATCTGAAATCGAAGCAGAGAGACCATGACGGTTCGTTAACAGTTGAAGAATTGACCTCTGCTGAGAACCACTGGCTGGTTGAGGCCCAGAAATCACTTCATGGGCGACTTGAGAAAGGAGAGTTTAAGTCACTTAGTCCATTTGTGAAAGACGGGATGACCTATGTTGGAGGAAGGGGTCATCTTGGAAAACTTTCTTATGACAGACAGCACCCTGTGCTACTCCCCAGAAGCCACCACATATCATACCTGATCACGAAGAATGTCCATGAGCGAGGGCACTACGGAGTGGCGACGACAGCAACCAAGGTCAGAAGCAAGTACTGGGTAACCGGCGGAACAAGCTTGGCAAAGAGTGTAAAATTCAGGTGTGTCATGTGCCGGGTTTTTGAGCGCAAAACAGAAATACAGTACATGGCCAATCTGCCTATTGAGAGAATGGCACCGTTTACACCACCTTTCTACTACACGTCTTGTGACTATTTTGGACCGTTTGGTGTGAAAGTAGGCCGAAACAAAACAACAAAGCACTACGGGGTAATTTTTACCTGCCTAAATACGCGAGCCGTGCATCTTGAAGTTGCCGTTGATTGTTCGACGATGGAATTTCTTCAAGTCCTTAGAAGATTTCTTGCTGTACGAGGTCACCCGAAGCTGATTCAGAGTGACAATGGAACCCAGTTTGTAGGGGCAGAAAGACAGTTGAGAGAGATGGTTAATGGGTGGAATGTGACCAAGTTGAAGGACTTTTGTGCTGAGAGACAAATATGCTGGAAATTCACAACACCTCTTGCACCACATCAGAATGGATGTGCGGAAGCCTTAGTGAAGAGCTGTAAGCGAGCTCTTAAGAAGGCTATTGGAGAACAACGGTTGACCCCATTTGAGCTTCAGACGTGTCTGCAAGAAGTGGCGAATCTTGTCAATGAAAGGCCCATTGGCAGGCATCCAACTGATCCTGATGATGGCAGCTACATCTGTCCGAATGATATTCTGCTTGGTCGAGCATCAAACAGGGTACCCCAGGGGCCATTCCGAACTAGCAGGAATCCCAGAGAGAGAGTTGAGTTTGTTCAACAAATTGTGACGTCCTTCTGGAAAACCTGGATAAGGGATGTTCATCCAGCTCTTGTTCCAAGGAAGAAGTGGTGTGTCCACAGACGGAATGTTTGTGTTGATGACGTGGTTATTCTTGCCGAGCCGAATCTTATCCGAGGGAAGTGGAACATTGGAAGAGTAACTGAGGTCTACCCAGGAGAAGACGGACATGTGCGCAATGTCAAGGTAACCACAGCTCATGGAGATTATCGCCGACCAATAACCAAGATCGCAGTTATTTACCCGGTTGAAGGATATGATAACTGATGAACTGGTCTGTGACAGCAACCTGTTTTGTTATGCGACTTCCTCGCATAGGTGGGGAGGATGTTTCGTCGAGTTTTGTTTATTACGAACTGTCGCTTGAGGGCGCGATACTTGGCGACCGTTTTCCGATAAACGCATCAGAAACTGTATTTCTCGATAGCTTTACTGATGTAAAAGGTTATCTAAACTGCTTGAATTTGTACTGATACTGCTTAGATTTACTGATCGGCGTTTAGGGGGATTACCGTTTGATTAACTGAACTGTATGCTGTTTAACTGGACTGAACTATTGTTGCTGAACTGTTACTGATCTGCTAGTTGTATCCGGTCACAGTAGTAAGTTAATGTTTCCGTTTAAAAAATCATTATGTTTCATTAATTTCTTTCACTTGTTTCAGATGTTTGGACTGTAATAATCTTTCTGTTTACACGTGTTAAGACTGTTTAGCAGTATTCTGAGTTATGGTATGTGCACTCATTCATGTACTTGGATTTTGTTTGGTTTATTGCAGAATTGAATGCTGATTTATTAAAATCTTCATACATTAAAACCGGGTGCGACTCCATTCTTTAAATCCTCTGGCCTTCCAGCCTGTATGAACTGGAGATTGTTTTCACTAGGAAATTCTCTAGGAACTGTGGCCTGTTTTCACTAGGAACTGTACAGAATTGTTTTTACTAGAAACTGTATCCTGTTTTCACTAGGAACTTTATCCTGTTTTCACTAGGAACTTTATCCTGTTTTCATTAGGAACGTTATCCTGTTTTCACTAGGAACTGTACAGAATTGTTTTTACTGGAAACTGGTATCCTGTTTTCACTAGGAACTTTATCCTGTTTTAACTATAGGAACTGTATCATCAGTGTTTTCACTAGAAACATATGGCCTGTTTTCACTAGGAACTGTGGCTTGTTTTCACTAGGAACTGTGGCCTGTTTTCACTAGGAACTGTATCCTGTTTTCACTAACTGTAGCATATTAATTTCACAACACTGTTTCAACTGCGATAACGATAATAGTTCTGCGACCTATCCTTCACAATAAATTATCATTTCGAACAGTAACATTGTGAACTATAACATAAACAATCTGCTATAACCTTTCACTGTTAGGTATAACTACTGTCAATAATGGCTACTATTTTCACTTTCAATTGTATAATCGTGTTGTGTAGACACCTTTTTGAGAAGTGCACAAAGTGTTATGATTAATATTAAAAGTTGGCAAAACATACTACTGTGCGTAACATACCTCAAACTTCAAGCGTTTAATTTGCCCTGCCTCTTTTCTATAATTGTTCATCAACACCATCATCCTACGGCTGCGGTGTATAGAGCATTATCTTGACAGGTTTACTCATCTAGCATCCGGAGTATATAGGGCCTACCGTGCACAATGAACTATTACTGATTGGGGAGGTTTAGCTCACGTTCCGCGTGAACGTGAACGTGAACGTCAAAAAAGTGCTGTTCAAATATCACGTAATTTTAGCATACGTGAGGTTACCAATTTTCATGCCAGGGGCTATTATTTCCATTTCTATTTGTTGCATTTTGCTTGTTTCTGGTGTTCAGCTGTTGCTATTCTGTCGAAATTTGATTGGTAATCCTGTTTTTATCAAGGCAAAATGTCATGCTAAGCATTGTTTGTACTACTTATTTTTGTCATTTTCTTGACGTACAAAAAACAAATAAAGCCACTATCATTATCCTTTTTTGTGTAAAGCGCCCCCTCGTGAGTCCGAAACGACACGGTTTCAAGGTTTGTTACGTAGTTAACTCGCTGGTCCCCGCAAAAACTGGCACCAGCGTAGTTGTTGTTTACAGCCGGAAGTCATGTACATTACGCATGTACAGTACATGTATTGTTAACCTTATCCATGTTCATACGTGTACATACGTAAGGTGCATACAGCCAGATTGCAATGTAAATGTTATTGTGCGTTGCGCCATTATAGACAATCATCATCATTCACGGCAAATAGAATTACGGAAAAAGAACTTGGTGAGTAACAATAGTTTATAATATTAATTAGGTATATGTTTCATCGGAATTTGTGTTAGTTACGTTAGAGGAGAATTATTGGAATCCGAATTATTTTATCGTGGTCCATCATCATGTTCATGGAGGATGAAAAAGGGTTAATTTTGCTGTGGAGGAACGGTTCAGTTCAGGTAATCGTGAGGAAGCTCAGTCTATGTCTAATTTATTCCTTCATGGAATCATGGTCAGCTGTTGCATTTGCAATGATTACAGCAATGGATGAGGAGTAGTGACACTGACAGAAGGAAACAGCTCGGTAGAAGAACTTTAACTTCTACTTCTATTCTACATTTAGCCCCACTTGTGTGGCCAAGGATAGCTGAATCCTTAGCCACACGTCCACCCCATTTCCTCATGCAGCTAAGAAGAAAAAAAAATTCTGGCGCCTTATCTACGACATCGGTCTGCCGAGCTGTGGGCCCATGAGGGCGCGAATACAAATCAACGGCTGTTTTATGTGAATAAGCTTGTGTACTTTTTATGCGCACGTGCTACGTAGTTCACGAAAAGTACCCAAGCTTATTCACATAAAACAGCCGTTGATTTGTATTCGCGCCCTCACTGGGTCTCCCAGTCTATGTATAAATCTCTTACATGTTTGTTATATAATTATGTTTCATTATGTGGTGCAAACTATTTAAAAGAGGTAAACACACTTAGTCTTTAAAAACAAAAAAAAACTTGTATGTTTTTTTTGTTCTCTACTTTTCAGGTAGCTAACTTTGAGCAGGAGTTTACAAGCACAGACTTTGTATTGTATTTGTATGAGTGCTGCTGAACAAAATGGAAACTACTGGCTTCGGAAACGAACAGTAGCAACTTCCACACCAGCAACAAAAACAGTTTCCAACTCCCCGAGAAAGAATAAAGTCACAAAGCAGTCAGTAAAATCTAAGAGAACAATGTTATCTCACGTGCCACTGGCGACTGAGGATGAGTATGTTGTGTCTGTTCCCGATGATGAGTCTTCCTCAGACTCGGAGGAGAGTGATTGTGAGAAGGCTTTAAACCCTGACCGTGAGACGTCTACAATATCTGTACCATGTCTACCAGATCAAACTGAGGAGTCACCAGAGAAAGAAGAAGAAGGTGACGAGATTAAGCCGGAAGGAGAGCAGAAACCTGAACAGGTAAGTTTTCGGCAACTAGTGTAGTTGGAAGTCTTATTTTATAGTTTTATAAGAATAGTGGCATGGAAGAGGGCAAAGACTTTAAAGTTCCCTCAATTTGTTTGAATAATATTATATTAATAATAATACAAGACATTTACATGTATACCAAACGTGGCACCACTACAGGAGCATCTCTGCGCAACATAAAACAATGGAAAATCATACTATAGGCAATTGTTACAAAAAGAAATATTCAAGCGAATGAGTCTTAAAAAGTCCCTTGGAAATCTCAATAGAGTCAGCTTGGCGAACATGAAATGGTAAGTCATTCCATAATGAAGGTGCAATGAAGTAGGAAGAGTAGTTTGAGTCGGTAGGGAATGCCCATGCCACACAAGTTTACACTGTACAGTGTATGTCTTTCTTAGTGGTGGTCTCCCAGCCAAATACCAGTTCCCCGGTTTGCAAAACTTTTATGCAGGCAGTTGGCCGTCTTATAAACTGATTTTTAAGTTTCTGTGTATGGTGCTACATGTAGTCTAGCCCATCTTGTTGGGCTGTAAGATTGGTGTTATCATGTAGTCGCCATTGCAGCCCACCCTCTATCTATGTCTAGAACATTAAGTTTTTAAAGAATGAGCAAGTCGTATCACTATAACTTGTACAACCCTGCTTCTCTGACTTTAACCATCAATCACTGGTATCATGTGGCATGATACAATTTGACAAAATCAACATTAGAATATGTCATGTACGGTCTGTGCAGACTCCTCCCCCATGATATCAATACTTGTGAATGGCCCTTAAAAAGATAAGTCAAACAATTTAAAGCTTTGTTAAAAACTGAAATAACTTCTGCTTTGTCAGAAAAACTGAAGTTAACTTTGGACTCGATGAACAAGTACACTAATGCATAGTTATTGTATCATTGCACAAACATTAGGCCCTATTTATGGTACTAAACAAAGAACTTCATGTACATTTTGTTATTGTGTAATGTGTGCACAAGGTTTGTGTCCTCAGATTCTATCAAAACAGATTGCTTCCTGCAAAATTATCCTTTCAGTTCTGGGAACCTCAGACCTAGAGGTCATAAATACCAAGGGAAGGGTACTGGTGATTTCCTCTAATATTTTTGAAATCCCTTTACATATTACATGTAAATGTACTTTTAGGTCAACACACAGGGTTGTAGCTACATGTAGACAAATTTTAGTCAGTGGGCTTTAGATCAATTTTTTGATTGGCGAGCGGATCAACAACATTATGCAAGTTTGATTAGGGGCCATCATTGCTAAAGTGTAAGTAACAGATAGACATGATGATGATGCTGAGTTTCCTAAACTGCTCATGTTATGGGGGCCAAGCAATAAGATGATGGTCTTGTGTCTGTGTTCATTTTATGTGACATTTGATACTCCTTATCGTCAGCTGTTTCTGAGATCAATGAACAGTGAACAATGCATTGCACTTTCCACATAGCCAACCATGGTTCAACACACAAGGACGGGTAGGTGTAGGTGGATGTGTACAGTCGACTCCCGTTAATACGAGGTCCGGCGGACTGGCCCAATTTCCTCGTATTATCCGAACCTCGTCTTAAACGCAGCGCGCTAAATATAGATACACACGTCATCATTGTGCATGCACACAACACGTGTACGTGCATATACACTTGTGTTAGCCTGCACGGAGCTGTTTGCTTATCAGAACAGCTATTACGAGCATCTTGTACACAAGAATATCATTGCTAAATGTCTGTTATTGAGTGATTAATCAGGGAAATGTAATATTTTGTACAATTTATGATAACAATATAGCTAAGAGATGTCAACTTGCCGTTCAGAGCGAGTGGATTCTGCCGCGTAGGGCATGGTATGAACATGATGCATGCACTGAACGTTAATTTTCGTTGGTGATCGACATGGAGTATCATGATAACAGCATGTCAAGCGTGGGACACCAGCGAGATGTTTCTGGAGTTCCGTTGCACATGGACTGAAGGGAGTGATGATTGTATAAAGGAGCTTGTTTCAGTTACTTTGTCGTTTCCTTTTTTAATAATATTGTATTGTTTCATTTTTTAATTTCTCCTTTTAATTCTTATTACAGTATTTAATTCATTAAATCTTTGTGTATCTGTGTCTTTTAAAATAATTTTCTTTTTGATTGATATTATTGATTTAATAAAATCTTGGCGTATCTGTGTCTTTTAAATCATCTCTATCTTTTGATGTGATTGAATTTAATATTCCGGACATGTTTTTGAAATTGAGAAGGATTGTCAGTGACTAAACCGTTGGCGGTTTTGAGCCACGCGCGTGATTTAAGCCCTCTATTGTCTGCTTGGGTAAACCAGTCCGTTGAATAGACTGGTGGCACTCTACGAGCACCATGCAATTATCACCTCTATTGTATTGATCATGGGGTTTAAGGGCTTCATGTCATTTCTCAACCTTGACGAAGGTAAGCTTTTTTTACACACTTATTCCAGGCCCTCGCTACAAACGTCTGAAAACAATACATTTTGTCTCCAAGGGACCGCAAAATTACCTCGTAATAACCGTGTTCTCGCTACTTCCCTGCTCGTAAAATCCATATTTTAATGCATTGAAACACGCACGGGGCAGTTCGGGACCGGCAAAAAACCTCGTAATAACCGGAACCTCGTAACATGCGAGCTGGTAATAACGGGAGTCGACTGTACATACATGTAATGCACACATGAACATCATGCTGGTACTTCCTCAATCAATTTTATCTACTTGTACTTGGTGTGGCAAATTTATTCAAAGATGAGCATGATTATTGTTAGCATAAGTAGGCTTTATCAAATGGTATTGACTCTCGTAGATTATGACTTGGAGGATATTGATCATGTTGTGCAAAATGTATAATGAGTACACAAATGTGTATGTGGAAGTTTTTTTTGTACAAACCTTGGCCAGTAAGTGTACACAAAACTAACCTTTGCCATGTTCGCACAGTACAACTTATTTTTTAAACATGCACCAGAATGAAACAACTTACCAAGTGCTTTGTGTACTTACTTTGACGTTAGCATGATGCATACGATACATACAAAATTCAAATCTCTTCTCAAAATTATCTGTTGTCACAGGTTTTCAAGGACTAATTTTGTTGTGTTTGTTTTTCCTTTGTTTTATTTTTGTTTTCACTTCGCCTTCAACACCCAGCAGGGTGGATGCTACAAAGTACAATACTATATATTGTATGCTACATACATTATAAGTTATCACACAAGCGCGAACCCGTAGAATACGGAAAAATATAGCGCGTCTGCGTCCCATATGGGACGCAGACGCGCTATATTTTCCGAATTTCCACGAGCGTGCGTGTGATAACGTATTTATCTTCAAGCAAACTTGGCGCGTGACATAGAACACACAAGACGCATGGTAGTGATATTATAGGTTTTTATCACCACTCCATTCTGCCAATCTGATGGATGATTAGCGCGTACTTGAAGATAATTTCTTTTATTAAAACTAAAAGTTGTAAGAATACGTGTACAGTACATGTACCTCTAAATTTGTTGATCTTATAGACAGTGTAATTCTTGAATATTCTTTAATTCTACAAACGAGGGGGGATCGATTAGTTTTGAAACAGCTCTTCGCAAGTGTCCATTAATTATCTACATGTATATTCGATGGGCACCTCAGTGTCTATAAAATCTATGCAAATTTAACATCTATTATATCGTTGCGGTACCCGCTGCCAAAACATAGGATTCGAACTGCCTCTAGCTACCGGGCGGCCTCGGTAGTCTAGTTGGTAAGACACTGCTCTAGAATTGCAAAGGTCGTGGGTTCGAATCCCACCCGAGTAACATGCCTGTGATATTTTTTCACAGGACTCGGGAAAGTACTGAGTATACAGTGCTAACACACATGGGTAAAAAACAAAATGGGTAAAAAACAAAATTAATATTCTTTATCCCAGATGCAAATTTAACATCTAGGCCTATTATAACTTGAATGTTTGTTGGCAAGGCTCCCAAAAGTAAAGAAAACAAATTTCCATGTTCGATATGCAATACTCAAAAGCGATTTCCCTTGTAAAATGTACTTTGTCCAAGATTCAATTAAAGTGTGCTCAACTGTGTTCCAAAGTCTGGTCGAACATTAAAAACAAATATTGGATGCATGGATATCGATGACATTCAGCCTTTCCATTTCACTTGGAGTCACCTTGTGAAGAGTCTTGGCTTTCACCTTGTGAAGAGTCTTGGCTTTCACCTTGCATTCAATGTTTCATATAAAGTATAGCTCACACTTTATACTTGTCATTTTAAAATAATAAAAACAAATCCACTCTGAAAAATCTTAAAACACTGAACTACATGTATGTCGAAAAAATCCATTAATTAATCCATTAAAGTGTCCATTAATTATCTATATTCGATGGGCACCTCAGTGTCTAGTATTTGATTTTAAAAGTGGTGCCGCAGTTACATGTACATTGCAAAAAAAACTATGACACTTGACCCTTCAAGTATTTGTGGTTATTGGTAAAGTTTATCACTTTTCCAAGACCCCACTGCTCCCATGGCAAAACAAAGTTACCTTCATTTCAGGTTTGTTTTTTAACAGGGTGGACCCTCTCAATTTTGTCATGTACTCGTTTTCAATGTAGAGTCCGCATATACATGAGTGGGAAAAAGGGACAAGTCTATTAAACATTGTAAAATGCCATTGTGTTTGATGCCCCTCCAGTGCAACATTTGTATAGAATCCTAAAACTAACCATGATGTCATCTTGGTCTACATGGGTCTGTGCGTTTTTACAACATTTTTCACCATTTTAATGTGAGGTTAGAGACTTCGAAAAAAAAAATCCAACTCATAGGGGTACTGTTACATGTATTTGAAAGTGAGTGCATCACAAACAAATTAATTTTGACTTAGGAGCTCCTTTTTAACGACGGCTCATGAAAAAAAACAAATTGAGAGTCGTGAAATTGTGCCCTGTGGTCTTGAACGTATTTGGTACGCAGACTGTGTAGGGGACCATGTGAATGGGTTGTTATCAACGCTACTGCTTTTTAAATTCGTTGTGGTCTTCAAGTATCAACATTATGCTTCTTGTGGAGGCTTCGTCATCATAATTTCTGTTTTTGTTTTTCCTGAACCCAGATCGTGGAAGCTGCAAATGCTGATCCTGAGGCAGATGTCGTTGGCACCAACTTGACTCAAACTGCTGCCAGGCAGGCGGAGCGCTTTGTCCGTAAAGTGAAAGAGGCTGCTTGGCGCTGGCGTGTCACCCACCACAACCTTCTACCCGATTGGCTTAAGGATAATGATTTTCTCCACTTTGGACATCGTCCCCAGATCCCATCCTTCAGGAGTTGTTTTGGCTCCATCTTTCGAATACATACAGAGACTGGTAACATCTGGACGCATCTGCTCGGTAAGAATTTGGTTATTGATAAGGACTTCAGTTCTATTGTACAAATTTTATCATTGGTTGTGGGGGACTGTTCTTACAATTTTTTTTTTTATAAGAAACAAAAAGTATTATACTTTATCAATCTTTCAATTAAGTGCACTGGACCACTCCATGCCTAGTGGTCAATGTCCAAGCTGCCCTTTACCAAGGAATGCCTTAGTGCCCTTTCCCTTTCAAAAAGGAAGCATACAGGCCTAAAAATTATTGTACTATGAGCATTCATTGTATAGCTAGCTCTCTTCACACGACATTATTTTAGCAGGGGTCCCTTGCTTTTTTGGCATGTTATTGTGAATCTTCTGTACAAGTGGACTGTACAGTGTCCCTAATGAATTGTCACCAATTTGTCGTTCTGCATGGACAGTATAATAGATGTTGTCCTTTCACATGAGTGTACATTTTCACAATCATGCTTAAAGTAATAATAATAATAATAATAATAAGACTTGTAATGCGCACATATCCACCCTGCTGGGTGTTCAAGGCGCAGTAAAACCAAAACAAAAACAAAAACAAAACACAAAGAAAAACAGACACAACAAAATTAGTCATTGAAAACCTGTGACATAAGATAAGTTTTGAGAAGAGACTTGAATTTTGCGGTACAAACACAAGATCGAAGATTAAGTGGTAGAGAGTTCCAGATGCGTGGCGCGGCTGAAGAAAAAGACCTGTCACCCCATGAGTGTCGAGACTTGGGTTCAATGAGGAGAAGCATGGAACTTGATCGAAGATTCCTTGATGGAGTGTAAACTTGAAGCAGTTCAGAAATATAGTGGGGAGCCTTGCCATTTAGAGCTTTGTGGACAATGAGCATCAGCTTGAAGATGATTCGTTGAGAGATAGGGAGCCAGTGTAGTTGTTTCAGAATGGGGGTGATAGAACAGGATTTTCTAGACAGTGTCACAATGCGGGCAGCAGTATTTTGGAGCCGTTGAAGTCGGGAAATCTGGTTGTTAGGTAGACTGTATAGAAGAGCATTGCCGTTGTCAAGACGAGAAGTAACAAATGCGTGAATGACCTTTTCAGTGGCACTTTTATCCAAGTACTTGCGAATCTTACCTATATTCCTGATGTGATATGATGATAAACGAACAATATTGTTGATGTGTGGCTGAAGTGTCATCGATGAATCAAAAATAACCCCCAAGTTCCGAGCTTTTAGCGAGGGAGCTATCCGAGCATCACCGATGGAGATGTATGGCACTGAAACCTTAGTTAACTGTTGACGTGACCCAAATAAAAGGAACTCTGTCTTATCATCATTTAACTTCAGGAAGTTTTGTTGTGTCCAACGTCGAATCTCTTGGATGCATTTCTCAAGTCTTGCAATAGATGCATTGGCGTTTTCTTGAGAAGATTTAAACGTGATGTATAGCTGAGTGTCGTCTGCGTACACATGGTAATTCAGATTAAATTTGAGGATGATGTCACGAATCGGTAAAGTGTACAGCGTAAACCACTGCGGGCCGAGTACCGACCCCTGTGGCACAGAGTAGTTCAAAACAACAGGGTCGGATATCGCAGTGCCAATACATACATGCTGAGTTCTATTGTGGAGATACGATTTGCACCATGCTAGGGCTGTGTCCTCTATGCCAAGGTGATTCTGGAGCCGAGAGAGAAGGATGTTATGATCAACAGTGTCAAAAGCAGCACTCAGGTCTAGCAGGACTAGTGCTGTAAGGTTACCATTGTCCATAGAAGAGAGAATATCGTTGCTCACACGGACTAGTGCAGCCTCGGTCCCATGGAAAGGCTTGTATGCTGACTGGAACACGTCGGACAGGTTGAAAGGGACCCTTCTTAAAGTATTGTTGTCTGAAAAGGACTCGAGACATTTACAAATATTGTTCTCAGCAATGACAGTTTTTCTGTAGCAGTAGAGTGTTGAGGGACAGTGAATAGTGAATACTGAAATTGACTATTCAGTTATTCTTAGACACTAGTTGCGCTAGTCATCCAGGCGCAGGCGTAGCAGTCTCAATGACAGAAATGCAAATGGTTTCTTTTGTACACCTTTTTCAGACTTGACCTCCATGCGTTATGGTCATTGGCCAGTGTAAATAGTGACCATCAGGCATTCTGGTCCTTGCATAATCTATCCTTGTTGACTACAGTCGACTCCCGTTATAACGAGGTCCGCCGGACTGGCCCATTTTCCTTGTATTATCCGAATCTCGTCTTAAACGCAGCGCGCTAAATATAGATACATACGTCATCATTGTGCATGCACACAACACGTGTACTTGCATATACATGTACATGACATAATGGCCGCACGTGTGTACACACAGATGCATGGTAGAGCTGCAATTGGCTATACATGTACTACTGTGTGCATAGAGTAGTATGTGCGATGTACTGCACAAACAAGCACAACGCGGGGACTATAAAACTGTTTTAACTAAGTTGGTTTAGTTTTAAATTCAATTTTAAAATCAATTTATATTTTACAAGATTGATAAAAAGTGTAAGATTTTAACTTGCGTTCATGTTTTGGGAAGTTTCTCTTACAAAACTTTGGTCGCCGGCAGTTTATTGCCAATGCAATAAATAGAGTCTTGGTTTTCATTGGTAACCACCTGTTTAACGCTGGATGGTTCATTGCTGCTGCGAGACACCAGGGGAAATCTTACTGCTGCAATGCATACTGCACACGCTGTGAAAATTTTCAGTAAATAAAATAAAAGCTGGATTTTCATTGGTAACCACTAGTGTAATAATAGAAGGTTCATTGCTAACGCGAGATACCAGGGAAGATGTTCTGTGCATGTGTGTGCATGTGCAATACACTCGTCGCAGCAACAAAAAATAGAATCTTGATTTTCATTGGTAAACACTGTCATGTTAGATGGTTCATTGCCAATGTGGGATACCAGGTAAAATCTTGCTTTTGCATTCAATAATATTGATCACGCAACTAGTTTTGATTGTAAGTTGCGGGTGTTTTTTTTCTTCTGAAAATTTATAATGCGCTTATAAACTCAGTGGATCAGTATCTTTTCTTAAGATTTCTCCAATGTTTGAACCATGCAAACCTCCTAATCCCACCATTGTCCGGAGTTTGGAATTAACAACCTTGCTTGCTGACTCGTGACTCCCGATTTCGGATTAGCATTGCTAGCGGTAGCGTCCACTTAACACCTCTATTGTATGTCTTTAAAAAAAGCCACAAATATCGACTTTACCAGCTGTACAGGTATTTCCTTTGTTGGTTTTTGAATTGTTGCCGTTATAGAAGGGTTTTAAACAATGTTTTTCTCGTAATGGGTCTCCCAAATTACCTCGTTATAACCGTGTTCTCGCTACTACCGTGCTCGTATAATCAGTATTTTAATGCATTGAAACACGCATGGGGCCGTTCGGGACCGGCAAAAAACCTCGTATCAACCGGAACCTCGTAACATGCGAGCTCGTAATAACGGGAGTCGACTGTACACGTACATGTAGTCAAAGCGCAGACACACAGGAAACAGGTGTTAAGTGTTTATGGCTGGACATATGCAATGAAGGTTGCTGGTATGGTAGGCTAGAGTTTAATTAAGTGTGCTCATCTCTAACTCTGTACACATTGTACATTACATTGTACATTGTTCAATGTCCTTGTACATGCCATACACATGTACATGTATGTTTTACAGTTAAAACTAGTTACCTTGGTGTACCTACATTGTACGTATAGACTAACCTTTCAAGGACATGTACATTATGTCTACATGTGTGAAATGCATGTAAAAGAACCCAGCCATGCCAGTTATACGGTTATTGTGAAATGAGCTATATATATAAGAATTTGTTAATATTATTTTGTTATTAATTCTTGCAGTGGCTGCTCACTGCTGAATGCGCTGCAGTGATTGGTCTTATAATTTAAACAAATTCAATGAAAAACGTGTCTCAAAATTTTAACTGTTTGGTCAACTGCCTTGAGTACCTTGCTGATTACCTTACATGTGTATTGTGTGCTATAAAGACTATTTTTATGTTCATGTTTTGTCAGTTATTTGATGTTGACTGTTTTTTTCTTTGCGTGTGTACATAGTAACAAGATGTAGGATTGGGTTTAATGCAAATTGGAGAAATATTTCTCTTGAAACGTCGGGATATTTTTATTTTTTGTTTTCTATGAGTGAAAACCCATTGCCAACCTGATTCATGGTAAAAAAAAACATAAATATTTGTTTGCACTTTCCACATGTCTGTGTTTCCAGGCTTCATCGCCTTCGTCATCTTGATGGTCTACTTCCTTGTGGTCTCCATCAAGAGTCAGGAAACGTGGCAGAAGATTGTTGTATATATGGCTTTCTTCACCGGAGCCATCTCATGCATGTTCTTCTCCTGGGTGTTCCACACAGTGTATTGTCACTCATCTCAGACGTCACTCATCTTTAGCAAGTAAGAATCTTAAGACATAAGTAGGATTTGAAAATTTGCATGGTGGAAATACGATACACATGTAGAAAGGTTTGCGGTAACACCGTGTAATGAAGTGACATTACATGGTGTTACTGCAAACCTTTCTAAATACCCCAGACAGTTTTGCTATATCTATTGGCGGAAAGCATGTCACGTAGGGGTGATTAAACGGCTGATAAAGACATAGCTGGAGCTGTTTTAGACCAGCTGGCTTCACAAGTTACCCGTACATAATCTATTTGTACACACGCGAGTACACAACAAAGTGTGCATCAAGCAGAATTTGTAAATACAAAATTTAATAGGACAAACTTATTGTCACTGGTTGCCTATAATTGTAACATTTTTCACTTTTCAACAAAAGGGCAATTATGAATTGGAATAAAGGAGTTGTGACTTGTTCTTACTGGTTGTTTAATAACTCAGCACCACTCTTGAACGCCCATGAAACCAAAAATGCAAAAGATAAAGCAGAATGCAAACCAAAGTATTTATATATTTATTGTGTTTTTAACTTTTGAAGTTATGGTCTGATTTTGAAAAAATACAAAAAAGTTTTTATAAGAGATTATGTGCCTTCAAAAGTTGAATAGTCTGAGGAGTGGCCCTTGAACATGAGTAAAACATTTTTTTTTTAATTAACACAGAAAGAAAAAACAAATTCTGTTAATTTGCACCCTTGTTTTCATTAACGGTATTTGTTGAATGGGAATAACAGTGTTGGTAGTCGGTCTTCCCTGCGTGGTAATGGCCTCAGGCTTGGTCTATTGACATCGCCCAGCCACCAACCCGATCTTTACCATGCAGTGAGACGGCACCCCACACTGTTATTCTCTAATGAGAGGACCTGATTTTTCAGTTTTTCTTGTTTTTGCAGGCGATTCAGAGGCGGATTCACACTCTCCAGCCACATCTTTTGTGTGAGAGCTTCATGTACCTATGTTAATACCTATGCTTTTATTACTTGTCACATTAAGGACTGCCTTCAAGTCTTTGTTCCCAAATACAAGACGCGTGTTAACTACACCCAGAGCTGTTTTAAGAACTACCCCTCTGTTGAAGAAACACCCCTGGTTACCTGTCGCTTAGCATGTTGACTTCAAAATCTGTCTACATACCTTCAAGACACTCATGCTGAAATCCAGTAAACATAAGTGATAGGCTTCAGCAACATCAACCAAATCGCAAACCTACGTTAGTATGTTCTTCCTCACACAGCCTTCTCTTTGAGCGTCAGACAAACAGTGAAGCAGGAGACCGAGCCTTCTCCAATGCAGGCCCGGCTCTATGGATAGCTGCAGAAAAGCAATCTTTGACTTGAATCATTCAAGAAAATTCCTGATGACCCACTTGTTTCATCGACATGGATTTTTTATTTTTGGCCGTCTTTGATTTTGATTTGATCTGTGTTGGAGACATCCAAGCGCTTTGCATCCTCTGGAATGGACACTCAATAAATGGCAGCTTCTAATTACTGTTATTAAGATATCTTATCTCGTCTTTTTCAATCTCTACTTTCTGAATAAACTTTTCATGTTGTGCTAAAACATTGTTTTACATCATCTGATGTTACAAAGGGGCCACCATGTTTCCTTTTTCTTTTTATGAGTGTTAGCTTTGCTGCCATCTTTGCTTGAGCTTTTTTTTTTCATTTTCGTTCAGCTTCCTTCATACTCTCCTCTCTTTTCCTCACAACCTCTTTGTCTGCTTCTCTGTGTTTCTGCCTCAGCACTAGCCTGAACATCTGATGTCACACTTCGAGGCTCCTGAATTACGCCTCAAGCCTAGGTCAATCTCAGTCCATAATCCCCTTTCACCTACCTCCGTATGCAGACGGCCGACAGAGCAGCTGCCAAACGTCACCTCGGACCAATCAAAACACAGATAATAGAAAGCTTTCGGTCACTGCACGTTTATCCAATGAAATCATTGTATCCAATGAAATCACTGGGTCTGAAAAGCAAGTACCTGTCTTTAGACAGGGTACCAGTCTACTGTACAGCATCATGCAATTACCTGTCTTTAGACGGGGTACAAGTCTACTTTACTGCATCATGCAATTACCTGTCTTTAGACGGGGTACAAGTCTACTTTACTGAATCATGCAATTACCTGTCTTTAGACGGGGTACAAGTCTACTTTACAGCATCATGCAATTACCTGTCTTTGGACGGGGTACAAGTCTATCTTGCAGCATGACACATCTCGAGCAGAATGAACTTTAAACTGCTCATCACACGACTTAGAAGACAGTCATTGAGAAATGGTTCTGTTAGTTTTCACCATCTGGATACTTGAGTGGAAGTGCAAGGAGGCATATCTACAACGGAACTGACAATAGCAAAGATTACCAAACTCAAACTCCAAGATTTGTGATCTTACAGCGTTTTATTTTCTCCCTGAGATCATCATCTGGCTCACTTCTTTAAACACCCCCTTTGAGGAAATCCTTAAGCTGTCTTTTTGTGACCTAAACTTTTCAACCATAATGCTCTCCAAAGTATTCTTGGTCAAATCGGAATAATAGTAATAGTGGCCTCTAATATAACGTGCATATCCGTCACTCAGTGACGCTGGACTTTGTTTGAATTATGAGATCTACTACTTTTGCGTAGCACCATGTGTGGCGCAATATGCTGCAGATCAAACCAGGAAAACTGGGTTATTATACGTGCATCACACAACACACAGAACAAACAGCTTCACGTCCCATCCAAAGGACGGAACATCATGGTTAAATGCCTTGCTTAAGGACACAGGTGTCAGGACTGGGACATGAACACACACTCTGCTGATCAGAAACACAAGAGTTTGAATCCGGTGCTCTTAACCGCTAGGCCACAACACGCTATACAACGAACAGAGGTGGGACGATGGAAGAAACGGAGGTATACCGACGATGACGACAACAACTGCGATTGTAGCACATCACCCAAATCTATGTCACACCTTCTACGTGCCCAGCCCTTGAGGAGCAGTGCTACCTTGAAGACCTGGTAACACAACAAAGTGTTCACAAGTGTTTGACAGACCCAAGCAGTAACAATAATAATAAAAGTTGATTTTATATAGCGCTTTACCACAGCCCGAAGGATGTATCAAAGCGCTTCAAACATTATTACCCCCGGTCACTGGGCCTCACATCATTCCTTAAACCATCTCAGATCCCTGGAAAGTATACAGCCGTTGCTGCGAGTTACCACGCTCTAAGCTTATCATTCACATAAACTATCTCTGCCTTCACAGGTACCCATTTTACCCCTGGGTGGTGAGAAGCAAAGGTTAAGTGTCTTGCTCAAGGACACAAGTGTCACGACCGGGATTCGAACTCACATCCCGATGAACCACCAGAACTTGAGTCCGATGCTCTTATCCGCTCGGCCACGACACCCTGTAAGTTGGTATTGCATAACAAAATATGCAACTGGACCGAGTCCTTGCCAAGAAGCTTCTTCCGGTAAGACTGTAACTGGCTGTTGATTGACTTGCTTACAGTAGATCTATCAGACCATAGAGCTGGTCCTTGCTCTCTGATCAGACATAACAACAATATCACTCAGCTCTCCCATCATGGTAATGACATTGTCCAAGAGTGTAGTCCCATCCTCTACAACAACATATAACAAACAAGCTGATAATGCGTGTCCCTTGTCCAAGGATACTTGTTGTCATGTAATTTTCTCTCAAACTCTGTTTGTATCTTAGGTAAGAGTAAAATCATGTGGAAGTCTGCAGGCAGACCATGAAATAAGGACAAGTGTGACCACAAAAATATAATTTGTTTGGGGTCACACATGGTCTTATCTCACGATCTGCCTGATATGCATTATAATAGTATACACATAATGAATGTTTATGAATGCAATGGTGCAAATATGTTCATGAGTTGAAAGATGGAATGTTCTATTCAACGAGGCGGAGCCGAGTTGAATGGAACATTCCAGCTTTCAACGAATGAACATATTCGCACCATTGCACGAATGAAAAACATTCATTATTTGTTTTATATAACATCCAAGTAGATCTTTGTCATTTTGATTGAAAGATACAACTTTCAAAACAAACAAAGCGTAGGCATCCAATTTTTAATTGTAGAAGACGAATGCTAGTAATTTTACTAATATGCCTTGCTGCGTTACCGAAGACAACGCGCACGCAGTGATGTTTTTACTCAGCTTTTTCGTTCCATCCGAAAAGTACCATTGCACGCTGGCAGCGTGCAATGGTACTTTTCAGATGGAACGAAAAAGCACGGTGAGTGACTCAGCGTGCAATGGTACTTTTATTTGCTATCACGTGACGGACAATCCTCCAATCAAATGGCAAGGATCTGCTTGGGTGTTATATAAAAAGTTTTATTGTATTTTTCCTGCAACATTGACAAAACCCCAAACGAAGACCCTACTGCCTTTAAAGGCACTTGACACTATTGGTAATTACTCAAAATAATTGTTAAAAACTTACTTGGTAACGAGCAATGGAGAGCTGTTGATAGTATAACCCATGGGATACACCAAGAATGAGAATACTGGTCTTTGACAATTACCAAAGGTGTCCAGTGCCTTTAAATGAATGGTCAATTAATACTTGCACATGTCATGAAGAGTTGGAGGGTTTCAGTGTTGATAAAAATATCGCTAATGAGAATTGTGATTGAATCCTAGGTTGGATTACTCGGGCATCTCGCTACTTATTGTGGGCTCCTTCATCCCCTGGCTGTACTTCGGCTTTTACTGTCACGACACCCTACGCTACTTCTACATCTCACTCATTGTACTGCTGGGTTTTATCTGCATGGTCGTCGCTCTGAGGGACAAGTTTAGCCAAACCAAATTCCGTGGTCTTCGAGCAGGTAGGTTCTCAATAAAAAACAATCTGGGAGTTTGCTTTCTTTTTACATTTGACTTGAATTTAAACTGAATCCACTGTGGGGCTCTTATATAAGAACATTTCACCAAGGCCAGAAAGTTAAAGTTTGCGTGGCAAATGAGTGAAAATACCAGGAGGCCTATTAACGGCAAAGTATACCTTTGGATTTTGTTCTTTTTTTGGCCGGTTGTCTTCAGTGATGTGAAGACACAATTCTTTCATTTAGGGGACGTACAAAAAAAATATTTTTAAACTCATTATGTCGTTATGGATTTTGATATCCAGCATGCTTGATTCTGAGTTTCCGATCGGTTATTAAACAAATCGGACATCAATGTACCTTGGGTCATTTGCTCCACAAACATAGAAAACAGTTCATCTTATGGTGGTGATTTTGTGTACATGTATAGAAAACCCAAGTACTGAATGTTATACTCTGTCTTGTCTATGCAGGTTTATTTTTAGGTTTGGGGCTTAGTGCCATCATACCTGCAATGCATTTCCTTGCAATCAGCGGTGTAGTTGAAGCATTTCAACACGCTGCCTTCGGATGGATCTTGGTCATGGCTGGCCTGTACATTATGGGAGCCATCGTCTACGCTGTGCGTATCCCAGAAAGATTCTTTCCAGGGAAATGTGATATTTGGGTAAGATTTTATTTTTTAATTTTCTTTTAGAGCCAACCTTGAGATGTATACATGTATAGTGATCCGACCTGGGGCCAATTTCACAAAGCTATAAAATGTAGCACAAGACAAATGTTTCTATATTACCATAGCGATTTATAATGTGATAGCATGCTTTACTTAGCAACTACGATTGATTTGCAGCTAAGATCAATCTTAGCTCTTTGTGAAATCCTAGTCCCAAGTTCAGTCTTACATTTCTAAATATTAACCCTAACCGCTATTTTGTTTGTATTTTCACAGTTCCACAGCCACCAGTTTTTCCACGTGCTTGTTGTGGCTGCCGCCTTCTGTCATTACCATGGCCTCAATCTGATGGTTGCTTACCGTGAACATATCGGACAATGTGCCGCTGACATTCTGGACGACGAGATATCGCAGCCTTCTCTCACTACCGTGGCCTGAATCTAAAGGTTTCTTATCACGAACAAATAAGACAATATGAGCGAGTTCGGTTGAGCGACTAGACTTTACAAGAAGCTGTGATGTAGCTCTCAAATTGACCATACCGACCATGCTCTGCAAATGGTTCGATGTAGTCAATGTCCCTGTGCTTCATGGTTTCTGGTTAGTCTAGTCGGTCTAGTTGAGTCTAGTTGTCACCTGAACTTGCTATGTCCTAATGAAATCCTTGACGAGGAGGTGTGAGTTTCTTTAGCAAATTACTATAGTTTAAAAACGAAAACTTAAAAAATCACTATTTTTAGAAGAGATGTTTTAAGAGTAAAGCATTATGCATTAGTAAGTTCTATGTGGTGTGATCGTATGGGAGAATGCTAATTGCAGATATAATATATATTATTATGTATGATTTGGTTTAGATTTCCCAAAATGGTAAATCACTTCCCATGTTAATTAATTTCAATCTACTACATCTTGTACAGTCTAGATGTTTTTTGCTTGAATTCTCCTATGTCACTCAACGCCAATTTGTTTGGGCTTGGATAAGACTGGAATGGATGACCCTGAGCAGTCTTAAGTGTTCTGTTTTTTTAGCATGTATTACACACCCCACAAGATCTTAAGCTTTTCGTCCCAACCGAAGGAGAAAGCAATAATGGTTAAGTGTTTTGCTCAAGGACACTAGAGTCAAGACCAGGGCCCATTTTCACGGCTCTGCTTACCGTAAGCACAGAATCGGCGCTTACGGAAGCAGGGAATTGATTGCTTACGGCAAGTGTATTTCATGGGTTAGCGGCGAATTTTTACTTCAGCGCATGCGCACTTCACGTTACTAGGCATTCTACGCTTACAAGGCTAGCGCAGAAATACGGCGCGTGCACGTAAGCGGGGAATCGTGATCGTAAGCAGAGGGTTCTGCAGTAAGCAGAGCCATGAAATTGGACCCAGGACTCAAACACCAGAGCTTGAGTGCAGTCATCCATTGCACTTGATCCCTTGGACTCCACATATCATTATTACCATTGGTTACTGTTGACTGTATGCATTCACACACATAAAGCCATACATACTAAAAAGAAATGCTTGTTATGCTGGTTAGAGAGCTCTTGTGCATGAACATGTGTGCCGATACCTGAGTATCAATCCAAACCCTGCTTGGTGGAACATGTCACCAAGTTTGGTAGCAAGTTGTAAATTACGTGTTAACTAGTGATACATGTAGCTTCAAAGTGTATGTTAAATCATGCACTGTATGTGTACTGTTCTTTGTAAACGCATTGAAAAAAAGGACATTATTCTCCTTCCACTAGTTTGTACATACCCATGTACATACATTACAAGTATTTTCAGTTCAAATTTTTCACTGTGAAGTGATAAACTCAGGTTTGTCATTGATCTAGAAATGAGTTTTTCCCACCCTCTAAAATTTTGTAATTTAATATTTTTTTTAGAACTACTGATTTTTGAATTCCATAGAATTCGCTTACTGTATTTACTGTACCTCATACATATTTCTCACTGTTCCATTTGCCATCAAGTGCCAGATTATATTTTTTGCTATTTACCAAGCATCAGTATTAATGCACAGGTAAACATGCAAGCCTAGTAGACAGTCCGATGCGCTGCTGTCTACTACGCATGCATTTAACAAAGCAATGGTGGAACTGCCACAAGGTGTGGGCAGGCGACATTTGCTCGAGCATCGCTTATTACAGGGATGAGATTGTTCAGACTTTTGGCTGAATTCAGACTTTTTATGTCAGCCTGGTAAAGAAAATCAGGCAATATTTGTTCCCACAAATAAAGAAATCCTGCTCATTGGTCTATTTCTCTAGTGCTTTGGATACTGTTTCCAAAAGCTCCTTGGAATCTATAACTCCAGGGATTACCAAAAGGTAGAAATGCCATCATTTCAACATACCTTTGAATTTGTATCCAAGTTTCAGACTTTTTCGTTAGTAATGACTCTCACCCCTGTTATTAATATAGTGGTGCATGTACATTGTCTGTATCCTGCGTTTTCACAAGCTCCATGAAGCGGGACAAGAGAATTACATGTATGAGGTATACATGTAGCAAAACAGGTGGACAGTCCACATTAGCTTCCCTATGGGAGTTGACATTGACTGTCCACGCTCTAACCATATTTAAATGTCGCGTTTAAGCAAGCACTGTATAATATTTCACTTTAAAAACATTTGATTTAATTTAATTGTATAATAGTTTACAGGTTTCATGTTCCAGTTTTGGTGCAGATGTTGCACCTGATGTGTGGTGTAGCAAGGTTAATTACCCTTCCAAAGATAGTGATTAATATAGATGTGATCATTAAAGGCAGTGGACACTATTGGTAAATACTCAAAATTATTATTAGCACAAAACCTTACTTGGTAGTGAGTAATGGGGAGAGGTTGATAGTATAAAACATTCTGAGAAGTGAGAAGACTGGTCTTTGACAATTACCAATAGTGTCCAGTGTCTTTAAGCCATTGTAATGAGGTACTGGGAAACTGGATTTGCAGATCTCTTGAATGTTTTATTTTTAAAATCTGTAAAATTGGTGAACAGAGATGTTGATGATAGTTCGGGCCGTGCTATAGATCACGCTCGTTGTGGGCATTAAGAGTGTATACATGTATTTATTTTGAACAATACGCTGTTGGTTTTTGGAAGATTAATTTTCTTTCCCAACCCATTTATTTCAACCTGTCAACCAACCAGTAAAATTTACATCGAATTTGGTGAACATGTTTTAGAGAGGGGAAAAAACGGTTAACAACAATTGGCAGGAACTTTGTGCTAAAACATTTTTTCTCACACTGTCCCTTGATGGTGACTAGAGAGCAAGCTACGTTGATACCAAAAAAGTCACTCTATGGAAGTGAAGTTTATTGAGTCCCCTCGGTCCACTATGAAGCGAATGTCCTGCCTCACCAGGTAGTGCTTAAGAAGCAGGACAGTTCTTTAGTCTCCCAAAATTCTGAAATTTAATCCATGGGAGTGGATTAAGAGGAAGACAATTTATCAAAGAACTGTCTCAATAAATGTATAAATGTGTCGGATTGAAAACCCCCTAAAATAAATTTCTTGATCAATATCTGTTGTGCTCCATGCCTTGTTGTTGAAATTGTTCATTGTTGAAATGCATCATGACAGGATTAACAGGATGGCAAAGTGCCTTTTACTTAAAACCAAATGAATGCTACTGATAAACCGCTCAATGTAACAGATAATAGTTTTGTATTAACTCAGATATAAAATTCAGATCCGTATTTGGGAGATTATGGGTAAAAATAAATTATGTGTAAATTACATTTTACGTATTGGAGCTTTTCCTTGGATTGATTGGGACTTGAGTATAATGTCACACAGTGTTAAATCTATATTGTTTATTATTCTGATAGTTTATCTTAAATTTGCACCTTTTGGATTTGAATTGTCAAGGAATGATTTAGTTTTTTGACTCAACTAAGTATTTGTTTTAGATTTTAAAACTTAGTTCAATTAGATTTTAGGGTGTGTGACTCAAAAAATTTGATATTGAACATTTATTCATACAGCTTTATTACTATTATGATTTGTTTTGAGTGGTGTTTTTTGTAGAGAGAGAAAATTTATGATTATAAAAAAAAAACAGGCTTTGTATATTTTTAGTATTTGTCTGATGTGGCAGTTAATTTGCCTGATTGTTGAGAGAAATGAAAACAAAGTGACACAGTACGGGGCCAAGCGATTATTTGTTGATAAGTTGTTGCTTTTTGAACCTTCATTTCATGTTATATATTTAAATGAGAGCACCTTGAAACAATAGGTGATATAAACACATCGCTCTGTATTAAATTCATCTGCTAATGTAACCTGTTCTAGATTGATATGTAGTTACTAAGTATTTGATAAACCGGAGCACCTTCGTGTGAATTAATCTCTAAATGGTTGTTTAGACTTTGCTTTGCGTAAGATATATATCACCGTTTGTTATTTTCAGGTTTTTTTTAAGTGATTGAAAAGAAATTGTACTTCTAACGGAAAGGATTGTATTGTCACATCTTGTGTAATGGTTTAGTTATTTTGCGTCTGATGATGTGTTAAAGACAGGAAAGAAAAGCTTTACATCTGGGGTAAAAACAGTACAAAAAGGTGAAAGAAACCACTGTTGTGCTGGCCAACGAAATTTAGAATGGTTTGAGTTCTAACAACTGAAAACATTGGCTTATTATGTGTTTACTTAGAGGGAAAATGCTAACTGGAATGTGGCATTTGTTTGATCGAAGGAAGTGGCTCAGGTTTCTGTACTAAATACTACTGCAGTACCAATAAAGACGTTTGCGGAGAGTGATGTTAGTGCACATAAAATAGTGTCTTTTGTATTCTTTGTCTCCCTAATGGCAGATTACTTGTTATTGTCTGTGTCTTGATGTATTTCTTCTTGCTGTGCTTTGCCATCTTGGTTTGCCTTTCACTCAAATTTATTTAAAAGGCAATGTATGCATTTGTCTTTTGGAACCGTTTGATTGTTTTAATCTTACATAAATGTTAATGAATACAATAAAAACTAGCTGTGAAAAAAATCATTTCAAAAGGTTGTTGCATTAGTTAAAATGCATGTATCGCCGAAAATCCAGAGCAAATCATTATGTCCACTCGGGAAATATAACCCTTAAATGGAATACAAACTTTGAGAAACGTTACTGACAGTAACGTTGTTCAGGTTCAAAATGGAGGATAAAATCTGATGTCTTTGTACATAACCACATTACTTCGAAGTAAAATGTTCCTCAAAATGCTTGATACTATCTCAAGCTGCTGTAGGCTTCCAACCAAACGTTTTTATTGCCATTAATTTTAAGAGTTAATTCCAAACATATACCGCCCCTTTAACCACCGGGCTGGAAGGCCAAAGTAGTCCGACACCTTTGGTATACATGTAATGAAAATCAATAGTCAACTTAATTGTTTTTGCGGACAAGGTTACAACAGAGATGGCGGTATTATGAAAAGTCTAATGTAACCTGTTATTTCAAATTGGCATAAATACTCGTTCATTCCACAAAGGAAACATTTTTGTTTTATCATTGCACCAGGTGCCCCACTGTACAAATAATAATATTGCACATTAATTTCGGACCCAAATTTGATAGAAACTAGCGGGATGCCGCGGCTTTGCGCGGCACCTCAGCTAGAAACCATTGCGGATAAAATGCTACAAATGTAGCGTTATGTACGGGGTGTGGGTAAGTGGAGGGCAGGGTCACATATAAGCATTGAATTGCCGTTGCCTGACATATAATGGTGTCATGATGAAAAACAAGCTGGAGTTATTTCAAACTTCATCTTGCACTGCTGTTTGACATAATTAGCTCACTTAATGCAATTACTTTTCAGATTATATGCTTGTGAAGATAAGAAGGGTTTTTTATGGCTTTTTTTTGATGAAAACAGATGTAAACAGTTAAATGGAGAGCTAACATTGTTTGTAAATTCAAAAGTTGCACTAATAGGTGCTAGCTCATAACAAAACATCCTTACCGCTCGGTGCAAGTTTTAGCATGTGAACGTTTAGTGCACCCCAGTTTAAATCTAGGGACGAAGGCTTGAATCGTGTGCATTGGTTGTTCAGGCTCTACGTGGTTGTTTAGGGTCTCCCTCTGAGCTACCACATTTATCTAAAACTGACATTTCTTAACCACTACACGAGTTTCCGTTTCTCATTATTTTGTCGATCATCCATTTCGCGCGGGCTAGTTTTTTTTCCCCAGTCCCGTTTATACCCCGTTTCGGGGGGTTTTCACGTTAGTTTATTACTTTCCTAAATCGTTTTGTCCTGTGTTTTCCTTTTCCGTAGGCCTATTATTTTCGGCCCGTTATTTGTTTTGCCTTTCCCCCATCCCCGGCCCCTATCCCATCTTGTGCCCCTGTCAGATGCAATGTGTCCGCCATGCAATACTGTCAACCCCGGACACTTTTGCATATGCAATCGTGTCTGGGGCTATGCAATGTACATGTGCGCGCGTAAGCGAGCGTGCATGCACTGAACTAGCCCTATTTAGGACTCTTTCTCTGCAGTACAAAACGAAAGTGTAAGGCCGCCAGGGCTAGCACTGAACCTAATAGCAGCATGAATATTCACGTATTAAGATTGCAGCGAACACACAACGGCCGAACATTTCCCATTCATGACATGCACTTAGCTTGTAGAAACATTGCAAACGTGTTCCGTCGACCAAGGGCGTTTAATTTACCGCAAGGACGGTTTTGCACGGGGGCGGACACAACTGCATATGCAAATGTGTCCAGGCGGACACAATTGCATTATGCAGCAGCGTCCGGGCGGACACGATTGCATATCCAAAACAGTGCGGTGGACATTATTGTATTATGCAATAATGTTCTCAGGGTAGTATTGCATAATATGAGGACATAATTCACACAACACCCCCTTCCCTCTCCCGTCCCATGTCTAACCCGCGTCTCCGTGTGCCTTCGTCCCCGCGATCCCGTGCGTTGGCATTGTTCTTTGCTTGTCACTGTTTTTTTCCCGCATTGTTCTTTGCTTGCCACCGTTTGTTTTTTTCCTTCAAAGTTTGGCCCAAACTTGTTTCAAAAATTGGTATGCGATGATGCAGTACTACTAGTGCTAACTAATTTGCGGGGTCGGGGAAAATTAGCTATGGTTTGGAGAACATTAATAATTTGTCTTAAAGTACATAATTTTTTTTGCTGAACACCATTCCAAAACTTTAGCCTTATGGGCCATACCATGCGTGGGATCTGGTACTTTTTCACCTAAAAGATGAGTAAGAATTTAAGTAGTTCTGTAACTCAGTACCTTGGAGACGAGAGCCCCTTCATAGGGTTGCTAAGCACAACAATTTGCTTAGCATGAAATTTTTACCAAACAAATTTCCACGTTATTTTTTAGGAGAAGCAAAGAACAGCTGAATACCAGTAAACAGGCAATACGCAACAATGAAAATTTGGTTGGTAGACCCAATCCTGTTTCTATCAAGGAAGAATTTTCATGCTGAGCAAATTGTTGTGCTTAGCAGCTCTATGAAATTGGGCCCAGGAGAGAGACTTACTTTGGTCTTGATTTCTCTACTTTCCATAATCTCAAATTAACAGCATTCAGGCAGTTGATGAAAGTCTTGAATTACTTGGTAATCAAATTAAACAAAACCGAAAGCTTATGTCCCCCAAAGTCAAACTTTTTCCAAGTTGCACTGTTTTTATTATGTTGATATAGTATAAAACTTACACATCAAATTTTAAAAAACGCAAATTTTAATCAAAGTAAATCCATCACAAACCAATTTCATAAGTATAAAAGGAATCATATTAAGCACAGCCACCGATGCTTACCAGAATAAGGTTACCAGCCAAATTGCACATCACGGGTACAATTTATGACTGGTATACTGCTATTTGTGCTTAGCAGTTAAGTGTATATCTCTGCTTTAAGCAGCTTTATGAACCTGGGCCCTTAGGTGGGCTAATTTTAGATACCTAACGGAGACCAAATACAAAACAAAAAAGGAAAAAAGAAATCAAGGTCTACTCATTCTGCTGCACAAGGAAATGATGTGTACAAAGTCTATGTGAAACTGTAGAGTGCAGTGACAAGGAAATGATGTGTACAAAGTCTATGTGAAACTCTAGAGTGCAGTGACAAAGGAAATACCAAAAGAATGCTACACAGGGGTGCATTTTTTAAGGATGTGTGTTTTTTAAGTGTTTTCTCTGCCAAGCTTCCTCCGTTTAATTGTAAATTTTGTAAATGGAAACTAGCATTATTGTTTTATGCTGCTGCAAACTGAACTCCCAACCAAAATGGCATGGTAGGCCTACATCGTCTATTTGAGATGGTTCGACAAAGGAGTATTTGTTGCACACAGTTAACACAGGTCACACACAGTTCGCTTAGCCTATTTGTAAAGAAATACCAATAGGGATTCGAACCCATAGTCATGGAAAGAACACTGTTATATAACTCTAATGGGTTGGCCTACATATCAACAAGAAAAGAGAAAGAAACTGAAAACAGATGGTGACTGTGGAATGTCTTAGCATGAAAGACTTCTTGTTTTGCAAATAAGGAGTCCTGGGCCGCGGTTTTCAAAGCCCTCGTTGTGGCCGATGGGCCGATACAGCACGGCATTACTGGACTTGTCGCGCTGGAGGACAGCCGTATCTCTCGGCTCAACTTAGGGTCTTGGACGTCGCGTTTTCTGATGAACTTTACTCTCGTAAATTTGTCGAAATTCTCACCAGAACTAGTCATGTACAATCAGAAAGATTTCGTTAAAAAATTTTGCACGTTTAAAATGGTGATGTTCTAAAAGGCTTGGCCAAGTTTGTGAAGCAGCACACCGTATACGTTGTGTCTTTGTTTGCTGGAAATGTTGTACTAAAATTGCAGTGTTTAAAAAACAAATCACTATCTGTTGAGCACTTCACTACGTATCGTGAATTCCTCGAAGTTCTCTAGTTCCGACTACAGACTTGTCAAAGCTAATTGAACTTCGGTGTTTGGTGTCGGGTGGCTGATGGAGAGAGCTCCTCCTGCCTGAGTCGCCGTTGACTACTATGTAAAATGTCATGGCCGAAACTGAGTCACATGGAGCCGTCGAAATCTTGCTGAGGTAAGGCTAATGCCCATTTTGGATAACTTTCCGTATGGCGCCACCACTTTTTCACTCATTTTTACAAAAAGGGATATCTCATGGAGGTAAACTAGATACTATGATTTCATATCGAATGAAAAAGTGGTGGCGCCATACGGACCTTTTTTCATTTTATTAGTTGAGAAACCACCAATACATAAAAAACAACAAACACAAGTAAACACGCAAACATAGAAAGAAAATTATATAAATAAAATACGTTGAGGGAACAAAATAATTATAAAAAAAATTCATATTGTTTCTTGTTCTTGTTTAGGTGCTCCTATCTTTGGCTGACCAGTCTCAAGCGACAGTGCCCAGATGGGCGTTGAAGATCTATGGATATGTGGTTTGTGGACGTTAACGTTGGAGTCCTCGCTGGAGTCATCGCCGGATTCAGGTAAGGAGAACTTGGCACCATCCGACCTCCACTTTTTAAGTTATTTGATAAAATGGTGCCCTTTATCCTCAAAGGCCTCAATTGCCTTTTTATCTCTAAAGGGCAGCAGGAAAGCAAACACTATAGTAAGAATTATGGAGACGTACTGAAAGGGGAAAAAAAACTGACTCAATATTTACGTCAATGCACTTGATGGAAACTAATTTTAGACGTTTTTGTTTGATAAATGCTGCCCTCGATCCTTAAAGGCCTTAATTGCCTTTTTATCTCTCAAAGGGCAGCGAACACAATAGTAAGAATTGGGGAGAGGTACTGCAACTATTCAAGAAAAGAAAAAACTTGACTCGATGTTTACGTTGATGCGTTTCTTGAGAACAAATTGTTGGATGTTTTCCACATGATTACAAAACAAATAAATTGGATTTAATCCACATAAAACTTTCTTTTACGAATTTTGATGGTTCTCAACAGAGAAGAAAAGATGGTTCTCTAAAAAGAAGGGGGGAGAAAAAAATACATTTGTAGATCAAGCGCAATATAGTGGAGGTCGGATAACGCAAGTTATCCTAAATCAAGATCAAGGCAAGACGAAGACTTCGAAGTGTAAGAGAAGATCTAACCCGTTCTCTTGCAGAGTCCCACCCCTCGTACCGTCCCTTCCCCTCTAAGATGTTCTGCAAACTTGTTGATGTTGTCCTTACTTGTAGAGTTTCCATTTCAAGGTGACTTCAGAATTTCTTGGCATTTCTTGATTTGCATATTGGTCGAAGCCAATGATGCTTTAAAATTAGAAGACTAGTCTTACTGGAAATTTCTGTCAGGGTTGATACTTGAAGTCGTCAGTTGTCATGTTAACTTAAACTTGTCATGAAATTTACATTTCAAACTGTAACAATATTAATATTAAAAAAATCTAGAATTGTTCTGAAAAGACGAGCAAAATATTTAACAATTATTACTAAGCCTTTGTAATGTGAGCAAACAAATGTAAACCACCATCTAAAGTTATTCAATAGTAATCAGTAGTCAACGATTTCAATTAGCGTTCATTTGATGATAAATGCTTGATTTAGGAGTTAGATAAAATACAGAGTTTAGACTTGCTAAATGAACATTTACTCGTTCCTAATATCAGCACTAATCTGAACATAGACATTTTCAACTAATTAAGTCTTAAATTTATTTTAAAATAATAATAGATAAATAAAATTAACAAAGCTCAATGGATGGTTAATGTTTGATTTAGGAGAAGTAAATAGTGAATTTAGTCCAGCTAAATGAATATTTACATAATCCTAATATCAGCAGTAAATCAGTCCTGGCGGTTGCAATAAAACGGTCTTAGTCAGCGGTCTAAGACCAGTCAGTTATAGCCGGCAGACGCTGCGCTTTTAAAAGCTTTAGTCCCGAAATGTAAGTCGTTTATATATCTCAAGGGGGGTGGATAAGACAAAAAAATAAAGGAAAAAGGAGAAAAAAATACAAACCCAGAGGGTTTCGAGAGCATAAAAAGAGCAAAGAAAGACTTCAGTGGTGCCTGGGTAAGTGTGAATGGTGAGTCAGTACAGGCCTAGAGTATCAGTGTTGGCCTAGAGATAAGACTAACTCTCTACTCTTTCAGCAGGTTGACTGGAGATAGGTTAAGTATAAGGTGTGACTGGCGTAGTGCTTAGTCTTGTTTCAAGACGCTCAATCTCATTTCTTTTTCGGTGACACAAGTCGGGCAAAGACTGTAAAAACAAGATCCCAAAAAATATAAGATAATGTCTTGAACCAAAATTAAGCACTACGCTGTCATCACTAAAAGCAGACATTGAGTAGAAGATGAAGACCCCCCCCCCCGTGATGTCCCCGAGTGACTGGAGGTCAGAGGTCAGCAGTTTGGAGCAAAGGTTGGAGTATCAGGTATAAGTATGAGTGGGAAAGTAAACTAACCAACGTTTACTCCACAGCCTAACCCTTTTCTCTAGAGATTTGGGGTCTAACCTTTGTTTTCACATAATATGCGATCTAAAAAAAATTCTTATTTTCTTGTTCATTGCAGTTCATTGGTGAGGGTTTTGTAACAAAGGTTTAAGTATCAGGGATCATAGGTAAAGTATGGGGAAAGTGTAAAAGAAGGGTAACTTTCTCTCCACCTAACTTTTATTTTTGCAGCTCTGCACAATTCCCTCAACAGGCTATGTTTGTTGCCCAGAGTAAGCTAGTTGAAACCTGGAGTAAGAACTCACTCCTTACCAATTAAGAGCTCACTCCTTGCCAATTAAGAGCTCACTCCTTACCAATTAAGAGCTCACTCCTTACCAATTAAGAGCTCACTCCTGACCAATTAAGAACTCACTCCTGACCAATTAAGAACTCACTCCTGACCAATTAAGAACTCACTCCTGACCAATTAAGAACTCACTCCTGACCAATTAAGAACTCACTCCTGACCAATTAAGAACTCACTCCTGACCAATTAAGAACTCACTCCTGACCAATTAAGAACTCAAGCAAACAAAATTCACATTGATATACCTCACCTCGTTAAAATTCAATGTATACCTTATTTTTGTTCTCCACAGTCTGTGGTAATAAAAAGGACGTTGTGGCAAGTTGGTGTCAGCTCTGGGACACCGTAGGTGACATCGGTCTGGTAAAGTATTCAGGGTTATCTCGGGTAATGTGTATCAGTCTTTTTGAGGTATGGTGGACACTTAGGAGTGCACTGTTCGGTTTGGGTGTATCGTAGGTAGACAAATTTACCCAAACCAAATAGTATCATAGTATTGTGTCCACCATAACTCAAAACGGCTGAACCATAGAGCAAGGATTGCTCTATGGCTGAACCTAAGCTTGGCTGATTGATGTGACCCCAAAATGGTAACCTTCTAGAGATAATTTTTCTTTCAAAGAGCAGATCGGTTTTTGTTTCATCTTGAAGTTGATGAGGTAGCTTGTGTCCTGAAATTTTACTGAGCTGGGGTGATGCCTACCACCACGGACTGGAGTCATGAATGCGAAAGATTGGGTAAAGTATCATTGTACAGTTACAAGCATGGAAAGTGGGACAACTCAGCACAGCAATTTTGAATGATCACCAACAAATCTTCATCAATGTATTGATTACTTTGGAAGGAAAATTCAGACGAACCTCTCAATAATTCTTGGTAACCAGCAGTCGAAATACTAGTAAAATTTTATATTCCACAACAGAAGTCAGTCATGACCAGCCATTCACCGATGACCCAGTAAGACCTGCCTTGCAAAAACTAAATAAATTTAAATCCTTTTGAAATTTGGCCCCAACTCGAATTTGAGGAGAATTGTCTTGGACATGCAAGCATTTTAAACTTAACTCTTTTGTAGAACTATCTGATACTTGTATTAACAGAGTTTACCCAAATTAATCTTTGAAAAACTTTACATTTTTATCAAAAGATTTAAAAGATGGGCTTGGAAATGGTAGACACCAACCTCGGTACGGTTTTTACAACGGACCGTCACCTGCATGGAGAAGGACTGTGTCAAGTCAAGCCAGATGACTCCCCACCACATTCTTAAGATCAACCGTTCTGTGGCGACGTTGAGGCTAACCAACACTTGTTGGACAGCAAAAAGAAAACAACAGACAACTTTGTAAGCTTGAAGAAGAAACAAATCTCAAACGTTTTTTTTTAAGAAAAGATTCATCTCACAAAGTTTGGTATTTAATAAAAGGTTTCGATTCGATTTGAAAGAATACATTCATTCGCATTCTTTGAATATTAAAATAGAGACCAAGTTTGTCAGAAAAATATTTTTTTAAACACAACAAGTTCAACAAAACCTGGAATGTTGAGTGTTGTTCTGCAAGAAAAACTGATTGGAGCTGGAAGTTAACAAGCACTAAGAAGTAACTACTCCTTAAAACAAGTGATAGGACCTAAATTGTTACGAAATAGCTTATTAATTTTTTTATTTGTGTTTACCACAGGTTGAGCTTATACTATTAGAGATGACATTGAGGCTAATTTACACTTTGTGGACTCTGTGTTACCAGCTGAAGAAGGACTGTGCCAGTTCGAGCTATATGACTCTTCGCTTCAAGTTCAAGCGACGTAGGAGTGCTGGACCGTGATGGCGCCCTGCTCTCTAAGACCCAATTTCATTAAGTTGTTATATTAAATGTTATGCTGAGCACAAAAAGGCTCGGGCACCAGTCAAAACTATGTAAACTGTGATGACTTTTGGCTGGTAACCAGTTTCTGCTAAAGTGATATTTGTATTAATAAGCAAGTGTGCTTACAGGCTTTTTGAAAAATGGGCCCAGCTTAGGGTTTGTCTGAATGTGTGGGTTGGGCTATGGCTGCAGCTGTTGCTATGGGCCTCATACCATACTTAAAACATGTTCACTTGACGATCAAGCCGTATTCACAGTCACTCAATCAGATACATCCTTTATTGTTGCTTTCTCAATAAGTTTATTCTTGAATCCATCAAAATCCCATGCCATATTAGTGTACATAGTATAGCTCAGTAAACTCTTATCATCTGATTTGATAAAAATTATTGGTACGCCTGGTCTAATATGCAAAGCATTGTTGGCTCAAAACAAAAAATCAAATTCATTCAAGTACAATACCATTGGATTTTGATGGAATCAGAATAGTTAGGATTACAACTCTAAAAAATGACAATCGGGTTGTACCTCAAACTCGGAAAGCTTAAAACGCAACCTAAGAGCCAAGTGTTTGTCCTTTTTTATTAAAATCAATTTGACCAAAACCAAAGTCACAGAAGTTATTTTACATGTTAGACATAATGGAAAGAAAAACTCTGGGTTTAGCCATTTTTATTAAGGTTCAATGCTTTGTAAAATAATTTATTTGGTGAAGGTTGAAAACTTGACAATCTTTAAACAAAGTTGCATTGTTGTTTTTTGTACGCCTATCTTGAAGTAGTTGTTAAGAAATTAATTTTATTTAGATTTTATCTGTTCAATCTAGTATGTCTAAGCCCTTCATCTAAACGTTGAAGCATAATATATTTACTTCATTCCTAGTTTGTTTTGTTAATTGCTTTATTACTATAAAGTTTCCTTATTCTACATGTTATAAGGGTCTGTATTTACGTTTGGTAATGAATCTGAAAATAAATGGCATTACAAAATATAAGAAGTACAGCAGCTTTGGATAGTATAATTAATTTTGAGAACGTTTTTTACTTCGAAGCAATACAGTTATGGATAAACGCATCTTTTATTCCCCAAAATAGAATCTGAGAAGCGTTACAGCGGTAACGATCCTCGGATTGTGTGTTCCAGTTTTTGCCTTGCCTCTTTTCTCCAGTTAAATCTTTTGTATTGCTTTGTAGTTTTGAAATCGTTTTACTTTATATTCAAGGGTATTATCCAACCATTAATCAAGATTGGAAATAAAAATGCTGTTTTATTCTGTTATATTATTTAGTTCCTTTAATTAGCGCTATGAAGTTGGGCCTACAAAACACTTTTTGCCTAACAATATTATGCTCCACGCTCACCAGTCAAATACTACTAATGTTAGTACCTTTATTCTGGTAAGCAAAATGTTTGTGTTTTAAAGTTCTAGCATTATTTTGGGCAGTGGAAAATGTTGCTCCGTGCTGTATTTACTTAAGCAATGCGGACATATTGTTCAAAGTACTTTAAATATCGTAGTTTTATTTGATTATTACGAATTAATTATATAAGAAGAATAAACGACAATAAAGTCAATCTGAAGAATAAAAGGATCGGCACATAATGCTTAGTGGGGCATTGGCCTTCCCATGTAGTTGTTTGTTTGTTTGTGGGTATGTGTAAGTTTTGTTGGGGATGATAATTAAAAAGGGTCGCCCCAATAATGATGATCTTTACAATAAAGGGTGATTTAAAGGCACGGGACTTTGGTAATTACCAAGGACCAGTATTCTCGCTTGGTTGACCCATTCCCATCATGTAATAACACATCGGTGCAAATGTTGGACTCGATTGGTCATCGAAGTTGCAAAAGAATAATAAAAGGAAATCACCCTTGTAGCACAAAATTATTTGTTGTGCTTTCAGATGCCTAAAAAAGTCTTCGGGCCTGAAGTGTTTTATTATTTTAGTGAGAAATTACCTCTTTCTCAAAAACTATATATACGCTACTTCAGAGGGAGCCGTTTCTCACAACATTTTACACTACCAACAGCTCTCCGTTGCTCGTTAGTACCAAGTAAGTTTTTTATGCTAAACATTATTTCTAGTTGTTACCAATAATGTCCAGTGCCTTTAAGAACATTTTGGAGTGGTTATACAAAAATATATAAAAAAGCGCAAAATAAGTTTCAAGCTGACATTTAGGTTGAATTCACTCTCAAAATGTATTGTCTGGCAGACACAAACGACGGGGTTAGGGTTAGGGTTTGGTTAATTAGGATTCGGGTTATAGGGTAACGGCCGGTGTCACATGCAATTATGTCCTCTATGCATTACTTTATCCGGAGCACATTGTTGCATATGTATTAATGTCCGCCGGACGGTTTTGCATATGCAATCGTGTCCGACCGGACACTGCTGCATAATGCAATTGTGTCCGACCGGACACATTTGCATACGCAGTTGTGTCCGCCCCGTGCAAAACCGTCCTTGCAGTAAATTAAACGCCCTTGGTCGACGGAACACGTTTGCCATTTTTTTTACAAGGTTAGTGTATGTCATGAATGACATGGGAAATGTTCGGCCGTTGGGTATTCGCTGCAATCATAAAATACGTGAATATTCATGCTAAATCAGGTTCAGTGCATGCACTCGCTTACGCGTGGACGGAGCTCCGGACACGATTGCATATGCAAAATTGTCCGGAGCGGACAGTATTGCATAGCGGACACAATTGCATCTGACACCGGTGTTAGGGTTTAAGTTAATTAAACCTTACCCTAAGATAGGGTTTGGGCCGAGGGTTAGGGTTAGGGTTGGGGTAAGGGTTTAAGGCCAGAAATTGTTTGCAGAGTATTATGGCTAGGTTTACATGTTTATATGTAATAAAATACAAATCACAATTCTTGATTGCTTTTGAAAACGAGGATACAACAGGGATGGTGGTATTATATGAAAAGGTTATGAACACCTGTAGCCGATTTCACCAAACGCTAGGATTATTCCTATCTCGAGGTAGGACGTGTAACCCATCCTCAGGATGGGTTCAATTAGATACGGAGCTCGTTCTAGTCCTAAGATTGGGAAGGGTTTGGTGAACTCGACGGCAGGTATTTCAATGCCATTCAAACTTGTTAAGTTCACAAAGAAAGGTTTGTTTATAACTACACGGTTTGAAATAAAATTTTCACCAAAATTTAATAGAAATACTGGACTTAATACCCCTTGTTTTTATTTTTTTTTAATTTTTGCCCCAAATTTAATTTAAAAAACAACGCTTGACTTACCCCTTGTGGGTTTTTTTACTTTTTATTTTACCCAAATTGAATAAAAAGAGCTTGACTTATCCCCTGTTTTGTTTTTTCTTCAATTGTTGTCCCAAATTAAATTTTAAAACAGCTTGACTTACCTTTGTTGGGTTTTTTTTTCCCCAAATTTAATATAAAAAGCTTGACTTAGGCATACCCCTTGTGTTTTTTTCTCAACTGTTTGCTCAACAAAGATTGACTTACCCTGGTGGTTTTTTGTTTTCTTAAGTTTTTGGCCCAAATTTAATTTAAAAGAAAGCTTGACTAACACCCTGTGTGTTTTTTCTTCAATGTTTGCCCAGATTTAATTTCTAAAAGCAGGACCTACCCCTTGTGTTTACAAGTTTTGCCCAAATTTATTAAAAAAGCTTGACTAACCCCTTGTGTTTGTTGGTATATATATATATATATTTTTTTTTTTGGCCAAAATTAATAAAAGAGCTTGACTTGCCCCTTTTTCTTTCTTACATTTGTGTGCCCTAAAAATGCTGGACGAGCTGACCCCGTTTTTTTGTGTTTTTTGCCCCAAAAGAGCTGTTTTTGAAAATAGCTGCACCTATCCCTTGTATTTTTTTTTTTCTATTTTTTGCCCAAATTTATTTTTAAAAAGCTGAACTTACCCTTTGTTTCTTTTTTTTCCTTTAATTTTCTTACCCAAGTTTAATTTTAAGAAAGCTGGACTTACCCCTTGTGATTTTTCCCCTCAATGTTTTGAACCGGGCTTAACCATGATTTTTCCAGGGGCAAAAACAAATTTGAAATCAGACTATGGTAGGAAGAATATCAGACATGATTATTATAAACAATGCATACATATTGAGACAAAATGAACTGAGTGCAGACAAATGTCCTCATTAATCATTTATTTAATATCAAGAAGTACCAAATTGTAGATAGATTTAAAAACCTTGCACCAAGGGGCAACATATTATTGGTTGGCTACTATCAGCTGAGGATACGATATGACTAATAATAATATAAGGCACTGGTGGTATGACTTACAAATGGGGCAAAGGTCAAATGGAAGTACTCGCTGTGAATAATGTACAGCAACACTGTCAATATAGGCAATGATAACATGAAGTGTACATACCAATATTGCATCATATGATACAAACAAATTAATCACCTGTTCATGTTCACATGTAAGGCAAGAGTTAAACAAAAATAACAATTAGGGATGTTTCAGAAATATTATACATTTAGATGATGTGA